>NC_060123.1:686252419-686558878 GCF_021461395.2 Schistocerca americana | reverse complement strand
GTAGATGCGGATAAAATAAAAGGGATAGTGAGGACGACGAGCTAAGTTAAAAAATGAAGTAGCATATATAAAAAGGCGTGATTAAACCACATGCCCGGTAGAAAATTTCATTTTTTCTGCCAACACCCGCGCACCACAGTGCTTGCTTAAAATCTTCCCCAACGGACAATTCCTGCGACACTGAAACTGGGAGCAATCTGGCAATAGTAGTAGTGTAGTGTGTTGCACAACTACACGTGGTCGCGCACACTCCTTTCTGCTTCCTGCGAGACCTGCTGCATTCAACACAACTTTTTTAAGCACTACACTCTTACATTGTTGCCAGATAGCTACCAGTTTCAGTTTTGCGGGAATTGTTCATTAAATTTGTCGATTGATCGGACTGCGCCACTGTGTAGAGGAGAGCACAGACCGTACCACGAATTTGTTGAGGTTAGGTCACAACAGTTAGTGTCAAGGTAGTTTCCATTGCATAACATTGCTTTAATGTGACTTTTTACGTTCTTGCCTTTCTGTTTTGGAAATATTTCTCTTCCACTGATCAGGATACCTCTTCCTTTTCCAGGAGGAACCGTCGCCTGCATATAAACCGTCCACAGAATCACCCATTTTCTTCAAAACTCTCATCCAAATGAGGCAACAAACACCCTGCTGATCAGGTGAACTTGGCTTACCGGCGAATATTTCGATCGAGAATGCTTGGGTAGCGAGAGCTTCCATCTTTGCGTACGCCATCGCTACAGCGCAATCAACCAAGCTCTGAATAAGAAAAATATCACTTCTAATCGTAACAAACTGAAAGGTTGTAGGCTGTTAACGAAGAAGTTCAGAGATATATGAGCGGCACGGAGAACTTAGTAACAAAACCCAGTACGTTGCCCTCGACGGCGAGTGTTCATCACAGACGAGGGTATCGTCAGGAGTGTCCCAGGGAAGTGAAATAGGATCGCTGTTGTTCTCTGTATACATAAATAGTTTGGCGTAGAGGCGTCGAAGTTGTGTGTGAATGGCAGCTAGCTCTAAATGTGGAGCCGGCCGGGGTGGCCGTGCGGTTCTAGGCGCTACAGTCTGGAACCGCGTGACCGCTACGGTCGCAGGTTCGAATCTTGCCTCGGGCATGGATGTGTGTGATATCCTTAGGTTAGTTACGTTTAAGTAGTTTTGAGTTATAGGGGACTGATGACCTTAGAAATTAAAAAGTCCCATAGTGCTCAGAGCCATTCTAAATGTGGAAAAATATGTTAGTGCGCGTGAGTAGGGAGATGAAATCTGTAATGTTCGGTTACAATATTACTAGCGTCTTGCTTGACACAGTCGTTTAAATATTCGGGCATAACGTTGCAAAACTATGTGGAATGGAACGAGAATGTCAGAACTGTGGTAGGAAAGGCGAATTATCGACTTCGCTTTATTGGGAGAATTTTAGGAAAGAGTGCAGCAAGTTGAAAAAGAGAGTGAGGGAGGGAGGGGGTTGGATATTTATACGTGCGTATGATAAACCCTATCCGTTTATAATTTCTCTTTTTCTTATCTCCTCTGAGTCACTGATCTCATTCGTGCTAACTCTGCAATACACGCGAGGTGCCTATTTGCTTCTACAATGCTCAAGTTCTAACAAATGTTCGTCAACCTGCAGTCTTCTGCCCTGTTTGTCCCCTGCGCAAAAATCAGCACCTAGGTCGCAGATCCGTTATCTTGAGGTTGTAAGAAACTCTTAGCGAGGAATTGATAATATGTGAATAATTGCATTTCCAGTTAATTTTTTATACCAATCGCTGTTTATTGTCAGTACACGAGACATTGCACAATTACATTTCACTTTAGAGTCACAAGTAATTTCCTTTCTTCAGCAAAAAATGAACTGAGTATTTCCTTAATTACACTCCTGGAAATTGAAATAAGAACACCGTGAATTCATTGTCCCAGGAAGGGGAAACTTTATTGACACATTCCTGGGGTCAGATACAGCACATGATCACACTTACAGAACCACAGGCACATAGACACGGGCAACAGAGCATGCACAATGTCGGCACTAGTACAGTGTATATCCACCTTTCGCAGCAATGCAGGCTGCTATTCACCCATGGAGACGATCGTAGAGATGCTGGATGTAGTCCTGTGGAACGGCTTACCATGCCATTTCCACCTGGCGCCTCAGTTGGACCAGCATTCGTGCTGGACGTGCAGACCGCGTGAGACGACGCTTCATCCAGTCCCAAACATGCTCAATGGGGGACAGATCCGGAGATCTTGCTGGCCAGGGTAGTTGACTTACACCTTCTAGAGCACGTTGGGTGGCACGGGATACATGCGGACGTGCATTGTCCTGTTGGAACAGCAAGTTCCCTTGCCGGTCTAGGAATGGTAGAACGATGGGTTCGATGACGGTTTGGATGTACCGTGCACTATTCAGTGTCCCCTCGACGATCACCAGTGGTGTACGGCCAGTGTAGGAGATCGCTCCCCACACCATGATGCCGGGTGTTGGCCCTGTGTGCCTCGGTCGTATGCAGTCCTGATTGTGGCGCTCACCTGCACGGCGCCAAACACGCATACAACCATCACTGGCACCAAGGCAGAAGCGACTCTCATCGCTGAAGACGACACGTCTCCATTCGTCCCTCCATTCACGCCTGTCGCGACACCACTGGAGGCGGGCTGCACGATGTTGGGGCGTGAGCGGAAGACGGCCTAACGGTGTGCGGGACCGTAGCCCAGCTTCATGGAGACGGTTGCGAATGGTCCTCGCCGACACCCCAGGAGCAACAGTGTCCCTAATTTGCTGGGAAGTGGCGGTGCGGTCCCCTACGGCACTGCGTAGGATCCTACGGTCTTGGCGTGCATCCGTGCGTCGCTGCGGTCCGGTCCCAGGTCGACGGGCACGTACACCTTCCGCCGACCACTGGCGACAACATCGGTGTACTGTGGAGACCTCACGCCCCACGTGTTGAGCAATTCGGCGGTACGTCCACCCGGGCTCCCGCATGCCCACTATACGCCCTCGCTCAAAGTCCGTCAACTGCACATACGATTCACGTCCACGCTGTCGCGGCATGCTACCAGTGTTAAAGACTGCGATGGAGCTCCGTATGCCACGGCAAACTGGCTGACACTGACGGCGGCGGTGCACAAATGCTGCGCAGCTAGCGCCATTCGACGGCCAACACCGCGGTTCCTGGTGTGTCCGCTGTGCCGTGCGTGTGATCATTGCTTGTACAGCCCTCTCGCAGTGTCCGGAGCAAGTATGGTGGGTCTGACACACCGGTGTCAATGCGTTCTTTTTTCCATTTCGAGGAGTGTATTATCACACAGCTCTCAACTACATGTCCATATAACCATACATTGCTAATAAAGTCGGACCCTGATTCCGACCGCGGCAGATAATATGTGTGTCCTCTGACACTGCCGAATCAGCTATGTTTTACAAAGTAGACATTGATAATTAAGTTTTAACTAATGCCAACCGCAGCAGACAACATGCCTGTCTTCTGAGACTGCCGAACCACCTCTGATCTTACAGCCGAACCACTTCGTCCGCCATCCAAATTAGGCGCTATCCTATGGTCGCAGAAGTGTTTCGTCTGGTTTTTCATTTAGCAGTTGTTTATTATTCTCCTGGTTACTAATACTTGTGAAATAACGGAATGATAGCACGCTATTGAGCGATGCTTTAATTTGAAGTGCAAGTACATAGGCTGTTTAATTTTGGCCCGCAACTTCGAATGCAGCAGCCGATTGTGGAGAAGGACCATATTTAAGGCGGTCTTTCTCACAATCCCCATGCGGAGTAAACCATCTGTTATCGGTACCTCACACCACATTACGTCATCTTCCCATTTCTGCCTTCTCAGCTGCTCTAAGAAGGCCTTCTCATATCTGAATATCATGGCTGCAAAGCCAGAAATATTGTAAGAGTGGTTCACCTATAAAGGAGACCGTATGTAGGACGCTTCTGCGACCTATTTTTGAGTACTGCTCGAGTGTTTGGGACCTTACCAGGTCGGATGGAAGGAAAACATCGAAGTAATTCAGAGGCGGGCTGCTACATTTGTTACCGGTAGGTTCGAACAACTCGTAAGTGCGACGGAGATCGTTTTGGGACTCAAATGGGAATCGCTGGCGGGAAGGCGATGTTCTTTTCGACAAATACTATTGCGAAAAGCTAGGGAACCGGCTTTTGTAGCTGACTGCAGAACGATCCTGCTGCCGTCAACATACATTGCGCTTCAGGTGCACGAAGATAAAACTCGAGAAATTAGAACTCATACGATGACATACAGGAAGCCAGTTTTTTTAAAAAAATGGCTCTGAGCACTATGGGACTTAACATCTGAGGTCGTCAGTCCCCTAGAAATTAGAACTCCTTTAACCTAACTAACCTAAGGACATCACACACATCCATGCCAGCGGCAGGATTCGAACCTGCGACCGTAGCGGTCGCGCGGTTCCAGACTGAAGCGCTTAGAACCGCGCGGCCACAGCGGCCGGCAGTCGGTTTTCCCTCGCTCTATTTGGGAGTGGAACAGGAAACGAAATGAATAGTAGTGGTACCGGATACTATCCTCCACGCACATTATGGTGGCTTACGGAGTATCTATGCAGAAGCACATGTACATATAGAGGTAGAAAGGTAGCTTTGAATGTCTAGATTCGTAAGTCTGACGTCAACTGGGTTGCTTTGCTTCCAGACATGGCACAGCGATTGCCATGCCTGTTGAACTTGGCGGGTTTTGCAAACACTGGACATTTGGCGGGCTTTGCAACGGAAGACAACGTGCAGTTGACGGCGTTTGCTGGATTTTAGCTGGATCATGTGCAATGTGCACATGCGATCATGATTGCACATTTAGGAGATTTTTTTTTGTCAGTGTGTCTGACATACTTGTCCTAACCTCGGGGTTTTGGATGCACTTGACGATTCTTAAGGAGTTTTGTGTTTTTCGGAAGTGCTTCCTTGACTCAATCAATGTGTTCTGATACCAGCGACTTTCCATGTTTCTCCAAGGATATTCGGGTCCTCAATATTTCACATCTTAATTATTTTGTTTTGAAGCACTGTACAAAATACTGCTCCAAATGAACTTCTTACGTCACTTATTCTGCTTGTTGCATACCTGGAAGCTGCTGGGGTACTCCTGATCAAGTGCGTTCACCGATCGTCTCATGCGAGCTGACTCGAGCAGTGAGCAACCGGCCGGCGCACTGTGAGTAATGGAAATGGAAGAAGTGTGGGGAAGGCGGGGAGGGGGGGGGGAGGAGGATAGGAGGAATCGGAACAAGGCAGCTCTGCACGAGAAACTGTTGTCAGCTGAGTCTATTGTACGGCCGCTCACATTAGTTCTGCAGTGATGTATCGCTTCACGGTGGCTAATTAATGCTTTCCGTGAAGGATTTATTTCCTAGGACTGTTGCATTGATGAGAAATGACAACGAAATGGAAATTTTATTTCTTTTAATTGATGAAGGGAAGTACATGGGCAGCTAAGTATGGAATAAGAGATTTCTTATGACTGACACAGCCTTATGATGAAGTTTAAATTGACTACTTTATTTACACATTAGAAACACTGGATGTCAATAAAAACTACTCATTTTGCTTTTCACTACAGCAACAGTGTCTGGTACCACTTTATGAGCTTTACTAATTCGAAGATAAGCTTGTAAATGAAATTCTGTCAATGTGCTTCTATGGGTGCGTTTCTTCCTCTTCATTGCGAAAAATACCTGTGCGCATAACTTTGTAAGTCCAAAAACTGGCATAATCATAGCTGTGAAGTTGTGAAGATTTGTGCCGAAGAACATTTTTATACAAATCTACAACACTTGCTTCATAAGAGAACTCAAAAATTGCAAATTTATGGTAAGGTCTTATGGGACCAAACTGCTGAGGTCTTCACTCCCTGAGCTTACGCACTACTTAATCTAACTTAAACTACCTTACGCTAGGGACAACGCTCACACACATGCCAGAGGGAGGACTCGAACCTTCGCCAAGGGGGCTGCGCGTACCGCGACAAGGCGCCTAACACCACGCGGCTACCCCGCCCGGCAAGAGAAGTCAGAGCTCGCACAGATAGATTTCAGCGTTCGACAGTGGAACGGTAGAGAAGTGGCTTAAAGGTGGTTCGATGAACCTTGTGCCACGCACTAAGTGCGAACTGCAGAGTCATCATGCAGATGTAGATCAGGCAACTACCTGTCACACTGCAGGTCTGTAAGTTCCAACTGTAGCATTTCAGTGAATCCAGCACTGCCATTTTATAAACTACTGATTCTGGTGTGTCTGACCTTGGCCTTCGTGGTCCTAAATAAGATATAATGCTATATTTCACTGATTTTGAAAGAGCTGCTCTACACTTTAAGTACTGAGACATCAAGTAAATAATGCTTGCGCTTAAGGCTGCGGCCAACGTAATGCGCGATCGTTCAAGTGAAGATCGCGCGAAGTTTGCGTTTCCCTGCTCTGCCATGAGAAGTATGTCCTCCCACCCTCTAACGAACTTGTGACGTCAGATTAGTCGACTTGGTCGCCATACTTCGTGAACGCTTGTCCCCTTGTAGGACCCATGGGAAATCAATATGTCAGTGAATACGTACCTACTACAGCCCCTAATTTCGTGATGTGCTGTGGACGCATTCAAACGCCCAGTTTAGAATTACAGGGTGATTCAAAAAGAATACCACAACTTTAGGAATTTAAAACTCTGCAACGACAAAAGGCAGAGCTAAGCACTATCTGTCGGCGAATTAAGGGAGCTATAAAGTTTCATTTAGTTGTACATTTGTTCGCTTGAGGCGCTGTTGACTAGGCGTCAGCGTCAGTTGATGCTAAGATGGCGACCGCTCAACAGGAAGCTTTTTGTGTTATTGAGTACGGCAGAAGTGAATCGACGACAGTTGTTCAGCGTGCATTTCGAACGAAGTATGGTGTTAAACCTCCTGATAGGTGGAGTATTAAACGTTGGTATAAACAGTTTACAGGGAATGGGTGTTTGTGCAAAGGGAAAAGTTCTGGACGGCCGAGAACGAGTGATGAAAATGTAGCACGCATCCAGCAAGCATTTGTTCGCAGCCCAGGAAAATTGACTCGCAGAGCTAGCAGAGAGCTGCAAATTCCACAATCAACTGGATGGAGCGCCACCACATTGGCACTTATCTGTCCGTAACTACCCGAGGCGATGGATCGGCCGCCAGGCAGCCCGTGACAGAGCACTTCATCACTGGCCTCCAAGAAGCCCTGATCTTACCCCCTGCGATTTTTTCTTATGGGGATATGTTAAGGATATGGTGTTTCGGCCACCTCTCCCAGCCACCATTGATGATTTGAAACGAGAAATAACAGCAGCTATCCAAACTGTTACGCCTGATATGCTACGGAGAGTGTGGAACGAGTTGCAGTATCGGGTTAATATTGCTCGAGTGTCTGGAGGGGGCCATATTGAACATCTCTGAACTTGTTTTTGAGTGAAAAAAAAACCTTTTTAAATACTCTTTGTAATGATGTATAACAGAAGGTTATATTATGTTTCTTTCATTAAATACACATTTTTAAAGTTGTGGTATTCTTTTTGAATCACCCTGTATTAAGCTCGTGTGAAATAATTACGTGCTCCCCACCGGAGAGGCCGCTATCCCTCTAAAACCTGCAGAGTACCGTAGTGTGTCGTACGCACCACGGTTTGCCTTCTTACTTCAAATGGTTCAAATGGCTCTGAGCGCTATGGGTCTTAACTTCTGAGGTCATCAGTCCCCTAGAACTTAGAACTAGTTAAACATAACTAACCTAAGGACATCACACACATCCACGCCCGAGGCAGGGTTCGAACCTGCGACCGTAGCGGTCGCGCGGTTCTAGACCGTAGCGCCTAGAACCGCTCGACCACTCCGGCCGGCTTCGCCTTCTTAGTGGGCCTCACTGTGCTACTTAATGTCGTGTGGCAACCCATTTTACCGCATGCGCTGCGCTCATTACCGATCAGGCTAGCGAGCGTGATCGCTTGTGCTCACCTAGTCATCTCGTGAGCAGAACTCTGAACTACTCCAACTGATATTCGAAGCTGATGGGCTGGTAGTTGGTGTAACTGCCAGTCTGCATTCCCTTTGTTAGAAGGAAAGGACTATACACTGTTCTGTAGTGTCTTTACTGTGCCCAGTGCACCTGCTTTCAGATGCATCACCTCCATAATCTTCAAACTTGCTAAATTTAGTAATTCGCGATGCCTCAACATCAGTCAATGATCTAATGGCCATGGTGTCACGATTCACACTGATGAGATAATTTCAAATTACTGAGTGGCTCGGGACGATTTCTTGGAAAAAAGCCAAAACAATATTTCTGTAAAGGCAGAGACTTTGTTACCTGTGCAGAGTAATGTAGTATATCACGTAACAGCATGCCATAAAATTCGAGCGCGTGGAGTGGCCGCGCAGTTTCAGGCGCCCTGTCACGGACTGCGCCACCCCCCCCCCCCCCCCTTTCCACCGCCGGAGGTTCGAGTCCTCCCACGGACATGGGTGTGCGTGGTGTCATTAGCGGAAGTTAGTTTAAGTAGTGTGCAAGTCTACGGATCGATGACCGCAGCTGTTTGGTCCCTTAGGAATTCACACACATTTCAACAACAGATAAAATTCGTTTAAAATACATTACGAGTGTGCTCGACGAGGCAGAGACAGCTATGCTTTGAGCGACTTCCATCCAGAGAAACTATGAGGGCGTGGTGAAATGTAATGCCTTCGGATTTTTTTATCCTGTTCTCACCATCGGTTGAGGTATTACACGTCATGCACATTACTTGATCGAGTTTCCCGCCTCGCTAACACAAGTTGCAACCGTGTGCCATTAGAGGGTGACGAACTGTAGCGTGCAACACGTCAGAGTGTAACTTAATTATGCCGGTAAGTGTGAAACAGCGTGCTGTGATCAGTAAGAAAACTGAAAGCATGAATTCTCAGACATCGTCCACACATGGAGCACTCTCTCCTTGGGCTAGGCAATGCGAGACTACACACGAACGCTGGCCACATCTGCAACAATCCGTCGCCTTGGGTTGACTGTCTTTGATCATCTTCCGTCCAAGGCCGACTCGATTCCATCCGATTTTCTCCTGTTTCTAGAACTTCATTGAGACGATGATGAAGCAAAGGTGAACCCGGGCTCCGTCAACAAGTCAAATGTTCTACAAGGGCGGTATCAACAGACTGGTTACTCCTTGGCAGAAACGTGTTTGTCGCGGGGGTGACTACGTTGAGGACATGAAGAATAAAAACGTAGAATTTTAATCAAGTTTGTTTCATTTGAACAGTTTTAATAGTTTTCACATAAAAATGTCTCAAATTGCTCTGAGCACTATGGCACTTAACATCTGAGGTCATCAGTCCCCTAGAACTTAAAACTACTTGAACCTAACTAACCTAAGAACATCACACACATCCATGCCCGAGGCGGGATTCTAACCTGGGACCGTAGCGGTAGCGCGGATGCAGACTGTAGCGCCTAGAACCACTTGGCCATCCCGGCCAGTCACATAAAAAATTTGGAGGTATTACTTCTCAGCATTCTGCAAGAAACCCCACTTGTAATATACCTCCATGAACGTCTCATTGTAGCCAGAGTGTTTGTGGAGGACAGGCCAAGCTTTTTCATACGAGTTTTGCGCAGATTAAGACACTCACCCTTGGACTGCCTTAGTCAGTCGTCGTGTAGGATTCTTTCTACCTGTTTTGCTGAGAAGCTCTCGAAGTTTATGTCCCTCGCAGAAGCAGTATCAGCGCCGTCATGTTCTCTCTGTAAAGTGCAGTTCTACTTCCTGTGATTCTGTGTGATGTATCGGTAAGCTATATTATCGGGTATAACGGTCAAATCGGGTTCCATTATAATGTGCTTATTTACTAAACGCCATAAACTGATAATTAATATCTAATTAAAAACTACCATTTCCTGGGAGCACTGTCTTACGCTAGAACAAGATCGGAAGGCCTCCTTGTCGGCAGCTGATGACTATGGGGTATAGCCTGTACTTCACACTTACGCTCGTGGTATTTCGTAGCCAATTTTCGTTGGCTTAAACATTATTCCTTTGTTTATTAAGATGATGGATTTCTAGTGTTGTAATATTGTTGTAAGAAAGTACTTGTGATCTGTAGGCATCTCCTAATATCTGGTTTGGGAAAAACGACAAGCCAATATTTATCAAGCAAGATTACTAGCTCCGTGCCAGAATAACTGTGCTTTCCCTATGTACTTCGCTGCTACGAAACGAGCGCTCTAATCTCTAGCCATAGCGCCTCATACCTGCGTCCACTGCTCCGTATGGTCCACCGGCTCCTTCAGCCAGCATGGTCACTCCCGACTTTCTCACTCTCTGAATGCTGCAAGATACCTACAGACGCGATGCAAAATGATAAAACTGGAAAATAAGGAAATAAAATACTGCATGAGCAAAGGGAGTACTTTCCAACGCCCTCCTATGTTAATCTATCCGTGTACGGACTCCGTATTACTTTTTCAGCCACTTTTTTTTAAATTTCTGAAACCAATTAGCAAGTAAAACGGCATTAACTTTCTCAGAATGAGATTTTCACTCTGCAGCGGAGTGTGCACTGATATGAAACTTCCTGGCAGATTAAAACTGTGTGCCGGACCCAGACTCGAACTCGGGACCTTTGCCTTTTGCTGGCAAGCGCTCTACCAACTGAGCTACCCAAGCACGACTCACCCCCCGTCCTCGCAGCTTTATTTCTGCCAGTACCTCGTCTCCCACCTTCCAAACTTTATAGAAGCTCTCCTGCGAACCTTGCAGAACTAGCACTCCTGAAAGAAAGGATATTGCGGAGACATGGCTTAGCCACAGCCTGGGGGATGTTTCCAGAATGAGATTTTCACTCTGCAGCGGAGTGTGCGCTGATATGAAACTTCCTGGCAGATTAAAACTGTGTGCCCGACCCAGACTCGAACTTGGGACCTTTGCCTGTTGCTAAGCCATGTCTCCGCAATATCCTTTCTTTCAGGAGTGCTAGTTCTGCAAGGTTCGCAGGAGAACTTCTGTAAAGTTTGGAAGGTGGGAGACGAGGTACTGGCAGAAGTAAAGCTGCGAGGACGGAGGGTGAGTCGTGCTTGGGTAGCTCAGTTGGTAGAGCACTTGCCCACGAAAGGCAAAGGTCTCGAATTCGAGTCTCGGTCCATCACACAGTTTTAATCTGCCAGGAAGTTTCGTTAACTTGCTCACTTCAGTCGCTCAAAAAATTTCCTGCATACGAGTTCTTAGTATGAAACCTTCTCCAACACTTATTAAGTAAATTAACGCAAAATAAGGAGGGCACATGATTATTTAATGAGCCTTCAGCCCTATTGTGGCTGCTATTTACAGTTTGTCGTGCCTCTCGTTCTTTGGGTGTCTTTAGTTAATAAGGATAATTACCTATACTTTAGCAGCACATTCTAGAACTTGCATTTCTATTAACGCTTCCATTGCATATGCATCAGTAAAGCAGCGCAGTACACAGTAGTAAGCTGTAGCGATAAAAATCGTAATTAGCGTAACGTATAACAAAAAGCTGAAAAGTATTTGACATTACAGTAATAATACGAGAAGCGTTGAATATTCAGTGCAGCACATTTATCTTCTTGGTCAGTTTCGGTTTAACAAATGGAAATTTGTTGTGGGACATCGTGGAATATTCCCGCTTTAGCCCCTATAGTTTCATGAAGTTACAATAGGTTGAAACGTCTCTGTGAAGTCGTTTCATAAGACGCTTATCGAATTCGGTACAACTTATTCACTTTACTACCTGATTTTAGCTCAATTCATGAACTCTCCCAGCACGACTGAGCACTCAAATAAGGCCTATTGAATATTATATGTGTGTTTTAATGTGGGGTATCGGTTTTGTTTTGTGGAAAACGCTGAGTTGGTCATGTCTGCTGGGAGCAGACGATGTTGCTTCTCGTTCGAAGGAGAGCACAAGATGACAAATTTAGGTTTCCAATGCCTGAACAGAGAGGTTTACCCATCTCAGTCGAAGGTTGTTTTTGTGTGTGAGGTTGGTGACAGACGGCTAACCCTCTGGTAGCTTCCGCTGCACGGGGACCTAGGTAATCTCGAAAGAGAAAGCGGCACTCTTCGGTGAACGCATGGTGAGTACGGATCGTGGCTCTTAAGAGGGGTTTCAGGTGATAGGAAGTAGGGTGAGCTAGGACTTCGTTATGTTTAACTGTTGAAATACTTAAGAACTTCAGCTTAACTGAAGCGTGTGAAGCGAGTTATTTTTCCGAATGTGCCATAATTATATTCCTTTAAATAGGCGATTTTTGGATGTTTGAGTTAAAAGTGTGGAAGTTACTTTGTTCATTTTGAACAACGATGAAGCAGAATTTCAAACGGTAAATCAGATTAGGAAAAGCTGGTTAGGATCACTTCAACCGTACGTGAGTGTAATACTGTGTCGAAGCGAGTATGATTTTTAATGATTTTTAATCTTAAATTTTGTGGAAGCTGCTTTTGTCTTTGTGTGTCGATTTTGTGCCACGCATTTGGTAATCAATGACACTTCTGGTCCACCACGGCACCACAATAGGCTTTATGTTAACAGTTTGCTTGTTTGATGAGCTATAATTTCGGCCATAGTATCTGTACTTTCGTGCGCTTTCTACAAAGCAGCACAACAGTTTGATTCGGAATGCACCACGTGCTGTAGTTCGGCCGTTTGCAAGCAGCAGTCGCAGTTAGTATGTTGAAGAATTATCGCACAACCTCGTGCATTGGTTAAACCTCTGTCCAGAATAGTGCATGCATAGAATCGTAATGCGAATCTCACTGAGATATTTTTATGGTATGAAGGCAAAGGAGATGATAGTATCATTGTCTCCCACCCCTGTTTTCTGTGTTTCTTCTTGCTGTAGTTAAATTGTGCTCTGTTACATCCTCACGTAATTCTTACTTCAATAATTCTAGTCAGTCACCAGTTATGTGTAGTTAGGATGTGCAACCAACTACTTAGATACAATAAATAATCTACGTGAAAGGTAAATTCTGTGGTGTTGATCTAACCCACTTACTCCGATTTCCAATCCTGAATTAATCAAGTTGTTTCACGCACGACATGGAGTGCTATTTATGTGGCTACTTAAAGAAATTTGCATAGTTGTAATTAAATTATTAATGTAATTAAACTAACAATTTTCCAGCTCCGTTTTTTTTTAAATGGTTAGGAAGGGCTTGGGCTGGTGGCGACACTGAATTTCCGAATTTTTATCATTATTTGTGTGAGAGAAGCAGCTCTAAATGCGAGATAACGTATATGGGTCGATGAGAAACGTCGTAAAGATAGTAACACGTTACAAGGTGTCGGCGCTATGCGCAACCTTCAAAATGGCGTGTGTAACGGAGGTGGGTTCCAAGCAGATGGCTATCACTGAGTTTCTTTTGGAGGAAAACCAGAGCATCGCAGATATTCATAAGCACTTGCAGAGTGTCTAGGGAGATCTGGCAGCGAACAAAAGCAAGGTGAGTCGTTGGGCGAGGCGTCTGTCATGCTGCAAACGCTATGAAATTGAAGGAACGATTTCAGCGTCTTCGCTGCCTCAAAAATGCAAACGAACTTCTTCTCCATGACAACATAATGCCTCACACAAATCTGCGCACCCGAGACCAGCTCACAAACCTTCATTGACCAGTTCTTCCTCATCCATCCTCCAGCCCGTATCTCGCACTTTTGACTTCCATCTGTATGGCCCAATGAAGGACGTACTCCACGGGAAGCAGTACGTGGACGATGGGAAGATTATTAATGCAGCAAGACGTGTTGGCTCCGATATTAACCAGTAGAGTGGTATCATGCGGGCATACAGGCCGCCGCACTGAACGGGAGATACGTTGCAAAAGAGGATTTTGTAGCCAAAAGAGAGTAATGAATAAAACCAACATGCTTCCAGAAAAAAAACTGTTGAATAATTGAACGCCCTTCATATTTGTGTCGGATCATTATGACTCGAGCGTTACGTTTATGAATAAACTATTTAAAATTTATTAATTCTCGAGTGGGACCGCGTGTGTATAAAGAGCACCAACCACAAGTTACATTTTCTTGTACCGTTCCATTGTTGTTTTAAAATAGCGAGCTCAGACCTATTCCTTCATTATTACTTCAGCTAACACAGTGCTAAATTTTGCTGTCGTACGTCCAAGTGAGCAGCAATAATATAAAATAAACAGCGAGTTAGGCAAGAAAAATGTACGCCCTGTGCACAAAAAAAAAAAAACAACCTAGATTCCGAGTTAGAACCCCAGTTTCCTATTTGGCAGTTGTCTACGATATAATTAGAAATCGAATAAGCGATTGGCTGTGATTTAACGCAACTTCGTTGTTCACTACTTAGAGTGTGTTGTTACAGTCGCGTTACCCAAGTACGCTGCATGTGAGTGATAGAATGAAATTTTTCTTATTGTCGAATTAAACAGTGATTTATCTCAAATAATGTAACTTAATTCTATTGCTGTTAAATTATACAAAGATTGCGGTGTGATTCATATATGTTCACCTCGGTAACATAAAGACAGCTACTCTTGATATGTGTGCAGGACACGCCGTGCGCCCGTTCTTGTTACAAAAAATCAGTACCCCCGCTTGTGGTGTCACCGCCAGACACCACACTTGCTGGGTGGTAGCCTTTAAATCCGCCGCGGTCCGTTAGTATACGTCGGACCCGCGTGTCGCCACTGTCAGTGATTGCAGACCGAGCGCCGCCACACGGCAGGTCTAGAGAGACTTCCTAGCACTCGTCCCAGTTGTACAGCCGACTTTGCTAGCGATGGTTCACTGACAAATTACGCTCCCATTTGCCGAGACGATAGTTAGCATAGCCTTCAGCTACGTCATTTGCTACGACCTAGCAAGGCGCCATTATCAATTGCTATTTATCTTGTGAAGCATGTACCGTCGGACCGATATTTACCAATAATGGATTAAAGTTAAGTATTCCAGAAGCTACGTACCTTTTTTACTAGTCTCAACTCCTTTAACTGTTCCAGACCTCACGACAGCCTGCGTGAGATTAAATGCGTGCCTTTCGGCTATCTCATAGTGGCCTGGCTGTCTTGCCAAGTCACAACACCGCTCGCTAGTTAAAATATTTTCATACATGAAATGCATTTTCAAATTCACTAAATATCGTAAAATTAACTTGGTATTTAAACAGAAAAAAGTAAATTTATTACCATTTAGGATGATGCAGACGCGAGCAGAACAGCGTCAAAAGATCAACTGTCACCTCCATATCGTTTGTCGCAAATCGAGTTCATGGTATTCGTCTTCGTGATGGTGTTCGAGCGTCTGGATAGGTTTGCCCACCAATACGGTCGCATCGAGGAGATAGACAGACGACAAAAAGTAAACGAAGGGTAGCGGATTCAAGAGCAGAGGGGGAAAAAGTGTCAAGGTAAGCGCCAAGGGAAAGAAAAACCTCTGCGATATTCTGGTCGGGTGATAAGGGGAGTAGCGGTTTTGTTGTTATCTGCGACAGCTCATGCAAGAGTGAGGTTGTTAGTTTCGGGTATAGTACAATACCGGTACGGTTGTCATAGCTTGTTGTTGTTGTGACCTTCAGTCCTGAGACTGGTTTGATGCAGCTCTCCATGCTACTCTATCCTGTGCAAGCTTCTTCATCTCCCAGTACCTACTGCAACCTACATCCTTCTGAATATGTTTAGTGTATTCATCTCTTGGTCTCCGTCTACGATTTTTACCCTCCACACTTCCCTCCAATACTAAATTGGTGATCCCTTGATGTCTCAGAATATGCCCTACCAATTGATCCCTTCTTCTACTCACGTTGTGCCACAAACTCCTCTTCTCTCCAATTTTATTCAATACCTGTATTCAATACCTCCTCATTAGTTATGTGATCTACCCATCTAATCTTTAGCATTCTTCTGTAGCACCACATTTCGAAAGCTTCTATTCTCTTCTTGTCTAAACTAATTATCGTCCACGTTTCACTTCCATTGAAGGCTACACTCCATACAAATAATTAAAGAAACGACTTCCTGACACTTAAATCTATACTCGATGCTAACAAATTTCGCTTCTTCAGAAACACTTTCCTTGCCATTGCCAGTCTACACTTTATATCCTCTCTACTTCGACCATCATCAGTTATTTTGCTTCACAAATAGCAAAACTCCTTTACTACTTTAAGTGTCTCATTTCCTAATCTAATTCCCTCAGCATCACCCGACCTAATTCGACTACATTCCATTATCCTCATTTTGCTTTTGTTGATGTTCATCTTATATCCTCCTTTCAAGACACTATCCACTCCGTCCAACTGTTCTTTTAAGTCCTTTGCTGTCTCTGACAGAATTACAATGTCATCGGAGAACCTCAAAGTTTTTATTTCTTCTCCATGGATTTTAATACCTACTCCGAATTTTTCTTTAGTTTCCTTTACTGCTTGCTGAATATACAGATTGAATAACATCGGAGAGAGGCTACAACCCTGTCTCACTCCCTTCCCAACCACTGCTTCCCTTTCATGCCCCTCAACTTTTATAACTGCCATCTGGTTTCTGTACAAATTGTAAATAGCCTTTCGCTTCCTGTGTTTTGCCCCTGCCACCGTCAGAATTAGAAAGAGATTATCCAGTCAGCATTGTCAAAAGCTTTCGCTAAGTCTACAAATGCTAGAAACGTAGGTTTGCCTTTCCTTAATCTAGCTTCTAAGATAAGTCGTAGGGTCAGTATTGCCTCACGTCTTCCAATATTACTACGGAATCCAAACTGATCTTCCCCGAGGTCGGCTTCTACCAGTTTTTCCATTCGTCTGTAAAGAATTCGCGTTAGTATTTTGCATCCGTGACTTATTAAACTGATTGTTCGGTAATTTTCACATCTGTCAGCACATGCTTACTTTGGGATTGGATTTATTATATTCTTCTTGAAGTCTGAGGGTATTGTGCCTGTCTAATATATCTTTCTCACCAGATGGTAGAGTTTTGTCAGGACTGGCTCTCCCAAGAACGTCAGTAGTCCTAATGGAATGTTGTCTACTCCCTGGCCTTGTTTCGACTCAGGTCTTTCAGTGCTCTGTCAAACTCTTCACGCAGTATCGTATCCCATTTCATCTTCATCTACATCCTCTTCCATTTCCATAATATTGTCCTCAAGTACATCGCCCTTGTATAGAACCTCTGTAGACTCCCTCCACCTTGCTGCTTTCCCTTCTTTGCTTAGAACTGGGTTTCCATCTGAGCTCTTGATATTCATTCAAGTGGTTCTCTTTTCTCTTAAGGTCTCTTTAATTCTTCTGTAGTCAGTATCTATGTTACCCCTAGTGAGATGAGCCTCTACATCCTTACATTTGTCCTCTAGCCATCCTTGCTTAGCCATTTTGCACCTCCTGTCGATCTCATTTTTGAGACGTTTGTATTGCTTTTTGCTTGCTTCATTTACTGCATTTTTATATTTTCTCCTTTCATCAATTAAACTCAATATTTCTTCTGTTACCCAAGGATTTCTAGTAGCCGTCTTTTTTTTGCCTACTAGATCCTCTGCTGCCTTCACTACATCATCTCTCAAAGCAATCCATTCTTCTTCTACTACACTTCTTTCCCCCATTCCTGTCATAGCTTAGGTCGTCGTAAAATGTGTCAGTCCTGTCGAGGAGGGGTATGGCTGGGCTGGCCACATATGGGTCTCCTGGGTCAGGTGCACCGTCTGCATACCTGTAAAAGCCATAGTCGACGTATTAGCGGTCGATTAGTCGCAGAATCGATCGCACATTGCGGTAGGATGTGTGGGTTTTGTTTGTGTTTAGTGCGCAAAATTTGACTTCCCTGCTGTGGCCGACTGAGCGGCTGTGTAATTCATCTGGCAGTGGCAGTCAGCTGTGCTGTGATGCAGGGGTCCGCCGTTACTTGAGTTGTTTTGTGCGTTAGCTTGCCATAGGTGGTATTGTGTCTCTACTGAGGAGTGCGTTGGGACAATTATGCTTCCACCTACGGTCGCGGATGTAGTTCCCCAGACTGAGAATGGAGGTGTTGTTCAGTGTCTCGAGTTCCTATACAGTCGTGTGGTGAGTATTTTGAATACCTCCAAGAAAGTCTCGAGGTTGTATTCATCGTGAAGTTCACCGATGCGTGTGTATCGCGGAGCTGCTTACGACACGTAGCACCTTGTTCTGAGTGACCTCCAGGCGGCGCAAGTGTGTTGGAGCTGCGTAGCCCCAGACTGGTGCTGCATACGTGATCAAGGGCCTAATCAGTGTCATGCACACTGACCAGCCAGAACATTATGACCACCGTCCTAATGTCGATTTAGATCCGTGCAGGCGATAGCAGCGTCATCTGATGAGAAATAAATGCTAGTCAGACACACGAAAGGTGCATGTAGTATCCGTCAGTGTGCTGTCCCGTGATAGAATGGTGAAGGCAGGCGATCTGTCTAACCTAGGGCAGATTGTGATGGCCAGGAGACTCGGCACTCGCATTTAGGAGGCTGCCGGGTGTTCGAGGAGTGCTGTGCTGAATGTCTTCAACACTTGGCGTTACCAAGATGAAACCACGTGCAGACCTCGTTTGGTCGGGCGACGACCCCTCATTGGAGATGTCGGACGTCGTAGGCTGGGCATACTGCTAAAAGAGGACGGGCGTAACTGACGTCAGACCTTAATGCTGGGAAAAGCCCAAGTGTGTCTGAGAACACAGTGCACAGAACACTCCTAACGATGGGCTTCCACTGCCGACGACCCATGCATATGCCAATGTTAACACCACAACATCGGTCACTTAAGACTGGAATGGGAAATTGACCACCGGCGCTGGACGTTGGCGCAGTGGCAGAGTGTTGCATGGTCTGATGAATCCCGATACTTTCTTCATCATGCTGATGGCATGGTGCAAATCTGTCATCTTCCAGCGGAACAGATCCATGACACCTGTACTGCGGGAAGGAGACAAGCTGGTAGCGGCTATGTTCTGGGGAACATTCACCTGGGCTTCCATGGGTGGAGCTGAACGCGTGCAAGACACCATGACAGCCAAGAAGTATCGTGCAGTGGTTGCACATACGTACACCCCTTCATAAGTATCATGTTTTCCATAGGTAGTGATGATTTTCAACAAGACAATGCGCCATGTCACATGGCCAGGTGTGTGGTGGAATGGTTCGAGGAATTCAGTGGATACTTCCAATAGATGTGCTGCCGTCCCCCTCCCCAAGTCGCCAGATCTGAACACATGTGGGACGTGATGGATCGTCACTTCAGATCTCATCGCCCGCTCCCCGGAATTTAACAATTACGTGACATGTGTGCAGATGTGGTGCGAGCTGCCTCCAGCGACCTACCAGGGCCTCGTTGCTTCCAGGCCACGACGCGTCACCACTATTATCGGTGGCAAAGGTGTACATACATGCTATTAAGTACGTGGTTATAATGTGCTTCCTGATCAACTTATATGGACATCGACACCCTCCTATTTGAGCTCTGGGTGAAGTTGTCTGAGCCTCGCATATGCTCGTTTGGCGATGTGTTGTACGTGGTCCGGTCTAACTAGACACCTAGCTAAATGACATTCTCACGGAAACGTACCGGGTGATCAAAAAGTCAGTATAAATTTGAAAACTTAATAAACCACGGAATAATGTAGATAGAGAGGTAAAAATTTACACACATGCTTGAAATGACGTAGGGTTTTATTAGCACAAAAAAAAAGAAACACCCCATATTGCTAGATGCGTGAAAGATCTCTTACGCGCGTCGTTTGGTGATGATCGTGTCCTCAGCCGCCACTTTCGTCATGCTTGGCCTCCCAGGTCCCCAAAACTCAGTCCGTGCGATTATTGGCTTTGGGGTTACCTGAAGTCGCAAGTGTATCGTGATCGACCGACATCTCTAGCGATGCTGAAAGACAACATCCGACGCCAATGCCTCACCATAACTCCGGACATGCTTTACAGTGCTGTTCACAACATTATTCCTCGACTACAGCTATTGTTGAGGAATGATGGTGGACATATTGAGCATTTCCTGTAAAGAACATCAGCTTTGGTTTGTCTTACTTTGTTATGCTAATTATTGCTATTGTGATCAGATGAAGCGTCATCTGTCGTACATTTCTTGAACGTTTGTATTTTTTGGTTCTAATAAAACCCTATGTCATTCCAAGCATGTGTGTCAAGTTGTACCTCTCTATCTACATTATTCCGTGATTTCTTCAGTTTTCAAATTTATACTAACTTTTTGATCACCCGGTATTTGGCGTGTGTGAAGCGTTCTTCTTCTATAATGTTGGTGCACTTGTTTCGGTCTACGAGTGAACTGCAGTGCCCACCACCATCTTCGCAACAGAGGCTCGGCAGCTCTGCAGCGGGAGCGGACTGCCGGCGACAGTGTGAGCGGAGCAGCTGAGGCGGCGCGTGGGCAGGCCCGGGGCCAGGGGGTAATTGAACAGCTGACTGCCGGCACCGGCCCGCCGGCCGCGACAGCGCCATTTACATGCAGAGTGGGCGGCGGGGCTGCGAGGGCGCGCGATTAACTCACTGGCACAGTTATGGCGGCCGCGCCGGCGCCGGCGCTGCCCCCGGGGAGCGGTTAGCGCCCTCCGCCCTGCGACCCACGCCCTGCGCCCTGCGCCCTGCTGCCGCAGCACCCCCGCCCACATCAAAATACGGCGCACGCACTCGGCGGCCACTCGCCGTCGGCGGAGACGCGTCGCGCTTGTCCGTGCAGAGTTAACTCGCAACAGCCGCCGGGCAAACTGTTGCTCTCGCTCTGGTTCGTTCCAACACCAGGCAGAGCTTCCTCTTACGAGAACACAAGCAGCCGCTCCTCATCCTGACACTTGCTGAAAGCCGCCAGAGCAATTGTCACCTGATACCCCTCGATCTCAGACTTCAACAAGAAAGTAATGATTCCAATTCCAAAGAAAGCATGTGCTGACAGGTGTGAATATTACCGAACTATCAAGTTATCCGCAGTGGATCTACATCTACATCTACATCTATATCTACATTTATACTCCGCAAGCCACTCAACGGTGTGTGGCGGAGGACACTTTACATGCCACTGTCATTACCTCCCTTTCCTGTTCCAGTCGCGTATGGTTCGCGAGAAGAACGACTGCCGGAAAGCCTCCGTGCGCGCTCGAATCTCTCTAATTTTTACATTCGTGATCTCCTCGGGAAGTATAAGTAGGGGGAAGCAATATATCCGATACCTCATCCAGCCGGCTGGCCACAAGATGTGGCTTTAACGCCACGAAATCGGTAGTGGTACAGTAATAAAGGACCAAAATACAGATGAAGCGATTATTAATACCCAAGATGAATACTCGTGCCTTTGATTGCCCCACCTACAAGGTTGTCTGTCCTTAAGGTTTTATCGGAACAAAGAGCATAGTGAAAAGAAAAAGAATGGTGGCTTTGTTCTTCGAATAGTGTGTAGTCATGATATCCAGAGTTTATAATGTGTGCGCCATTCATATTCAGTGCGATGGCCACGTGTTGAACAAAGCCGTTGGGTAAGAAGGAGAATGTGGTATTGCCTTAGCGTAGTGAACAATCGGAGTTGTGTAAATTCCTAATAGTCAGGTTGCGTTATCCGTTTCCGTTGCGTAATATTCAAACAGGAGACTCGATAAATAAGAATAAATCCACTCGCTTGACAGACCAATCATCTTGCAGGCCTGACTGCTTGATGCCACAGTATGAGCAAGGCATGTGGGTGCCTCTCACTCTTTTTGCGTACAAAGTGCAAAAGGTCCTAGCCAAATGTTCGTTCTCTGGGGTATGTATTCACGTATTCCATGCTGCCCCCCCCCCCCATAGATGATAATTACTACCTGAAAAAAAGTGTGTTATCAGCTGGAGCAAAGTTCCAAGTGTCTGGACATGCTTAGTCTCTACTTTGGCTACGTCGCGTTTTATGCTGGCTCATATGTTACGAGGGTAGAACATCACTTGCGTTTAAAAGGGCGCCTGTAACACGTTCGAGTGTGCTACAACATGAAACTGAAAATCAAATTTTGTTTTAAATAGGTGTAAGTCACTGACACGTTCTCTTTTAAAACCGAACAATTGCCAATGATAAAGTGAGTGTAAACATTCAGGACATGAAAAAGGGGCCAATCACTTTGTACGTTTATGATGAAGATACCGGTGGAAAGAGTGCCAATGAAGTCTGTTCCTTCATATTTGATTATCTGAAGTGTATCCCCGAAAATATCACAGAGTTTCCACAGTTTTGTGACAACTGCACAGGAGGGAACAAAAATCAAACGCTCTCTTCATTCCTACTTTCACTAACAAATTCTGGACGTTTCAGACTCATTCAGCAGTACTTCCCGGTGAGGGAACACATCATTTTGCCGTGCGATCGAGACTTTGCTATCATTTCAAAGAAGCTTCGAAAGAATGACAGGATATTCACTGTTCATGGCACAGCACATTCTACCAAGCAGAACGAAACCTGGAAAATTTATAGTGAGAGAAATTGACACATCTGACATTCTGGACTTTAAAGACGGGTTGGCAAAATATTATACGAAGACCTTTGGATTCAGCAGTTTCTTTCACATAATATATTCGAGTACCAAAGTTGGATTCATTAAAGATAGACGCGTATCAACGGATTAGTGAGTCACACATTTTTCATGGAACATCAAGGAAAGCCTGTCCGTCCACCAAGAAACTACGCCTATCCAGCTGGACAGGCGCCAATTAAAATGCAAAAAATTCAAAACTTAGAAAAGATGCAGCAGCACTTTCCAAGTGCGCATTTGCAGTTCTACGGGGAACTGTTGACCTGGACTGCTGACAGTAGTACAGATCACGATGGTGACAGAGGAACAAGTCATCACAATCGGAGAGACTTGAGTTTTATGTCTCTTTCAAGTATTTCTACATGATTATTTTGCAAGTTTGAAAGTATTATGTTCATTTTCTATGGCTTAGAAACGTTTTTGTGACATTTAATTCAGTAACGTGGCTAAATATCAACTTTTTTCTGGATCTTCTTTCTGGGAGATCACCTTTTTTTTTTTTTAACAGGGCCGATGCTTTCACATTTTAAATGTCCATAACTTTGTATGTATTTGTAGTCACGTAACAGTTAATGTGTACACCAATCAAAGGGCACCTACACTACTATTTCATATGAGCAGACTTTCTTATTTCCTGGTATTTTTCTTCTAAAGCAGTTTTTTAATTTCCTTTATCAGTTGATGTTTTTGTCTTATGCCATTTTAAAAAACACCCATTCACTTAGGGCTCCGAAAACCAACACAACACAGTGCAACACGTCCGTGATAGCACGAAGATTAGTGCTTGGTGCGGGCTAAGCACGACAGGATGAAGCCCATTTTTCTTCACAGAGAAAACAATCGCGGAAAATGTTTAACGAAACATGCTCCTACAATAGATCTAAAGATCTAAGAGTTGCAGCCACCCATGATCTTCCGGCATGACCTGCGCCCCCTGCACTCTCCCGAAGTCACGTCATTAAACTTCTACTTATGGACTTGCGTCAAGGATCTAGTGTACACAACAGTAGCCAATGACCCAGGTACCCTTCGTTCGTGAATCACTGAAGCGTTCGGAGCTGTTGTTGCTGCGATACCGATCCGTGTATGAGCGGAACTCGAATATCACCTCGATGTTCTACGAGCGACAAGTGATGCACACATTGATATTCTAGCATTAAAAATAAATTTTCATGCTTGCTTAACTTTTTACAACAAATCATGATGCTCTATCTCTAACAGTTACCAAGTTACGATTTTTTGAAACAGTAGTTGGAGCGTATGGACATCCACTACTAGCATATGTTATAGATGATATCGTAATTCACCTAGTTGGAACATTTAATTAGGATATTACGGTGCCTAGGAGGAATATTTAATATTCAGGGAGATGAGAGCAACGACCATTCGAAGCGAAGAAGTCTAGTAAACCTGGGCTATAAAATGCGTTGTTTAGGAGCATTCGTTCAGTACAACAGGCGTGTTCAACAGTAGCGAAAATGAACAAGTGCTCCTAACTCGTAAGGTCCATGTTTACTGAACAGCTTTTTTTTGTTTTGGTCCATTCTACCACCTCTAAAAATATGGAAAGCAAAGAGCTTGCTATAGAAAAGATTTGTTTCATAGTGTCGAAGATGAAGAAGTACTCACAGCACTTAAGGTATGATTTTAACAGCCCGCGTTTGCTAAACTTTTTCCATCCAATGATCGTTCCTGTTATACCTCTGACCTGCCGACGTCTCCAGTTCTCATATTCAACAAAATGTGTAATCGGCGGTTAATAATAAAATCAACATTCTGCCTTTATCTCTTGCTTCACCTTTCTGTCCTCGTTCCATTCCTAAGCCATTACTTTTGGAAACACTGCACGTAACGATAGCTATTATGCTTGTCTATCTTTGCTCTGAGACTTCGGTAACTTCCTTGGCCGGCTGAGAGAGGGCATGGCTGGGGAAGGCGATTTAAGCGGCTGCGTCGGCGTGGAGAGGAGGTTTATCGCCTGCAGTGACTATGGACAGTTTTTTTCGTAGCTACTAACTGGTCACAACACGAGGAGTTCGCTTGACCGGTGATTGTGTTTGAGGCTGCACAGTGGACAGGAAAGTACATTGATGCTGAATTTCAAGTGGCACCGGTTATATGGAACTGTCTCTTAGAAAGGAAGACAGTCTGGACTTATGAATGTTGGTCAACTTCTGAAACGTACGTGGATGGATTGTCGGCGAAGGGACTGCATGGTGAGCAATATATGAACATTATACTCCGTGTGTGTCGGACGAGGCTGATATATAATCTTCGACATGCGAGACATTTGTAATGACCGACACAGGAATAATGAAACTTAGTTCACCTTCAGTACCGAGTGGATCAGTTGGTTGGGTTGTTTTGGGGAAGGAGACCAGACAGCGAGGTCATCGGTCTCATCGGATTAGGAAAGGACCAGGAAGGAATTCGGCCGTGCCCTTTCAATGGAACCATCCCGGAATTTGCCTGGGGCGATTTAGGAAAATCACGGAAAACCTAAATCAAGATGGCCTGACGCGGGATTGAACCGTCGTCCTCCCGAATGCGGGTCCAGTGTGCTAACCACTGCGCCACATCGCTCGGTGTGGATCGGTTGCTAAAGCAAAAAGTAGTACTGCTCTCAGCTATCCTGATAGTATTTTTTCTGGATTAAGATAATAAAGAATCACGTGTAATAACTAGGTACGCGTACTTCCCCGGATCTAGCATCCTAATTCTATACGGTTTAACCTACATGCATTATAAAACTAAGTGCACAATATGCGTATCGGTAAAACTGAGAAACGAGTCACGCTACGATGAAGGGAATTGTGTGGTGTGGCAGTGCTTTACCCTCATCCGTGAAGAAGGTTCCCACTTTTACTTGAAGGGTTTTGAAGATATAAGGGCTGGGAAGATATAAGGGCTGGGACGTTTCGCCCTCTAAAAAGTTCTAGATCATTCCAGAATATTCTAGAGTATTCAAGAGCATTCCACGACATTCCAGAATGTTCCGGAATGTTCTACAATGATCCGGGATGTTCTGGGATGTTCGAGAACAGTCTAGAACCTTCCGGAAGATTCCAGAATGCTCGGGAACATCCAGATCATTGTGGAACATTCCAGAAAACTCTATAATGTTGTGAAATGTTCTGGACATTGTGGACCATTCGAAGCCTTCTTGGTATGTTCTGGAATTCGCCACTGATTGGGCTACCCATTAGTTTCTTATCAGTGATAAAGAAAGGAAACGAAAAATTAGTGGGGTGACTGAATAAAAGCACCCAGTGTGAGTAGTCAGAGTGATACAGTGACTGAACGTAAATCGAAAATAAAGTGCGAAAAGTGTGTAAAGTGTACTTAGTGTATTTGTGAGTAAAAAGTTGATTTCATATACGTATTCTGACAGTACGCAAAAGTGAAAGAGGAGGAGATCTTGCCAGTTCTGATGCAAAACGGCGAAAATAAAAAAAAAAAGGAATTGAATAAAAACGAAGCAGACGAAATGCGCGAAGTCAACGAACAACAAGGAGCACCATGAGAAGCAGAAAAACCGAAGAACAACGAGGAATCAAGAATTGATACACAATCTTACAATAAGAGACGGCGAATTCAATCCAGCCATGAAAGTATCGTCCCACGAGAAGCGCGAACGAGGACAAGTAAGCAATACAAGCTAACAAGTGAAGCATTCCTCTACGACCGGACAAAAAAAACACACACAAACACGACGCAATCGGAAAGATGGATGACATCTACCAATTTTTCAATGCGAAAAAGTCCAGTAGAAAAACACCAGTGTTCTGCTTAATGAATGGAAAAATTCGATTACCACCATTGCAAGAATCTCCGTAGGAATTTTTACATAACATGACCGAGGAAACTCCAGAATCAAAACACTTTCTTCGAAATATAAAAGCCTACAACGCCTACTTCCAAATGACTTCTTTCGGAGTCAGTTCGATCAACACTAACAGAGATGAATGCAATTATGTCTTTTACATCCAAGGACAAATTCTACATAAATATCATTGGCTTCTGGTTGCTGATAGCCTTCTGTGAGCTGTGTTTTACTCTTTTTGAATTTTCCTCAATAATTAAAAAACAATGTTACCTAATTATGATGTAAGTATGTGTTAAAATGCCTTTGGAGTCTCTTGCTATCATTTTTTGATTTATTCAGTGACTTCAAAAATGTTAGCTGTTGAACTTTGAATGAAAACGCTTTTGAAAATGTGCGTTAAGCACTTAGCTATAAAATCTTGTGTGATATTCCTGGCAAATAAATTTATCCCTGCCAGTTTTCCTCCATTTCTGCATCTCACCCTCATCAATTTCCGTACCTCTTCTTTGCATTCGTAGCACCAGATGCGCACCTGTTGTCCAAAATTGGAACTAGATTTTTTAGGTCAAATCGATTGCACGTTAATTCACTGGAATATCTACCAAGTTTCAGCCCCTCACTGGATCTCTGTAAATAGCTGCACTTAAATTATAGCCACCCGGTACCTAGACAGCGGATAAGTAGATAATAAATAAATTACTTTTTTTTTACTTGTTTCCCATAGTGGAGGATTCGTCCTCACGACAGGATCTACGGAATACAGTGATCGAATGAGAGAACCTTCACTTCAAGCACACGTCAGGGGAGAGCATCAGTGAATGGAGAGTACTCGTTCCACGCCACGCGCGTTTCTTTGTGAGCCACTCAACTTCATGGCAGCGCCTTAATTTAACCCTCAATCGGCTCTCCGCCTCTTGCGGACAGATAATGAGTGAGCCTGCAAGAGAAGCCTCGTTCCCAGGGGGCCCTCTTTAATAGCGATTGCCTCGGCAAAGGCGGCGTCCCGCGGGCCAATCAGACGTCCCATTTCACGGTCGCAGCCGCAGCAGCAGCAGCAGCCGCGGGCCCCACCTGCCGTCAGCGGCAGCTGGCGGAGGCGGATTGGCTGCTGCCGGCCCAGACGTCGCTGCGCCTCTGCCACACGGGGGACGCCGTCTCTCGACAGGCAGCGCCGCACGTGGCTACTTCTGGAACGACGAGCGCGTCACGAAAGTGTCAGCAGCCAATAGTAGCTCACACACGCCAGTGACGCGACTAGAGACAAACATATGCCTCGAAACTCCCTGAGATTTTCTGCAACTTCGCTACTGCAGCGCTGTGAAGCGACCGGCCTTTATGAACATAACATACTACGAAACGATTGTGTGTGTGTATATGGAGGGAGATGATGATGATGAGGTCCCATACTCCGAGGAGCATAGGGAACGATGCGGGAGGCCCGCACCGCCGACTAGACAACGTCCTAGCGGAGGTTGTTTGCGATTGCCTTCCTCCGACCTTAATGGGGATGAATGATGATGATGGAGGGAGAAACACAGTGAAATGCGGTTGTATTTTGGCGCTTATTGTGACACTGTAAACTGTAGCCCCAATCAAAGGATGCTGAAAGGTTAGTCAATAACGTTAGGAATAACAAATAATCATTTTAGGGATGGCTAGTTATATTCTAGGAAATGCGAGAAAGTGTTTAACATTTCCACTCCCTCGCAGTGTCTCCAGCACTGCGGTTCTTAATGAGAATCCCAAAACCTTAACTATAATTTCAAGATTTTACTAATCTATAAGAATGTCTGGATGTTCCTGATTACAGGTAAGCAATCGACAACCAAGATGCTGTACGTTAACCGGGGCCCTAGAAACGACAGAGAGGCTCCGTCCCCGCTGGAGCCGCAGTGGTCCACAACCCCATGACGACTACTGCAGTCCACTACACCCTTCCGCCGCCCCACACCGAACCAAGGGTTATTGTGCGCCCTCCTCCCCCCCCCCCCCCCCACTCCCCCTCCACAGGGAACGTCTCACACCAGACGAGTGTAGCCCCTACGTTTGCGTGGTACAGCAATGGTGGTGTATGCGTACGTGGAGAACTTGTTGGTGCAGCAATCGCCGACATAGTGTAGCTGAGACGGGATAAGGGGAACCAGCCCCCATTCGCCGAGGCAGATGGAAAACCGCCTAAAAACCATCCACAGACTGGCCGGCTCACCAGACCTCGACACAAGGCCGCCGGACGGATTCGTGCTAGGGACCAGGGTGCCTATTGTGTATCTTTCCGCCACTGTGCCGATCGTTTCTGTACTCAAGAGTACCGAACGGTCTAGTACTCGTATTAGAGTCCCTGCATTATTCAGAATGCATTTCGGTAGCGATACCGTTCGGGTCTAGAGAACCAAAGCGCTGTCGTCGGTTCGTGTCGCGCAAGCCAATCAAAAGCAAGTTGCCGCAGATCCGCGCATGCGCACTGCAGCACGCACAGCGCCACGAACACAATGCGGCTAGCAGCCGACACAGGCGCGCTATTCTTCCAAGTACCAAAAATTGCGTTTACGTTGCCATAACTCATGACACCGCGTTCCATCGAGCTGATGTGCCCGCCTTCATCGCCCTTGCTTCCTCCTTAACAGTATCATGAACAGTATATCCATTTCCATGATTCTTAGCTGAAATGCATAAATATTTTTACAGTTTCTCTGACCACATGTTTCCATGCATGCATAACAACGATAGCGTATTTGACTGTATTCTGCAGATAGTCGTAAACGCCGCATTATGTCATCTTATTCTCACTCACACTGACATCGTGTTTTGGATTTTACGTTTCGGAAAATGATGATGATGTTTGGTTTGGGGGGCGCTCAACTGCGCGGTTATCAGCGCCCGTACAAATTCCCAACATTAGCTCAGTCCAATCTCGCCACTTTTATGAATGATGATGAAATGATGAGGACAACACAAACGCCCAGACATCTCGAGGCAGGTGAAAATCCATGACCCCGGGACCACGTGTTCGCGAAGCGAGAACGCTACCGCGAGACCACGAGCTGCGGACTTCGGAAAATGAGTTAGGAATGATGTGCAGTACTACATTGTACTAATACATCTATAAAAACGACCGAAAAATTGATTCTGAGAGTTTCAAAGAATAAGATGATAAACAGAATGTGGTTATAGCACGCTCCTAGAGACCCAAATAATTAAGTAGCCCACTTCTCTACGTCAACGATTTGGATCTTAAACACAAAATTGAAAGGAAAAACGCATTTTCGAGAGCCTCTGCAGTTCATGCATCTCATGAATGAAAACGTTTCGTATATGGTACTACCCCCATGAACCATGGACCTTGCCGTTGGTGGGGAGGCTTGCGTGCCTCAGCGATACAGATAGCCGTACCGTAGGTGCAACCACAACGGAGGGGCATCTGTTGAGAGGCCAGACAAACGTGTGGTTCCTGAAGAGGGGCAGCAGCCTTTTCAGTAGTTGCAAGGGCAACAGTCTGGATGATTGACTGATCTGGCCTTGTAACAATAACCAAAACGGCCTTGCTGTGCTGGTACTGCGAACGGCTGAAAGCAAGGGGAAACTACAGCCGTAATTTTTCCCGAGGGCATGCAGCTTTACTGTATGATTACATGATGATGGCGTCCTCTTGGGTAAAATATTCCGGAGGTAAAATAGTCCCCCATTCGGATCTCCGGGCGGGGACTACTCAAGAGGATGTCGTTATCAGGAGAAAGAAAACTGGCGTTCTACGGATCGGAGCGTGGAATGTCAGATCCCTTAATCGGGCAGGTAGGTTAGAAAATTTAAAAAGGGAAATGGATAGGTTAAAGTTAGATATAGTGGGAATTAGTGAAGTTCGGTGGCTGGAGGAACAAGACTTCTGGTCAGGTGACTACAGGGTTATAAATACAAAATCAAATAGGGGTAATGCAGGAGTAGGTTTAATAATGAATAGGAAAATAGGAATGCGGGTAAGCTACTACAAACAGCATAGTGAACGCATTATTGTGGCCAAGATAGATACGAAGCCCACACCTACTACAGTAGTACAAGTTTATATGCCAACTAGCTCTGCAGATGACGAAGAAATTGAAGAAATGTATGATGAAATAAAAGAAATTATTCAGATTGTGAAGGGAGACGAAAATTTAATAGTCATCGGTGACTGGAATTCGAGTGTAGGCAAAGGGAGAGAAGGAAACATAGTAGGTGAATATGGATTGGGGGACAGAAATGAAAGAGGAAGCCGCCTGGTAGAATTTTGCACAGAGCACAACATAATCATAACTAACACTTGGTTTAAGAATCATGAAAGAAGGTTGTATACATGGAAGAACCCTGGAGATACTAAAAGGTATCAGATAGATTATATAATGGTAAGACAGAGATTTAGGAACCAGGTTTTAAATTGTAAGACATTTCCAGGGGCAGATGTGGACTCTGACCACAATCTATTGGTTATGACCTGTAGATTAAAACTGAAGAAACTGCAAAAAGGTGGGAAATTAAGGAGATGGGACCTGGATAAACTAAAAGAACCAGAGGTTGTACAGAGATTCAGGGAGAGCATAAGGGAGCAATTGACAGGAATGGGGGAAATAAATACAGTAGAAGAAGAATGGGTAGCTTTGAGGGATGAAGTAGTGAAGGCAGCAGAGGATCAAGTAGGTAAAAAGACGAGGGCTAGTAGAAATCCTTGGGTAACAGAAGAAATATTGAATTTAATTGATGAAAGGAGAAAATATAAAAATGCAGTAAGTGAAACAGGCAAAAAGGAATACAAACGCCTCAAAAATGAGATCGACAGGAAGTGCAAAATGGCTAAGCAGGGATGGCTAGAGGACAAATGTAACGATGTAGAGGCCTATCTCACTAGGGGTAAGATAGATACCGCCTACAGGAAAATTAAAGAGACCTTTGGAGATAAGAGAATGACTTGTATGAATATCAAGAGCTCAGATGGAAACCCAGTTCTAAGCAAAGAAGGGAAAGCAGAAAGGTGGAAGGAGTATATAGAGGGTCTATACAAGGGCGATGTACTTGAGGACAATATTATGGAAATGGAAGAGGATGTAGATGAAGATGAAATGGGAGATACGATACTGCGTGAAGAGTTTGACAGAGCACTGAAAGACCTGAGTCGAAACAAGGCCCCCGGAGTAGACAATATTCCATTGGAACTACTGACGGCCGTGGGAGAGCCAGTCCTGACAAAACTCTACCATTTGGTGAGCAAGATGTATGAAACAGGCGAAATACCCTCAGACTTCAAGAAGAATATAATAATTCCAATCCCAAAGAAAGCAGGTGTTGACAGATGTGAAAATTACCGAACTATCAGCTTAATAAGTCACAGCTGCAAAATACTAACACGAATTCTTTACAGACGAATGGAAAAACTAGTAGAAGCCAACCTCGGGGAAGATCAGTTTGGATTCCGTAGAAACACTGGAACACGTGAGGCAATACTGACCTTACGACTTATCTTAGAAGAAAGATTAAGGAAAGGCAAACCTACGTTTCTAGCATTTGTAGACTTAGAGAAAGCTTTTGACAATGTTGACTGGAATACTCTCTTTCAAATTCTAAAGGTGGCAGGGGTAAAATACAGGGAGCGAAAGGCTATTTACAATTTGTACAGAAACCAGATGGCAGTTATAAGAGTCGAGGGACATGAAAGGGAAGCAGTGGTTGGGAAAGGAGTAAGACAGGGTTGTAGCCTCTCCCCGATGTTGTTCAATCTGTATATTGAGCAAGCAGTAAAGGAAACAAAAGAAAAATTCGGAGTAGGTATTAAAATTCATGGAGAAGAAATAAAAACTTTGAGGTTCGCCGATGACATTGTAATTCTGTCAGAAACAGCAAAGGACTTGGAAGAGCAGTTGAATGGAATGGACAGTGTCTTGAAAGGAGGATATAAGATGAACATCAACAAAAGCAAAACAAGGATAATGGAATGTAGTCTAATTAAGTCGGGTGATGCTGAGGGAATTAGATTAGGAAATGAGGCACTTAAAGTAGTAAAGGAGTTTTGCTATTTGGGGAGCAAAATAACTGATGATGGTCGAAGTAGAGAGGATATAAAATGTAGGCTGGCAATGGCAAGGAAAGCGTTTCTGAAGAAGAGAAATTTGTTAACATCCAGTATTGATTTAAGTGTCAGGAAGTCATTTCTGAAAGTATTCGTATGGAGTGTAGCCATGTATGGAAGTGAAACATGGACGATAAATAGTTTGGACAAGAAGAGAATAGAAGCTTTCGAAATGTGGTGCTACAGAAGAATGCTGAAGATTAGATGGGTAGATCACATAACTAATGAGGAAGTACTGAATAGGATTGGGGAGAAGAGAAGTTTGTGGCACAACTTGACCAGAAGAAGGGATCGGTTGGTAGGACATGTTCTGAGGCATCAAGGGATCACCAATTTAGTATTGGAGGGCAGCGTGGAGGGTAAAAATCGTAGAGGGAGACCAAGAGATGAATACACTAAGCAGATTCAGAAGGATGTAGGTTGCAGTAGGTACTGGGAGATGAAAAAGCTTGCACAGGATAGAGTAGCATGGAGAGCTGCATCAAACCAGTCTCAGGACTGAAGACCACAACAACAACAACAAATGGTACTACAGTCTAAAAAATTACGGCAGGGATCTTTCATCTCTGTCTCCTGTGGTTGAGGATTAGATAGCACATAAATACTTGTGACAAGCAAGAGTACGAAGATGACTGCTGCTAGTTACCTTCCCAGTAATTTAACTTGTGCTCTTAGATTCTTGTCTAACCGCATACTGGGAAATCGCTACATATTCGGAAAAAATGCTGAATTATTTCTGACAAGAAAAAATATGAAGATCACTGTTGGTTGTTTCACTCACAGCAATTTCATCTCCAACCATTTCATATTTCGTATTTTAAACACATAGAAAACACGAAATCATTACTGTGAATGTGCGCTCTTACATGAAAGTAATAACGAATATTGGAGAAAAATCTTAATTTACACGAATAACAATATCTCAGAACGTGTTGCATATATGAAGAGGAAAAACATTTTTTTTGCATCCACCCATGCTCCAACGAATGACCTTTCGTATCGCATTCTCGCGCGCTAACTACTTTTTTTCCCGTTGTGTTTCTTCGTTGCGGACGTCGCAAGACATCCTGTTCGAGTTCGGTGGTTGATCCTTCCACTCAGTTTTTTTATTACAGAGGCCAACCGGCTCTCTGGCCGAACACGCTGAGCTACCGTTCCGGCACCACTCGGACACGCCGAACGACGGTAACGTGCGCCTCAATTTTTCTATTATTACGTAGAGGAACGTAGGCTAACTTGGTTGCTAAACGGTGCTGCGTGAGTCATAAATGCGTGAAAGTTTGGGAGGTTTCCAATATCAGGCGTCACATAATTGCTTTCCATTGTTACTTGTAAACACGTTTCGACAATTACTAATTAAACCATTTGTGGGAAAAAATGCACAAAGTCACTAGTAACGTCAGTTCACATTCATGTAATATACGTAAGCAGAGCCGATGTCTTGATATTTAATGATCTTTAAACACTTATTTGCATAAAAATAACACGTATTTTGAGTGAATATTGACCGAAAACGTTTTTTTTATGTAATCATTCACAGTAACAACCTAACCTAACCATATTTCTAACAAAGGAAAGTAGTCTACTATGAACTCAGTTTCCAGCCGGATGCATCATCTGGTGATTCTTTAGTAACACAATGGTTAAATCCAAAGCTAAAACCGCTAAATATGTTTAAAATAACAAACCACCGATCGACAGGGCCAGACCGAAATCCAAAATCTCTCGGTACAATTGTCCTAAAATCGGTGGGAGGACCGTTCGGTAGCAAGTCTCAGAAGCTTACTGAATGGGATATTTCGATAAAGAACCGAAAATGACGTCACTACCGAGACTAACCTACTACACCGAAAGTATGAACGATACAGAATAGGGCCCCAGGTGCTCCTTCCCACTTCAGAAAGCTGTGCGTTAGACCGATCGGCTAACCGGGCGGGCAACCAAGATGTTACTGTCTTATAAAAATGCCTGGAGTTTTTGAGCTTGCGGATAAGAAGTCGTCAACTTTTTCAGTAGTACCTACTTAATTTCCTATTTCAGTTTCACAAAAATATACGTACTGGTATATTTTTGAGGTCTTCTACTAGACTGAGTAAGGAAACGCGTGGTTGCAAGTAATTACTGTGATCGTGTATAAACAGCCAGGAAATTGTCAAAACTAGCATGTCGTAAGAAGCTCATGAGAACAAGGAAACGTTATGGATCACATTAGGCTACTTTACGTGAGTGTACAGGAAGATATGACTGTAATACTTTACGAGTAGTGTAAAGCGTTTTGTTGTCCAATAGGCATAGATTGTGGTTGTTTCCATAAAATCATTGTTTATTTTCACTTTTAAGGACCAAGAAGTGGCTCATAAACAAGTGAAGGACCGACCTTATGGAAAGGATACGCAATAGTTCAGGATAAACACATAAATAAGAAGAAAACCTCACAGGTGGACACTGCGTTACTTTCGAAATGGGAAAAATAAACGCGATAAGTTTCACGCAATGCATAGCAGCAAGGACAAGACGAGAAGATCGTTTATAAAGAGACGTAGTACCTAATCCACAAAAATGTAAAAATCGTGTCTAGTTTTGAATGTATTAAAATGTGTCCGAAATCCGCTAAAACAAACTCGCGAAACGATCTACAATCGGCGCAAAGCGTCAGAAAGTACGGACCAAGCACGTGGATACAATCGTTATCAGTTGATTTGTACTTAAAAGACTTCCGGTTACAAAACGTGTCTCGTCTTACACAATTTTCGACTATACGATTACGGCTCTGCTACTGTTGGAGGAATTTATTGAGTGGGTGACATGTACAGTTAACTTACACTGAAATAATGATTATAAATAGGACCATGGCACAGTTTAATAGTAGGAAGTTAATTAGAACAACAGAAGTAACTGAATATGCGTGAAAAAACAAAATTCATTTTACAAAAAGCTAGCAATAATGGTCGCAGCCAGCTTCACGCTGAACTACTCCCACACATAGTTTTAATTTGGTGTTGTGTAAGTTTCAAAAAAATAATGCCAATAGCTCTAGAGGAAGGAATACAGAGATAAAAACGGACACGAGAAAACAAAAGCAGAATTAGGGCAGCAGCTGCTGCTGGAAGAATCCAGCGTGCTGTCTTTGAAAGGTAAGATTCAGCTTGTTGGCAAAGAGTTCTCCAAATCAGTGCCGTTGCAAGCAGGACAAGTAAGCCTCAGACGTAAACTGGCTAAAAGCCAGATGGTCACCACCACCTTCACCAGCAACGACAAAATGTACGAAATGACCAACCAGCCTGTATACCACATTGGTCTTTGTCTTCGGAAGAAAGAAACAGCCAGCCGCAAAACGACTGTATTTGTTAATAATTTTTTTGTTTAATTTGGTGACTAGATCCCTATTGTTGCTAGAACTAGACACCATCATACAAATAGCCATTAGGCGGGTGATCGTTTATTGCTTAAGCCTCGAGGACAATGTCGGAGTCATTCTGATATTTTACATCTATGATACTGGCGCGGTTACTGACAGCACATGGAACCTCTCTTTAGAGTCCAGTAGTTTGTATACGATGGACCACTGCACGTTTAATGTAGCCCTCGCACCCTCACATTCACGAACCAATACAGAAACAGCTTCTAGACTGCATACCACAGGCTCCACTCCGACTTCTCCCCAAGAGGCTAGTCCCGCTCTCTGGAGTCTTCTCGCCATTAAGCGGGTGCTAGGCTGTTGCAGAAGTCTCGAGGACATTGCATAAGCCTCGAGGAAACTGAAGGAGTCATTCTGCTAGTGTACATCTATGATAATGATGGCCTAACGGTCACTGAATGTGGCCTCAATTGAGGGTCCAGTAGCTCTTAACCGATGGAACACTGTCCGTTTACTGTAACCCTCGCATCCTCACAATGACGATACGACACCGAAATTGCTTCACGAATGTTTACTACAGATACCCTCCAAAATTCTCTCCATGAGTGTAATTCCGCCCTCAGGAGTTATCTTGCCAGTAGGCGGTTGCTGGGCACTTGCATAACTCTTGATGAAATTGTCGGATTCTTTCTGCTACTGTCCACCTATTATCTGGCGCAGCTAGTAGCTTGCAATCGACGCCCCGCTTGCTATAAAAACAGTAACCTTACACTGACGATGCGACAGAGAAATTGCATCGTGATTACATACTATACGTTCTCTCCAAGAGATTAATGCCACCCTCAGTAGTTGTCTCGCGTTTAGACAGATGCTGGGCTACTGCATAATCCTAGAAGATATTGTCGGAGTCATTCTGCTAGCGTACATCTATAATCCTGGCACGGCAAAGGTCACTGCTTGGAACCTCTTGTAGGAGTCCAGTAGCTAGAATCCAATGAATTACTGCCTATTTTCTGTAAACCTCAGACGCTCGCAATGAAGATGACACTCAGAAACTGCTTCGCAATTACATGCTACAGGCTTCCTGCCGACTCCCTTCCAAAAGACTAATGCCGCCCTCAGGAGTTATCTCCCCATTAGAGGCCAGCTGCGCTGTTACATAAACCTTCAGGACATGGTCCGACTCATTCTGCTAGTGAACATCTATGATTCTGGAGCGGCTACAGTCGCCACATGGTACCTAGGAGTCCAGTAGCTTGTAACAGATGCACCTCTGCTCGTTTACTGTAGTCTCGCACTGGCGACACGACACTGAAATTGCATCACGTTTTAATACTACAGGCCCAATGCCGACCTCTCTCCAAGAGACTAGAGACTAATGCCGCTCTCGCGAGCTGTCTCGCCATAAGGCGGTAGCTAGAATATTGCATAAGCGTCGATTACTTTGTTAGAGCTATTCTGCTAGTGTACATCTATGATATTCTCGCGGCTACACTCACCGCATGCAACCACTCCTGGGAGTACAGTAGTTTGTATCCAACGCACCACTGCATGTTTAATGTAACTCCCACACCCTCACATTCATGATGAGATGCAGAAACGGCATCGCCATGGAATACTAATGGCTCCATGTCGACTTCTCTCCAAGAAAATAATGTAGCACTCAGTAAACGTCTCGCCATTAGGCGCCTGCAAGGCTGTTTATTGCATAAGCATCGAGGATATCGTTGTCGTCGTTCTGCTAGTGTACATCTTTGAAACTGGCGAAACTACGGTCACCGCAAGTAACCTTTCCTGGGAATCCACTGGCTTCTAACAGATGCACCGTTGAGCATTTACTGTAAGCCTTGCACCATCTCATTGCCGATGCGACACAGAAATTGCTTCGCAACTGATTAGCACAGGTTCCCTGCCGACTGGCCTCCAAGATACAAATGCCGCCCTCTGGAGTTGTCTCGCCATTAGGCGGCTGCTGGGCTGTTGCAGAAGCCTCGAGGACATTGTCGGAGTCATTCTGGTCACGTACATCCATGATCCTGGTGCGGCTACAGTTACCATATGGCACCTACCCAGGGAGTCCAGTAACATGTAACCGACGCACCGCTGCCCATTTACTGAAACACTCGCATACTCGCATTAACGAAGCGACACAGAAATTGTTTTGCAATTGCATACCACAAGCTCCCTGCGGACTTCCCTTCAAGATCCTAAGGCCATCCTCAGAAGTTGTCCGCCATTTGGCGGGTGCTCTGCTGTTGCATTAGCCTGGAGCACACGGTCGGAGTAATTCTGCTAGTATACATTAATGATACTGGCTCTGCGTGAGGGTGCAAGGGTTACGGTAAATAGGCAGTGGTGCGTCGGAAACAAGCTACTTGATCCCAGGAGAAGTTCCATACAGTAACCGAAGCCGCGTTAGTCACTTGGTCGGCATGGAGCCGTAGTGTTCAATCGCGACGCAATTTCTATTTTGTATCGCCAATGTGACAGTGCGAGGGTGACAGTAAATTGGCAGTGGTGCATCAGATATAAACTACATGACTCTCAGGAGCAGTTCCATGTGGTGACCATAGCCACGTTACTCGCTTGTAGAGAATTCGGCATGGAGCCTATAGTACTCAATCGCGACACAATTTGTGCGTTGCATCGTCAATGTGATGGTTCTATGGTTACAGTAAACTGGCGGTGGGACACCGGAAACAAGCTACTTGACTGTCAGGAGAAATTCCATATGGTGACCGTAGCAAGGGTAATCGCTAGGAGAGAAGTCGGCATGGAGCCTGTAGTGTCAATCGCGACGCTATTTCTGTGTTGCATTGTCAATGTGAGAATGCGAGGGTTACAGTAAACTCGCAGTGGTGCATTGGGAACAAGCTACTTGATTCCCAGCAGAGTTTACATACGGTAAGCGTAGCCGCGTCAGTTGCATGGAGAGAAGTCGGTATGCAGACAGCAGTTTTCATTCGCGACGCAATTTGTGTTTTGCAACGTCAATGTGATGGTCGGAGGGCTATAGTAAACTGGTAGTGGCGTATCAGAAACAAGCTACTTGACTCCCAGGAGAAGTCCCATACAGTGACCATACCCGCGTATCGCGCTTCGAGAGACGTTGGCGTGGAGCCTGCAGTAGACAACCGCGACGCAGTGTTTGTGTTGCATTGTCATTGTGAGGGTGCGAGGGTTACAGTAAACTGGCAGTGGTGTATCGGAAACAAGCTGCTTGACTCCTAGGACAAGTTGCATATGGTGACTGCAGCAGCTTTAATCCTTAAGAGATAAATCGGCACGGAACCCGTAGTGTCAAACGCGACACAATTTGTGTGTTGCATCGTCAATGCGAGGGTACAAGGCTTACAGTAAACTCTCAGTGGAGGATCAGAAACAAGCTCCTTGACTTCCAGAAGAAGTGGTGAACGTGTCTGCATTAGTCGCTTGGAGACAAGCTGGATGGAGCATGTAGTATTCAATCGCGACGAAATTTGTGCTTTGGATCGTCAATGTCACTGTGCGTGGGTTACAGTAAACTGGTAGTGGTGCATTCGAAACAAGCTACTTGACTCCCACTAGTAGTTCGAAACGGTGACGCCGGCCGCGGTGGCACAGCGGTTCAAGGCTCTTCAGTCTGGAACAGGGCGACTGCTATGGCCGTATGTTCAAATCCTGCCTCGGGCATGGATGTGTGTGATGTCCTTAAATTAGTTAGATTTAAGTTGTTCTAAGTTCTAGGCGGCTGATGACCTCAGATGTTAGTGCTTACAGGCATTTGAACCATTTGATACGGAGACCACAGATGCGTTAATTGGTTGAAGAAAAGTCGGCATGGAGCCTATTGTTTTCAATCGCTACTCGATTTGTGTGTTGCATCGCCAGTGTGAGGGTACAAGGGTTACACTATACTCTCAGTGGTGGAAAGAACCTACTTCATTTCCAGAAGTTTCATATGGTGACGGTGTCTGCGATCGTCGCTTGGAGAGAAGTCGGCCTGGAGCTTTTAGTATTCAGTCGCGACACAATTGGTGTTTTGGCTTGTCAATGTTACGGTGCGAGTGTAACCGTAAACTGTCAGTGGTGAATCGGAAACAAACTGTTTTATTCCCAGTAGTAGTTCCATACGGTGATAGTAGCCACGTTACTCGCTTCGAGAGAAGTTTTCATTTAGCCTGTGGTATTCAATCGCGACGCATTTTTAGTGTTTCATCGTCAGTGTTAGATTGCAAGCATTACAGTAAACTGGCAGCAGTGCATCGGAAACAAGGTTCTTGACTCCCAGGAGAAGTTACACTCGTTAACTGTAGCCGCGTTAATGCCTTGGACGGAAGTCGGCATGGAGACTGTAGTATTCAATCGCGACGAAATTTGTGTGTTGCTTCGTCAATGTGAGGCTCAGGTGATTACAATAAATTGGTAGTGGTGCTTCAGAAACAAGCTACGTGACTCCCAGGATAAGTAACATATGGTGACCGTAGAGGCGTTAGTCGCTTCATGGGAAGTCGGCTTCTGGGCTGTAGTATTCAATTGCAACAGAATTTGTGGTTTGCGTCATCAATGTGAGGATACGAGGGTTATACTAAACTGGCAGTCGTGCGTGGGAAGCAAGGTACTTGACTCCCAGGAAAAGCTCGATACAGTGACCGTTTACGTGCTAGTCGTTTGGATGTAAGTAGGCATGGAGTCAGTGGTATGCTATCGCGAAGCAATTTCTGTGTTGCATCGTTAATGTTAGGGTGCAAATGTTACAGTAAACTGGCAGTCGGCATCGCAAACAAGCTACTTTACTCCCAGAAGTAGTTTCATACGGTTGCCATTGCTGCGTTTATTGCTTGGTGAGAAGTCGCCATGGAGCATGTAGTATTCAATCTAGACGCAATTTGTGTGATGCATCGTCAATATGAGAGTGCGAGGGTTACAGTAAACTCGCAGTGGTGCATCGAAAAGAAGCTAATTGACTCCCAGGAATAGTTACACACCGTGACCGCACCTGCGTTAGTCACTTGGAGTAAAGTCATGCATGGAGTTTGTAGTATTCAATCGCAACGCAGTTGGTGTTTTGAAGAGTCAATCTTAGCTTGCAAGAGATATGTCTGCGTGAGCAGAAGAAACTAACGATCAAAGTCCGAAAACAATTTATTGGACTGTTCAATTAACCAAAACAAATTCTCCAAATATAACACCAACACAAAACAGTGATCCGTCTTCGAATCACAACTACATACAAGAATAAGATAGAAAATAACTGAAATAATTTCCCACTAGTCTCCGCCAGAGACTTGTCCGCTATACCAAGCCTAATCCAGAGATCAGCGAGAAGATCCAAGCCGGGCTGCCGGGGCGGCAGCTATTCAAGTCCGCTGGCTGTCGATGAACTGCCGATATGCGGCCGAGCGTCGGCCTTTATAGAGCGTCGGCGGATGAGTACCTCGTAACTATTTTCTATCACCTGGTTTGACGTGTGAAAATAGTTCAGGGATCTTATGTTTATGTGGGTCGGTAGTGGCTCCTGCTGGCCGCTGCTGTCTTTGCTGTGGTGTTGTTGTTGTGGTTGTTGCTGTGGCCGTTCATCAATAATGCCTGTCGGTTGTGTAGTGCTTCGGTGTGCCTGCCAGGCGGGCAACCGGCGGCTACAGGCTGTCAGTTTGGTTGCCGATACCCTAGGCGCCGTGAAGTCTGGTGGAGAAGGCCACAGTAGCAAGGGTCATTGATAACTGGCAGTGGTACATCGCAATCGAGCTACTTGACGGTGACCATAGCTGCGTTAGTCGCTTAAAGGAAAGTCGGCATGGGGTCTGTAGTATTCAATTGCGACACAGTTTGTGTTTTCAGTCATTAATGTGAGGCATATGAGGGTTATGGTAAACTGGCAGTGGTGCGTCGTAAACAAGCTATTTGACCCAGAGGATAAGTTCCATACAGTGACCGTAGCCGCATTAGTCGTTTAAAGAGTAGTCGGTATGGAGCCTGCAGTATTCATTCGCAATGCAATTTGTGTGTTAGATCATCAGTGTGAGTGTGCGTGGGTTACAGTATACTGGGAGTGGTGAGTCGGAAACATGCTACCTGACTCCCAGCAGAATTTCCACACGGTGTTCATAGCTGCGTTTATCACTTGGAGAGAAATTGGCATGGAGGCTGTAGTATTTAATCGCACCGCAATTTGTGTGTTGCATCGTCGATGCGAAACTTTGATCGTTACAGTATATTGGCAGTGGCGCATCAGAAGCAACGTACTTGGCGTCCAGAAGAAGATCCATATGGTGACCATATACTTATTAACCATTTGGAGAGAAGTTGCCATGACGCCTGTAGTAGTGAATCCCGACGTGATTTGTGTGTTGCATAGTGAAAATTAATCTGTGATGGTTACAGTAAAATGGCTGTGGTGCATCGGAAACGAGCTAATTGACACCCTGGAATAGTTCCATGCAGTTAGTTACAATAGCCACGTTAGTCGCGTGGAGAGACGTAGGAATGGAGCCTGTAGTATTCAATCGCAATGCTATTTGTGTTTTTGATCGTCAATGTGAGAGTGCAAGGGTTACAGAAAACTGGCAGTGGTGCATCAAAAACAAGCTACTAGACTTCTAGGAGAACTTTCACACGGCGACCATAGCTGTGGTTGTCACTTGGAGAGATGTGGGCATGGAGCCTGTAGTATTCAATCACAACCTATTTTGTGTGTTGCATCGTCAATGTGAGGGTGCGAATGTTGTAGTAAAGTGGCACTGTTGCATCGGAAACAAGCTACTTCACTCCAATTAGAATTTCCATACGGTGACCATGGCAGCGTTACTCGGTTAAATCTCGTATGGCTCTAAGGACTATGGGACTTAACATCTGAGGTCATCAATCCCCTAGACTTAGAACCACTTGAAACTAACTAACCTAAGTACATCACACACATCCATGCCTGAGGCAGGATTCGAAGCTGTGACCGCAGCAGCAGTGCGGTTCCGGGTTGAAGTGACTAGAACCGTTTGGCCACACCGGTCAGCACTCGCTTAAAGAGAAGTTGGCATGGTAGTAATCAACTGCGGCACAACTTGTGTGTCTCATCGTGAATGTGAGGCTGCGGTGGTTACAGTAAACTGTGAGTGGTGCAATTTGTGTGTCTGATCGTCGAAATGCGGCTTTAGTGGTTACATTAAATGATGAGTGCCGCATCGGAAGCAAGCTAGGCCCTTCTGAGGAGAAGTTCAATACGATGACTGAAGCAGTATTTATCGCTTGGAGAAAAATCGGCATGGAGCCTGTACTATTCAATCACGACCCATTTTGTGTGCTGGATCGACAATGTGAGGCTTTGATTGTTATGTAAAAGTGGCAGTGGTGCATCGGAAACAAGTTACTTCTCTCTGAGGAAAAGTTCCATACGGTGATTGAAGCAGCGTTTGTCGCTTGGAGGGAATCCTGCATGCAGGTAGTAGTATTCAATTGCGTCGCAATTTGTGTGTTGTATCGTTAGTATGAGTCTTTGGTGGTTACAGTAAAAGATCAGTGGTGCATCAGGAAGAATCTAATTCCCTCTGAATAGAAGTTCCATATGGTGACTGAAGTAGCATTTGTTGCTTGGAGAGAAAACGGCATGGAGGATGTAGTATTCAATCACGTCCCAGTTTGTGTGTTGGATCGTGAATACGAGGCTTTAACTGTTATGTAAAACTGTCATTGGTGAATCGGAAACAAGCTACTTCCCTCTGAGGAAAGGATCCATGCGGTGAGTAAAGCACCATTTGTCGCTTAGAGAGAAATTGGCGTGGAGGCTGTTGTATTCAATCGCGACGCAATTTTTGTGTTGAATCGTCAATATGTGGCTTGATGTTTGCAGTAAACGGGCGGTGGTGCATGGGGACAAGCCACATCTCTCTGAGGAGAAATTCAATACAGTGCCCGAAGCAGCGTGTATTGCTTGGACGGAAATGAGCATGGATGCTGTAGTATTCAATAGCAAAGCAATTTGTGTGTTGGTTCGTCAATATGATTCTTTGGTTGTTACAGTAAATATGAGTGGTTCATCGTAATCTAATTCTCTCTGAGCACAAGGTACATATGGTGACGAAAGCTGCATTTGTCGCTTGGAGAGAAATTCTCATGGTCTGTAGTATTCAATCCCGATGCAATTTTGCGTTTCATCGTCTACATGAGAATTTGATCATTATAGTAAACTGAAAGTGGTGCATCAGAATTAAGGCACTTTCCTCTGAAGACAACTTCTGTATGGTGACCGAAGCAGTGTTTGTCACTTGGAGAAAAATCGGCATGGTGGCTGTATTATTCAGCCGCGACCCAATTTGTGTGTTGGATCGTCAGCATGAGGTTATTATGGTTACAATAAACTGGCAGTGGTTCATCGGAAACAAGCTACTTCTTTCTGAGGAGAAGCTCCATACAGAGACCAAAGCAGCGTTTGTCACTTGCAAAGAAATGGGTATGGAGGCTGTAGTATTCAATCACGACACACATTGTGTGTTGGATCGTCAATCATTGTAACATAAAACTGGCAACTGTCTATCGGAAACAAGCTATTCCAGAAAGAGCATAATTTCCTTACGGTGACGAAAGCAGCGTTTGTCGCTTGGAGACAAATCGTCATGGAGGCAGTACTATTCAGTCGCGGCGCAATTTTTGTGTTGCATCGTCAATATGATGCTTTGGTGTTACAGTAAATGATCAATGGGACATCGGAAACAAGCTACTTCCCTCCGTGGAGAACTGCCATACGGCGACCGAAGCAGCGTTTGTCCCATGGAGAGAAATGGGCATGGAAGCTGATGTATTCAATCGCGATGCAATTTGTGTGTTATATCGTCTATATGAGGCTTTGATGGTTACAGTAAACTGGCATTTGTGCATCAGAAACAAGCGACTTCCTTGTGCAGCGTTTGTCGCTTGGAGAGAAATTGGCATGGAACCTGTAGTATTGAATGGGAATGCAATTTGTGTGCTGGATCGTCAATATGGGGCTTTCATGGTTACAGTAAACTTGCAGTGGTTCATCGAAAATAATATACTTCTCTCTGAGGTGAAGCACCATACCGTGAACGAATCTGCATTTGTCTCATGGAGAGAAATATACATTGGGCTGTACTATTGAATCGCCACCTAGTTGGTGTGTTTGATTGTCACTATGAGGCTTAGATAATTACAGTAAATAGGCAGTGTTGCATCGGAAACAAGCTATTTCCTTCTGAAAATAAGTTCCATACGGTAACAGAAGCAGCGTGTGTCGCTTGGAGAGATAAAATGGTTCAAATGGCTCTGAGCACTATGGGACTTAACTGCTAAGGTCATCAGTCCCCTAGAACTTAGAACTACTTAAACTTAACTAACCTAAGGACATCACACAGATCCATGCCAGAGGCAGGATTCGAACCTGCGGCCGTAGCGGTCACGCGATTCCACACTGTAGCGCCTAGAACCGCTCAGCCACTCCGGCCGGCTTGGAGAGATATTCTCATGGAGGCTGTTGTATTCAATCGGTACACAGTTTGTGTATTGGATCGTCAAAATAAGGCTTTGATGGTTACAGTAAACAGCCAGTGGTGCATCGGAAACAAGCGACTTCCCTCTGAAGGCAAGTTCCGTTTGGTGACCAACGCAGGATTTGTCACTTGAAGAGAAAACGGCATGGAGGCTATAGTATTGAATAGTGACGCAATTTGTGTGTTGGATCTTCATAATTATTTTTTTATTATCACATAAAAGTGGCAGTGGAGCATCGAAAACAAGCTATCCGACACTTACGAGAAGTTCCATACGGTGACGGAAGCAGTGTTTGTCGCTAGGTGACAAATCGGCATGGAGGCTGTAGTATTCAGACGGAACTCAATTTGTGGGTTTGATCGTTAACATGAGGCTTTGATGAATACAGTGAACGGGCAATGCTGCATCGGAATCAAGTCATTTCCCTCTGAGGACAAGTTCCGTACCGAGAAAGAAGCATCGTTTGTCACTTGGATATAAAACGGCACGGAGGCTGTAGTATTCTTCCCGACGCAATTTTTTAGTTCTATAGACATTAAGAGGCTCTGACGGTTACAGAGAACTGGCAGTGGTCCAGCGGAAAGAAGCTACTTCCCTCTGCGGAGAAGTTCCATATGGGGACAGAAGCAGCGTTTGTCGCTTGGAGAGAATGTGGCATTGAAGCTGTAGTATTCGATAACATCGTAATTTGTGTCTTATATCGTCAATATGAGCTTTGATCGTTACAGTAAACCAGCAGTGGTGCATCGGAAACAAGCTACTTCCTTCAGAGGAGAACTTATATACGATGACTGGATGAGCGTTTGTCACTTGGAGAGATATTAGCATGGAGGCTGTACTATTCAATCACGACGTAATTTGTGTGTTGTATTGTCAATATGAGGCTTTGATAATTACAGTAAACTGGCAGTGTTTCATCGGAAACAAGCTACTTCCCTCTGAGGAGGAGTTCAAGACGGTTACTGAAGCAACTTTTGTGACTTGGCGAGAAAGCGGCATGTTGGCTGGAATATTTAATCGCGACGCAATTTGTGTGCTGCATCGTTGATAAGAGTACTTTATGGTTGCAGTAAACATGCAGTGGTGCATCAGATACCAGGTACTTCCCTCTGTGGAGAAGTTCTGTACGGTGACCAACGCAGCGTTTGTCGCTTGGAGAGAAATCGGCGTGGAGGTTGTAGTATTCAAACGCGACTCAATATGTGTGTTGGATCGTCAATATTAGGCTTTGATGGTTACAGTAAACTGGCAGTATTGCATCGGAAACAAGCTATATCACACTGAGGAGAAGCACCATACGGTGACGGAAGCAGAGTTTGTGGCTTGGAGACAAATCGTCACGGAGGCTATAGTGTTTAATTGCGACGTAATTTGTGTGATGCATCGTCAATATGATCCCTTGATGGTTACAGTAAACTGGCAGTGGTGCATCAGAAACAAGCTACTTCCCTCTGAAAAGAGCTTCCATACGGTGCTAGGAGACAAATCGGCATGGAGGATATAGTACTGAGTCGTGACTCAATTAGTGTGTTTGACGTCAATATGAGGGTGTGATGGTTGCAATAATTTGTGCAGTGGTGCATCGGAAACTAGCTACTTATCTCTGCAGTGGCGTTGGGTATGGTGACCGAAGCAGCGCTTGTCAATTGGAGTGAAATCGGCATGGAGGCAGATCTATTAAGTCGCAACGTAATTTGTTTATTGGATCGTCAATATAAAGGTTTGATTGTTAAAATATATTGGCAGTGCTGCATCGGAAACAAGGTACTCCACTCTGAGGAGAAGTTACATACGGTGACCACCCCTGCGTTTATGGCTTGGAGAAAAATCGGCATGGAGGCTGTAGTATTCAATCACGACGCTATTTGTGTGTTTCGTCGTCTATATGAAGCTTTCATTATTACAGTAAACTGTCAGTGGTGCGTCAAAACCAAGCTACTTAACTCTGAGGAGAAATTCCATACAGTGATCGAAGCAGCGTTTGTTGCCTAAAGAGAAATCGGCATTGAGGCTGTATAATCCAATCGGGAAGCAATTTGTGTATTACATCGTCAATATGAGGCTTTGATGGGTAGAGTGAAATGGCAGTGCCGGCCGAAGTGGCCGTGCGGTTAAAGGCGCTGCAGTCTGGAACCGCAAGACCGCTACGGTCGCAGGTTCGAATCCTGCCTCGGGCATGGATGTTTGTGATGTCCTTAGGTTAGTTAGGTTTAACTAGTTCTAAGTTCTAGGGGACTAATGACCTCAGCAGTTGAGTCCCATAGTGCTGAGAGCCATTTTTTTGAAATGGCAGTGGTGCATTGGAAATAAGCTACTTCTCTCTGAGGAGAAGTTGGGTACGGTGTCCGAAGCAGCGCTTGTCAATTGGGGAGAAATCGGCATGGAGGATATGGTATTGAATCACGACGCAATTTGTGTGTTGCATCGTCTATATGATGCTCCCTCTGAGGAGAAATTTCATACAGTGACTGAAGCAGCGTCTGTCTTCTTGGAGGGAAATCGGCATGGACGCTGTAGTATTGAATCACGACGTAATTTGTGTGTTGCATCGTCTATGTGAGGCTTTGATGATTACAGTAAACTGACCGTGGTATATCGGAAACAAGCTACTTCCCTCTGAGGAGAAGTTTCATACGCTTACCGCAGCATTGTTTGTTGCTGGGAGAAAAATGCGCATGGAGGCTATAGTATTCAATAGTGACGCAGTTGCGACTTGGATAGTCAATATGGGAATTTGATGGTTACTGTAAACTGGCAGTGGCGCGTGGGAAACAAGTAACTTCCCTCAGAGGAGAAAATACATACGGTGCCCAGATCAGCGTTTGTCACTTGGAGAGAAATTCGCATGGAGGCTGTAGTATTCCATCGTTATTTTATTTGCGTGTTGCATCGTCAGTATGAGGCTTTGATGGTTGCAGTAAACTGGCAGTGGTGCATTCTAAGCAAGCTATATCGCTATGAGGAAAAGTTGCATCCGGTTACCGAAGCAGCATTTGTTGTTTGGAGAGAAATCGGCATGGAGGCTGTAGTATTCAATCGCAACGAAATTTGTGTGTTGGGTCGTTAATATGAGGGTTTGTTGGTTGTAATAAAGTGGCAGTGGTGCATTGGAAACAAGGTACTTAGCTCTGAGGAGAAGCAGTAGGCTGGCAGTGGCGCATCGGAAACAAATTACATCCCTCTGAGGAGAAGTTCCATACGATGACAGAAGCAACGTTTGTCACTTGAAGAGAAATGGGCATGGAGGCTGCACTATTCAATCGTGACGCAATTTGTGTGTCGGATGGTGATTATGAGGCTACGATGGTTTCAGTTATCTGGCAGTGGTACATCGTAAACAAGCCACTAACCTCTGAGGCGATGTTCCATACGGTATACGAAGCAGCATTTGCCGCTTGGAGAGAAATCTGCATGGAGGTTGTAGTATGCAATAGCGTCGCAATTTGTTTGTTGGAAGTTCGATATGAGGCTCTGATGGTAACAGTGGTGCATTGTAAACAAGCTACTTCCTTCTGAGGAGAAGTTCCATACGGTGACCTAAGCAGCGTTTGTCGCTTGGAGAGGAATCAGCATGGAGGCTGTAGTATTCAATCGCGACGCAATTTGTGTGTTTCATTTTCAATATGAGGTTTTGAAGGTTTCAGTAAACTGTCAGTGGTGCATCGAAAACAAGCTTCTTCCCTGTGAGGCGAAGTTGCATATGGTACCGACCAGTGTTTATCTCTTACTCGGAAATTTGCATGGAGGCTTTGCTATGCATTCTAAAAGCAGTATGTGCATAGCATCGTCAATATAAAGCTTTGATGGTTACATGAAACTGGAAGTCGTCCATCTGAATCAAGCTACTTCCCTCTGAATAAAAGTTCCATTCGGTGACTACAAAAGCGTTTGTCACTTGGAGAGATATCGGCATGGTGGCTGCAGTATTCAATTGCGACGAAATTTGTGGGTTGCAAATTCAATATGAGGCTTTGATGGTTACAGTAAACTGGCAGTGGTGCAGTGGAAACAAGTTACTTCCCTTTGAGGAGAAGTTCCATACGGTGAGCGAAGTCGCATTTGTCGCTTGCAGAGACTTGGTCATAGAAGCTGTAATCTTCAATCGCGGTGCAATTAGTGATTTGCACCGTCAATATGAGGCTTTGATGATTATACTAAACTGCGTGTGGTGGATCGGGAACAAGACACTTCTATCTGAGGAGAAGTACCATACAGTGACCTAAGCAGCGTTTGTCACTTGGAGAGAAATAAGCGTGCAGACTGTAGTATGCAAACGAAACGCAATTTGTGCGTTGCACCGTCAATATGTCACTTTGATGGTTACAGTAAACTTGCAGTGGAGCATCTAAAAAGCTTCTTCAATCTGAGGGAAAGTTCTATTCGGTGACAACAGGAGTATTTGTCGGTTGGAGGGAAACTGGCTTGGAGGCTGTAGTATTCAATCGCGACTCCATTTGTGTGTTGCACCGTCAATATGAGGCTTTTATTCTTACAGTAAACTGGGAGCGGTTCATCAGAATCAAGCTACTTCCCTTTGAGGAGAAGATCCATACGGTGACCGAGCTGTGCTTATCACTTGCATAGAAATTTGTACCGAGGCTTTTATATACAAACGAATCGAAATATGTGCATAGCATCGTCAGTATAAAGCTTTGATGGTCACAGTAAATTGGCAGCGGTGCATCGGAAGCAAGTTATTTCCCTCCGAGGAGTATTCTATACGGTTATCGAAGCAGACTTTTTCACTTGGAGATAAATCGGCATGGTGGCTGTAGTGTTGAATGGCGACGCAATTTGTGTATTGAATCGTCATTATGAAACTTTGATGGTTACAGTAGACTAGCAGTGAAGCATCATCAAAGAGCTACATCCCTCTGAGGAGAAGACAGATACGATGACCGAAGCAGTGTTTGTCGCTTGGAGAGAAATCGTTACGGAGGCTGTAGTATTCAACCACGACGCAATTTGTGTAGTGATCGTCAATGTGAGGCCTCGATTGTTACAGTAAACTGCCAGAGGTTCATCGGAAACAAGCTACTTCTCTCTGAGGAGAAGTGACATACGGTGACCGATGCACAATTTGTCGCTTTGAGAGAATTCGGCATGAATGCTGTAGTATTAAATCACGACGAAATTTGTGTCGTGCATCGTCAATACGAGATTTTGATGGTTATAGTAAAATATTAGTGGTGCATAGGAAACAAGAAACTCGACTCCCACAAGAAGCCGCTTTCAGTAAGCGACGCAGATATTGTCACTTGTACAGAAATCTGCATGGAGGCTATAGTGTTCACTCGCGACGCAATTTGTGTGATGCATCGTCAATGTGAGGCTTTGGTGGTGAGAGTAAACTAACAGTGGTGTATCGGAAACATGCTACTGACCTCTGAGGTGAAGTTCCATACAGTGACCGTAGCATCGATTGTCGCTTGGAGAAAAATCTTCATGGAGGCTGTAGTGCTGAATCACGACGCAATTTGTGTGTTGGACCGTCAGTGTGAGGGGTTGACAGTTACAGTAAATTGGCAGCGGTGGTTTTTCAGAAAAGAGTTCCATATGGTGACCGAAGCATTGTTTGTCACATGGAAAAAAACCATCATGGACGCTGTAGCATTCAATCTCGACGCAATTTGTGTGGTGAATCGTTAATATGCGGATTTAAAGGTTACTGTAAACGGGCAGTGATGCATCGAAAACTAGCTACTCCCCTCTGAGGATGAGTTCCATACTCGGACCGAAGCATCGTTTTTCGCTTGGAGATAATTCATGGAGGCTGTAGTACTCAATCGCGAAGCAATTTGTGTTGTAAGTTGTTAATATGAGGCCGTGACGGATACAGTAAAACGGCAGTGGTGAGTCGGACAAGACGTAACTCTGTCTGAGGTGAAGTTCTATAATGTGACCGAAGCACTGTTTGTAGTTAGGTGAAATATTTTCATGGAAGCCGTAGTATTCAATCACGACGCAATCTGTATGTCGGATCGTCAGTGTGAGGCCTTGACGATTACAGTAAACTGGCAGCAGTGCATGGGAAACAAACTACTTCCGCCTGAGGAGAAGTTCCATACGGTGTCCGAAGCATCGCTTGTCGCACCGAGAGAAATCATCATGGAGGCTGTAGTATTCAATCACGGTGCAATTTTTGTGTTGGATCGTCAGTGTGAGGCCTTGACAATTAAGGAAATTGGCAGCGGTGATCGGAGACAAGCCACATCGTTTGAATAGAATTTCCATATGGTCACCGAAGCATCGTTAGTCGCTTGGAAATAAATCTTCATGGAGTCTGTAGTATTCAATCGCGACGCAATTTGTGTTTTGAATCGTTAATATGACGTCTTGTCGGTTACAGTAAACTAGCAGCGGTGCATCGGAAACAAGTTATTTCCCTCTAAGCAGTAATTCCATACGGCGACTGAAAAAGTTTTTGTCACTTATAGCGAAATCGGCATGGAGACTGTAGTGTCGAATCGCTACACAGTTTGTGTGTCGAATCGTCAATATAGGGCTTTGATGTTTGCACTAAACTGGCAGTGGTGCATCGGAAAAGAACTAAATCCTTCTGAGAAGGATATCCATACTGTGACCAAAGCATCGTTTGTCACTTGGAGAAATATCGTCATGGAGGCCGTAGTATTCAATCACGAAGCAATTTGTGTGTTGGATCGTCAATGTTAAACCTTGACGATTACAATAAACTCTCAGCAGTGCATTGGCAACAATCTACTTCAGTCTGAGGAGATGTTCCATTTTGTGATAGATGTATCGTTTGTCGCTTGGAGAAAAATCTTCATGGAGGCTGAGTATTCAATTGTGACGCAATTGGTCTGTTGGATCGTCAATGTGAGGCTTTGACGGTTACCATAAACTGGCAGTGATGCATCGGAAAAGAGCTAAATCCCTCTGATTAGAAGTTCCATAGCGTGACTGAATCATCGTTCATGGCTTGAAGAGAAATCTTCATGGATACTGTAAGATCCAAAGAAGAGCGGCGCGTTTCGTCACAGGGTTGTTTGGTAAGCGTGATAGCGTTACGGAGATGTTTAGCAAACTCAAGCGGCAGACTCTGCAAGAGAGGCGCTCTGCATCGCTGTGTAGCTTACTGTCCAGGTCTCGAGAGGGTGCGTTTCTGGATGAGGTATCGAATATATTGCTTGCCCGTACTTACACCTCCCGAGGAGATCACGAGTGTAAAATTAGAGAGATTCGAGCGCGCACGGATGCTTTCCGGCAGTCGTTCTTCCCGCGAACCATACGCGACTGGAACAGGAAAGGGAGGTAATGACAGTGGCACGTAAAGTGCCCTCCGCCACACACCGCTGGGTGGCTTGCGGAGTACAAATGTAGATATAGATGTAGATGTAGAATATTCAATCGTGACACAATATGTGTGTTGAATCGTCAATGTAGGTCTTGAAGGTGGGAGTGGTGATTCGGAAACAAGCTAATTGCCTCTGAGGTGAAATACCATACGGTCACCGAAGCATCGTTTGTCGCTTGGAGACATATCTTCATGGAGGCTGTAGTAACCAATAGCGACAAAATTTGTATGTTGGATCGCCATTGTGCGGCCTTAACGGTTACAGTAAACTGAAAGCGGTGCATTCGAAACACGTTTTTTCCCTCTGAGGAGTAGTTCCATACGATGACCGACACAGCCTTTGTCACTTGTAGGCAAATCGCCATGGAGGCTGAGTGTTGAATCGCGACGCAATTTGTGTGTCTAATCGTCAATATGAGGCTATGATGGTTACTGTAAACGGACAGTGGTGCATTAGTAAAGAGCTACATCCCCTTGAGTATAATTTCCATACGGTGTCCGAAGCAGCTTTTGTAACTTCGAGAGAAATCGGTATGGGGGCTTTAGTTTTGAATCGCGACGCAATTTGTGGGTTGAATCGTCAGTATGAGACTTTGATGGTTACAGTAATTTGGCAGTTGTGAATCAGAAAAGAGCTACATCCCCCTGAGGAGAAGTTAAATACGGTTACCAAAATAGCGTTTGTCGCTTTGTGAGAAATCTTCATGGAGGCTGTAGTATTCAAGAGTTACGCAAAGTGTGTGATGCACCGTCAACGCGAGGCTTTCACAGTTACAGTAAACTAGCAGTCTTGCTTCGGAAACATGCTATTACCCTCTTAGATATTGTTCAGTACAGTCGCCGAAGCAGCCTTTGTCACTTGGAGAGAAATAGGCACAGAAGCTGTAGTGTTGAAGCCCGGTGCAATTTGTGTGTTGAATCGTCAAAGTGAGGCTTTGATGGTTGCAGCAATCTTTCAGTGGTACATCAGAAATGTGAAATATCCCTCCGTAGAGAAGTTCCACACAGTGACCGAAGCAGCGTTTGGAGAGAAATCTTCATGGAGGCTGTAGTATTCAATCGCGACGCAATTTGTGTGTTGGATCATAAATGTGAGGCCTTCACGATCGCAGTATACTGGCAACGGTGCATCGGAAACAGACTACGGACCTCTGAGGAGAAGTTCCATACGGTGACCGAAGCATCGTTTGTCGCTTGGAGAAAAACCTTCATGGAGAGTGTAGTATGCAGTTGCGACGCAATTGGTGTCTCGATCATCAATGTCTGGCCTTGACGTTTACAATAAACTCGCAGCGGTGCATAGGAAACATGCTATTTCCCTCTGCTATATTATTCAATACGGTGGCCGAAGCAACCTTTGTCACTTGGAGAGAAATAGGCAAAGAGGCTGTAGTGTTGAATAGCGAAGTAATTTGTGTGTTGAATCAGGTTTTCATGGGTAAATTAAACTGGCAGTGGTGGATAAGAAAAGAGCCTCATCCCTATGAGGAGGAGTTAAATACGGTATTACCAAAGCAGCGTTTGTCGCTTTGAGAGAAATCTTTATGGAGGCTGTAGTATTCATTTGAGACGCAGTTTATGTGTAGGATCGTGAATGTGAGGCCTTGACGGTTACAGTAAACACTCAGTGGTGCATTGGAAAAGAGATATATCCCTCTGAGGGGAAGTCCCATACGGTGACTGAAGCATCGTATATCGCTTGGAGAAAAATCTTCTTGAAGGCTGTTGTTTTTAATCGCGACGTAATTTTTGTCTTGGATCGTCAATGTGAGGCCTTGAAGTTTACACTCTACTGGCAGCAGTGCATCGGAAAGAAGCTACATCGATTTTAGGAGTAGTTCCATATGGTGACCGAAGCAGTTTTGTCTCTTTGAGAGAAATTGGAATGGAGGCTGTAGTGTTGAATCGCGACGCATTTTCTGTACAGAACCGACAATATGAGGCTTTGACGGTTACAGTAAACTGCCGTGGTGCATCAGAAAAGAGGTACAGCCCCCTGAGGATAAGTTCCATTCGCAGACCGAAGCATCGTTTGTTGCTAGGAGAAAAATGTTCATGGAGGCAGTAGTGCTCAGACGCGACGCTATTTGTGTGTTGGATTGCCAATGGGAGGCCTTGACAGTTACAGTAAACTGGCAGCGGTGAATCGGAAACAAGCTACTTCCATCTGAGGAGTAGTTTCATACGGTGACCGAAGCATCATTTTTCGCTTGGTGAAAAGTTTCCATGGCGGCTGTAGTATTCAGTGACGACGCAATTTGTGAGTTGTATCGTCAAAGTGAGGCCCTGGCGGTTACAGCTATCGTACAGCGGTGCTTCGCAAAAAAGCTACTTCCCTCTGAGAGGAAATTCCAAAGGGTGGCCCAAGCATTATGTGTTGCTTGGAGAAAAAACTTGATGGAGGCTGTAGTATTCAATCGCAAAGCAATTTGTGTGTTGAATCGTCAATGCTAGGCCTAGACGGTTACAGTTAACTTTTAGCGTGCATCGTAAAAGAGCTAAATCGCTGAAAGGAAAAGTCACACACGGGGCCTTTGTAACTTGGGCAAAAATTAGCCTGGAGGCTGTAGTGTTGAATTGCGACGGATTTTGTGTGTTGAATCATCAGTATGAGTCTTTGATGGTTTCAGTAAACTGGCAGTAGTGCAACGTAAACAAGCTTAATCCCTCTGAGAAGAAGTTCCATACGGTGACCGATGCTTCGTATATTTCTTGGAGAGAAATCTTCATGGAGAATATAGTATTAAATCGCGAAGCAATTTGCGTGTTGAATCGTCAATGTGAGGCCTTGCCGGTTTCAGTAAACTGAGAGTAGTGCATCGGAAGCAATTTAAATCCCTGTGAGGAGAATTTGCATATGGTGACCAAAATATCATTTTAGCTTGGAGAAAAATGTTCATGGAAGCTGTAATACCCAATCGCAACGATATTTGTGTGTTGAATCTTCAATGTGAGGCCTTCACGGATACAGTAAACTGGCAGCGTTGCATCTGTAGCAAGTTGTTTCCCTCTGAGGAGTAGTTCCATACGGTGTCCGAAGCAGCCTTGTCACTTGGAGAAAAATCGACATGAATGATGTAGTATTCAGTCGCAACGCAATTTGTGTGGTGCATCGTCAATGTGAGGCGATGGCGGTTTTAATAAACTGGGAGTCTTGCAGCGAAAACAAGCTAAATCCCCCTGAGGAGAAGTTTCATATCGTGACTAAAGCATCGTTGCTTTCTTGGAGAGAAATCTTCATGGATTCTGTAGTATTCAATCGCGACGAAATTTCTGTGTTGGATCGTCACTGAGAAACCTTGACAGTTACAGTAAACTAGCAGCGGTGTATCAGAAACAACTTTTTTTTAAAATTCTTTATTAACACAGTACAATCAAACAATATGAAGATACAAAATAACTCACCACCTCAATGATTAGTGGGTCTACATATTATACTACTATAATTTACAGCATTGTTACATTTCATTTTTCTTTAACTGGCATAACTATGAGCAAGGTTAATCTGTTAGGCTATCCTACTTTTACTAGTTTATTCTGCAGAGATTACAAGTGTGCCAGTTGATGTATAAAGCTACTATTAAAGGCCTGATCACTGAGCTAAACCCATGTGAGCGTGCCCCTGGCACTGGGCTGGCCAAGTCTGTATTGTCGCTGCAGTCCCTACTTGTTAGTGTTGGTTAGTGTTCTAATCTACTACTACTACTAACTATTTAGTTCTATATCTAAAGTAGGGTGCAGTTGTCGTTGCCTGGTACGTGATGCACTCGCTGGCCTGGTCCAGTCGTGCGGCGGATTCCAGTTATGAGAGACTGGTATGGCGAGTACATCTCAGTCTAATCCGGGTTTGATGTTATCCATCTTGGTTTCTTAGAAAGTCTCTCAAGATCTTTTGTGATACCTCGTCCGCCAGAATGTTAAGAATGCCGAAGGTATCGGCACGTCGTATTAGGGCATAAGTGTCGTTGTCGGGTAGTTGTGCTCTTAGATCATGCACCACATCATCATATAACAAGCAGTCATAGATGATGTGCTCAGGTGTACCGTCTTGAGCGCCACAGTCACACGCTGGTGTAGCTCTTTTCCCAAACTGACATAGCTATGTCGGGTATGGCCGATCTCCCGTGAGAAAGTGCAGTAATCCCCTACTTGGCTCGAAGTGGGTCATCTCAAGTCGCTCTTTGATGTTAGGTAGCAGCTGAAAGACCCCTCTGCCAGATTCTTCGTATTCCCAAGATGTTTGCCACAACTCCTCCCCCCTTCTTTTGATAGCAGGTTTATCTCGTACCTGAACCCCCAAGATGTCCCTGTTCTTATCTATCTTTCCTTTAGAGACCCAGTACCATGCTGCCTGTTCTCTTACTTTTATGTCCAATGGACATAATTCTGTCAGCACCAGTAGAGCCCCTCCCAGGAGTCGTTCTATAGGCCCGTACAGACCGCATTATCATGTTTCTCTGCACCCTTCTCACGGCCATGGCCGGCATCACCCTCATGAGCCTGTGCCCCCAGACCCCACACGCATAACCTACTACTGATGACAGGATGCTGTTGTGATATAGTTTAATCAGAGCGGGTGCAGATGAAATCTTTTATGACCTATGTTGATGAGATTTTTCAGAGTTTCTATAGCACGTAATGTTATGGTTTCGATGTGACATGTGTAGCTCCATTTTTCGTCATTGATTACTCCTACACATCGTGCTCCGCGACGCCGGAGAACTGGTGTTCCATCTATTCTAAACGTGGGGTTTCTGACCAGACTGCCTTTCAGAAGAAGGTATGTTGACTTGTTTGGTGCGACCTTCATTTTGCTTGTTAGCACCACCCAGTATTGTTATTGCCCTTTGGCTCTAGGTCTTCTCGGCTACGGCCGCCGACCAACAGGAGGAGGTCGGTAACGTAGGCTATCACGTCTAGCAAATCCTCGCTCAGTTGTAGTTTTTCCAGCAGCGGCTCTACATTTACGTCACAAAAGAATGGCCCCAGTGCGGAGCGCTGGGGACACCCCTTCGTGATGGTTTTGCTTATATTGCCGCTAGGCGATGATAACCAAACCTCCCTGTCGATACAATAGCTCCTGAGACAGCCATAGAGGGGCCCTCGACACTCCTTCTCACACAGGCGGGAGAAGAGCGAGGGCCACCACAGGTTGTCAAAGGCGCCACTGATGTCCACCATGATGTCGATCACATATTTGTATGGGGCTGAGCTGCAGACCTCAGCTGCTAGGGCGATTGCATCAGACGCCGATCGCCCCGGCCGGAAGCCGAACTGCCTGTCGCTCATCCCGCACAAAATCCTGTGTGCAGTCAGTCTGTCATCCAATAGCTTCTCTAACAATTTCCCCATGATGTCTAGGAGACATATTGGTCTGTAAGACTTTGGCTCCATGGGATCTTTGTCCTTGCCCTTTTTGATGATGACCATGTTTGCTCTTTCCCAGATCTTCGGGAATTTACCGGTCCTGAGACATTCGTTGAATAACCCTGTAAGAGGTGCTATTAGCTGTGGGGCGAGGAACTGTACCACCTCCGCTACTGTACCGTCTGGCCCTGGTGCTTTCCCCCTTTTTAGTGACTTGATCTGCGCAGCAATTTCTTCTTCAGAGAACGGGTATACCCTGGTGTCATTGGTGTACTTCTGCTGGTCTGCCTTGCGGATTTGCTGTTGGGTCTCTGTTTCTCCATTTTCCTCATCGTCTGGCAGCAGAGTCTGCAGGAGGATCTCAGCGGTCTCTCGCCAGGACTCTGTTGTAATTCCATTCTCTCTGACAGTGGAGAGGACCGCTGGGGCCCTTATCTTTTCCCTGACCATCTTGTATGGAACTCCCCACGGGTCAGTTTCAAGTTGTCTCAGTACGTAGCCCTCCCAGCTCTTGATCATTACCTCTTTTAGTTGTTTTTGGAATGCGTCATTCGCGTCTCTGTATTGCTGCAGCCAGTGTTGTTTCTCCGGCCAGACGGCACTTTGCTGGTAGTACTTCCTCGCCCGTCTGACAGACTGGCGCAAACGTTCGAGGTCAGCGGTCCATGATGATGGGGAGGTCGCTACGGCCCTTCTCCTAGATGGGACAGCGGTTTTTACCGCCCTAATTACTGACCCCACCAGTTCTTCAGCGTACCTATCCACGTCCAGGTCACCTTCGGACAATGGAGTAACATCACATTCTCGAGCCAGGCGTTCCCAATTTGTTTTGTTGAAGTTGTACTGGATTTCCCACCCCAGGTCCCAGCGGCACTCTTCGTGACTGAGTTGAAAGACAATCAGATTGTGGTCACTTGTAGTAACTTGATCTTTTACTACTCAGCTTTTGATGTTGCCCCTTACGTTAGGTGTGGCCAAGGTGACGTCGATGTTAGTCCCCAACCCACCTCCACCTATATAGGTGGGGGGATTTCCTGGTTTGTTGGCCACAACAAACTGTTGGGCCATGATCAGCTTTTCAGCCTTTTCACCATTTGCGTCTCTGGTCCCGCTGTACCATAGGGGGGATTTCGCGTTCATATCTGCTGTAATGATAACCTTCTTTCCATGTAACGCCGTGGTGGTTCCTGCAAGATGGTCTGGCTGACATGAAGGGGATTTGTCCATCTCGAGAATATGGCTCCTGCAGACAGATTACGTCCAGTCTCAGCTCTTCCATCATCCTTCGCAGCTCCTGCATGACAAGTCGGCTGTTGTGAGTGTTGATTTGTCCTATTGTGATGATAGGTGTCATTATGAGAAGTAGGAATTACATTCAGGCCAGAGTTTGTTCCAGTCTGACGCTATTCGGCCATTGGCCAGGACAGACTGTGCGTATATTTCCCCCGTTTCGAATCTTTCCCCTCTCATTTCAAACACTTTCTTGAGCAAGTCACGCAGGGCTCCGAATTCGGTGGGGAGGTTCATTGACCTTAACTGTATCCTGTCTACAGCCTCCATTGTGGAGAAGATGACCCGTATTTATGCCCTACACGTACGACGTGCCTGAGTGCTGTAGTAAGGACAGTCGGTTGCTCCAGGCGGGAGAGCTGCATTGCAAATTCTAGGCTGGGATAGATTCTCCTAGGGTCTACTCCTGTGGGTCTTGATGTTGCCTCCAGTTGCGTTGTGCTTGTGACGGAGCTATCCTGTAGGATTAATTTTGAGGTGTCTTCTTGTGTGGGGATTGTGTTTTGGGGGTTTTGAGTCGTTATCTGGCGTGTGGCCGTTTGGTGTTGTGGTAGGTTGGCTTGTTGTTGCTGATAGCGCGACAAAATTTGCCGCTTCATGGTTGAGTGTGGAGGAGACAACTGGAGAAGCATGAGCCACAGGTTCAGTCTGTATAGATATATCTACTTTGGATGTTATGTGTTCGTCTGACTCTTCTACCGGTTTTTGTTTGTACACATACGTCTGTCATAGTTATTTCTTGTTGTTTGGTGTTCTGTATTTCATTTATGAATTCTTCGAATTTGCGCGCTCTTTCAGCGTCTCTCCTTTGTTTGCTGGGGGATATCCTTTTCTTGACTGTCTTGCTTTGGTTTGCAGCGTCAGCCATAATCAGTTCTGGCTATCAAGCGTTGTTACAACATCTTGTAAGTTGGGTAGTTCCTGCCAGATGCCCCGCAGGACTTTTTACCTCTGCGTGTACATGGCACACAAACGCTTGTTTTGCTCCAGTTTTTCCTGAGGTGATCTTCAGAACCGAACCTGGAGCAAGCCGGCTTCCTAGTACAGTATTTATGTATATAGTCAATGTCCGCGCAATTGTGGCAACGAGGTACCACCAAAAAGTCTTTAACATTTATAGCATGAAAGCCTATGTAGACCTTGCCGATTGTCGTTAGCCTCTTCCAAACGGACCCTGACACTTCTGCCACATGGTGGACTACATCTCAGTCCCTTGGTCCTGTCATGAATCTTAATTTGAAATCTTTCATAAAACTTTCTATGTCCACGTCGTCTAGGTTTTGTTGGTACACAGTGTCGCAAAGGTCTTCGTTTGTTAGTGATACTGGTACATCGTATAGGATGACCAGTGGATTTCTTTTTCGTGGGAGCTCACACCGTACTGATCTACAGAGTTTTTGATTTGGAAGTAATTTGTTCTTGTCTTCTTCTGTGGCAACATCAACAATGACAACGTTCCTGGTTGCCTTGACCCTGTTAATTTTAATCTTGTCTCTGGCTGGGTTTACTGAGGTTGCAAAAACCTCTTGAACTTTCTTAATGTCCTGTCCTGGGAGTGGTCTTAAAAAGACCGCTGTGTCAGCTCGTTTCGACACTTTCGCAATTATTTCTTTTGTGGATTGAGCCTTTGTTGTGCTTGTGCAGCAACGCCGGCCCATGTCTTCGTTGGTTGTTTCCTAAGTCTGTCATTTTCTTTCTCTAACTCTTCGATTCTGCCCTCTAGCTTGGTGTTGGCGATTGACCATGCCGCCAGCTCATTTTTGTGTTTGAACGGCAGCCTGATTGATCTTCCTGTTATTAACATTCTGGTCAATGAATTGGCTTAGCCTCATGAAACGTACTCATCGTACTTTCCTGCGTCGCTTGACCCAACCCAAGCCATCTTAAGGCGAGAGATCAGCTAGCATAGAAGCCCTCGTGGGCGCACTCGAATCGCTTGTCTCATCTGTAGCCATCATTTCATATTTGACAAGCGATAAAATTGGGAGCCACGTCTCTTACCCCGGACTGGCTCCTCTGGCATGGGACCCCTCAGATCTGCCGGGTTCAGCGATCCGTTTCCAGCCCACTGGTCCCCTTCGGTACCTAGTCACCTCCGATTTCACCCATCTCTCACCGGCAAGTATACCCTGCACTCCGGGGAGGCGGATGCACCTCCCGCCCTTCGCCCTCTACTGGCCCGAGCTTCCACCTGACGGCCAAGGATCCACTCCTACTCAGGTGGTGGGCCGGTCACCCAGTCGTTCGGAGGTCTGGACCCATCTAACCTCGCCCAGCCGTGTTACCACTTCCTGGGCTTGGCAGAACACGCCTCGGAAGACCAGTAGGCGCGGCGAAGCACACTTGCTGACCTGGGGCAGGATCCCACGACGGCAAACCAGCCACCGGCACAGGGACACAGTTGGTGCGTGCCCCTGAGTTCTGGGGAGTAGCAGCGCCAGGCGAGCGCAACATGTCGCAGCCGAGGCTAGCGTCACGTCGCACCCGCCCTGCACCGGCTCTCAGCCCAGGACCTGGAGAGGACAGGTGTAGTGTCGCCCGTTGCGCAGCTCCCCCTGCGCCATGCACCCTTTGCTTTCGCCTTGGGTTGGGAGACTTTTAACGTCTTCCAGGACATGAAGAACTATAGCAGTCAGACCGCAGGGCCCCGGGATCGTCGTTTGACTTACCCTCATACCCTCGTCCAACTGCCAAGCTCGACTTAAGAGAGACAGGTGGTGTGTCTCTCGTAATGCAGCTTCCTCGGTGCCACGCACCCTTCACTTTTGCCTCGTGTTGTGGGCGTTTAACCTTGACGGAAGTTTAACGTCCTTCCTTGACACAACGACGACCGTCACCTTTCCATAGCCCGGAGATGCTATGAAGTTGAGATGATGTTGATCGAATGATGGTATGGCCCGGGTTTTATGTTGTGAAGTTTGACATCATCGAGACGGTGCGGCACTCAAATCCGAGTTACGTTCCCGGAGGGCCTCGACACGTACTGGGGACTCATGGCCGACCATGTCTCACCCACCGCTTTTGATAATTCACGGTGGGCCAGTGCGGATCAGCGAGGATTGCGCCCAGTTAAGGGCTAGCCTTTTAACGTCAAGTGTGGACGGCCCTTCCCGTGTTAGCTTCACCCCATCCAAGGGTGCTACTGAGCGCCGGGGCCACGTCAAGGCCACGGGATAGGACATTACGGTCCCTGCCCCACTCAGGTTCTTCCGCGCCACAGAGCACTTCAGAAAAATCTGAAGATTTCCGGGAATCAGAGGGTCTCCTGGCGGTTTTAATGGTTTCGGAAGGCAACACAGCTCCCCCGGGTGGCGCCACGCAGACCGCTTTCCCGTGCGAAAAACAACTTATTTTACTCTGAGCAGTAGTTCCATATGGTGACCGAAGCAGCCTTTGTAACTCGGAGAAGATTCGGTATGGAGGCTGTAGTAGCTAATCGCAACGCAATAGGTATGTTGAATCGTCATAATGAGGCGTTGATGGTTACAGTAAACTGGGTTTGGTGCATCAGAAAATAACTACACCCCCTGAGAAGGAGCTCAATACGCTGAAGGAAGCAGTGTTTGTCGCCTGTAGAGAATTCTTCATGTATACTGTAGTATTCAATCGCCACGCTGTTTGAGTGTTGGATCGTCAATGTGAGGCCTTGACGGTTACAATAAACTGGCAGTGGTGTATCAGAAAAGAGCTACATCCCCTGAGAAGAAGTTCCATACGGTGACCGAAGCAGTGTTTGTTGCTTGTAGTGAAATCTTCATGGATGCTGCAGTATCCAAACGCGACGCAATTTGTGTGTTAGAACGTCAATGTGAGGCCTTGACTGTTACAGTAAACTCTCAGCGGTGCATCGGAAAGAAGCTAATTCCTTCTGAGGAGAGGTTCCATATGGTCACCGAAGCATCGTTTGTCTCTTTTAGAAAATTCTTCAAGAAGGCTGCAGTATTCAATCGAGACGAAATTTGTGTGTTGAATCGTCAATACGAAGCCTTGACGTTAACAATGCACTGCAGTGGTGCATCATAAAGAGCTACATCCCTCTGAGGAGAAGTCCAGTACGGTGACGGAAACATCGTTTGTTGTTTGGAGAAAAATCTTCATGGAGGATGTAGTGTTCAATCAAGACGGAATTAGTGTGTTGTATCGTCAAAATGAGACCTTGACAGTTGCAGTAATCTGGCAGCGTTTCATCGCAAACAACCTAATTCCCTCTGAGGAGTAGTTCCATACGGTGACTGAAAGATCGTACATCGCTTGGAGAAAAAGCTTCATGGAAGCTGCAGTATTCAACAGCGAAGCAATTTGCGTGTTGGATCGTCAATGTGTGGCCTTGATGGTTACAGTAAATTGGCAGCGGTGCATAAGGAACACGCTATTTCCCTCTGAAGAGAAGGTCCATACCTTGACCGAAGCATCGGTTGTCGTTTGGAGAAAAACCTTCATGGAGGCTGTAGTATGCAATCGCGACGCTATTTGTGTGTTGGATAGTCACAGTTAAACCTTGACGGTTATAGTAAACTGGCAGTGATACGTTGGAAAAGAGCTATGCCCCTCTGATTAGAAGTTATATACTTTGACCGAAGCATCGTTTGTCGTTTGGAGAAAAATCTTCATGGAAGCTGTAGTATTCAATCGCGACGCTATTTGTGTGATGCATCGTTAATATGAGGCTTTCATGGTTACAGTAAACTTTCAGTGGTGCATCGGAAACAAGCTGCTTCCCTCTGAGGAGAAGTTCCTTACAATAACCGAAGCATCGTTTGTCGGTTGCAGAAAAATATTCATGTTGGCTGTCGTACTCAATCACGACCTAATTTGTGTGTTGTATCGTCAAGGTGAGTCCTTGACGGTTACAGTAAACAAAAAAAAAACTATCTGCATCCCAACAAAAATTTCTGAACACAAGACACGCTAGCAAAAATGGAAAATTGTCTCTTCTTTTTATCTGATGGAATGGCAAGCTTTACTCTGCTGTATCAATTTCTCCGCTATTTCTGGCACCGAAATCGGTTGCACTGTTTTCAAGATTTGGTAAAGAGCTTTCATTTCAGGCGTGTCTTTACAGGAAATGAAGTTAGATGAAATGGTGTCGTGCAGCTGTGTGGTGTTTCCAGTTTCCCTTATGAATTTGTAAAAGTCTTTAAATCACTCTGCCTCATATAGTATTGCTTCAGTCCTCGATCGACAGAAATCGATCAAGCGACGGTTGGCCGACCATTTGAGACCTTATAATACCGTAATGAAGTCTCAACACCAACTCTACTGTTGCACACGAGCGAACTATGTAAGCAGTAAAGACATGGAACCTACAAAACGTACCTGTTCCCAATGGGAATGACTAGATGTAAGAGACGCCATATTTATAGTGCCATATTTAGCTTTTTCTGATGTAACTGGAATCCTGCCATTTGAAAACGGCGCATTGAAGACCTATCGCAAACGCGTCACCTATATTATTAAATATCAAGTAAGAAAGTATCAGTGAAATAAGACGTAAAGAGACAGTATGTTGCCCAAGACTTACATCTGAAATTCAACTACCGCGATGCGTATCAAATAACGTCGTGAATTACAGAGCTGAAGGAAGTAAGTTCGCATCCTATGATGTGCTATCATTTATTTATTTCCGTCATCTTAGTGTTGTTAACACATTGTGGGGCCTTTTTTTACGAATTACATACAAGTGCATTCTGCAGTATTCCATGTTATTTGTATTTAGGTCTGATCAGCAAAAGAAGAATTTAAAAAAAAAATCGGCTGCTTGTTTCCTTACATGTGGTGCTTTCCGAGCGCTTGCATAGGCAGGAACCTAAGAGTAGGGCTTAAACTGCTGCGAGTGAAACAAGCTGGTACTGCTGTGACCGCAGACCGAAGACCGCTTCACACACATCAATGACGTACTCTGCCGTGACCGGTCCGTCGCCGACATGTTCAAAGATATTGTTCTAGAACAGCTCCGGTCAAGATTTCGGCTCGTGGGCTGTACCTAGGCACAAGAACCAAAACGCTCATACTTGCTGTACATTTGTCCCCAGGTCGCGACACGCTGTCTGAGAGCGTGGAGGGGTAAGAGGGGAAAACTGCGAACACGTCGTTTTTATATAGCAGAGCAACCACAGAGCATGCGACTTGGTTTTATATTTCATTTATCTCAACATCATGGGTCACAAACGAAATAAATTTTCCGTATTATTTAATTATTTTTGAAACGCTGAAGACATAATATAGTTTTCATCTGGTACAAACTTCCGGCGTATGTACAGACGCAGACAATTGAACAAGCTGCCATGTACTAGTGACTAATTTAGTTTCGTAACCCAAAACATGGTCTTTCACAAAATATGTCGGTCAAAATATTGCCATACTTTAGGAAACTCTACCTGAAGAAAGGAATGTATACGTCCCCGACAGTTTTAACGTAAAGTGATTTGCCATAACTGGAATCACCTTGCAGGTCAAACAATTACATCTGCACATGCACAAGGGAGCTTTAAACTGAAACGGGAAACAGTCTTGAATACAGCTCGGAAACCGATGTAAGACTGACAGGTGTCCTCAAAATCCTTATAAAACTATCCCTATAACTCATTCTGCTCCACAATGAATTCTTCAAACTTCTTATTCTCTTTAATGCCAATGAGTTTATGGAACAAGCTGGTACTGCTGTGACCGCAGACCGAAGACCGCTTCACACACATCAATGACGTACTCTGCCGTGACCGAATGTGTCCCTTCTATGACTCAATTTTCTTTTTAAATGCGTACCCATCGAATCAGAAGTTGCCATGCAATGTATTACCCTGGCAGCGTAAGTAAAGTGCACTTAAAATGCTAAATCTTCACTCCTTTCCGGATGTTCTAATTTTTGTTCCTCCGCTCCTTTTTCCTTCATAAATTACACAGTAGCCAGTTTTAAATAAAAAAATCATTCTACGCATATCCCTTGGCTTAACCAAAGTACTTTGCGATAACATATGAAGTCTCTATACTCTTCAGTCATTTCCTTTAAAAACTGTTGCAACTGATAATGGAATAATGCGTGTGACTTCATTGGTACGATTCGCACAAATAATTTCTTCAGGTGGTACAGGGCAGCAAATTTAGCAAAAAGTGCTTTTTGATGTACAAAGCAATCTCGTCTCTTGTCACGGTTCGCGCTGCTCCCCCGACGGAGGTTCGAGTCATTCCTCGGGCATGGGTGTGTGTGTTGTCCTTAGCGAATGTTAATTTGTGTGTAAGCTTAGGGACCGATGACCTCAGCAGTTTGGCCCCATAGAATCTTAATACAAATTTCCGAAAATCTCCGATCTCGTCTGTCGATCTTCGTAATTTTTTGCTCTTTCATTGTCAACTAAATCTTTAAATTCGTTCTGAATCGCACTTTAAAGTCGTTGTGTAGCAAATATACACTACCTATCACTTTTGCGATTTGAGAATTCTCATCCCTCTCTTCTCTTATTCATTTTCAATTGAAAGGATTCCCACGATGTATCACTAGACTTTCTCCTCCGTGCAAACTGTCACTGGACCAGTGAACATCTTTCATACGACGAACAAATTACGAAGATTAAACAGTGCTGACAACCGAGTCTACCGAACTCAAGATACTTGCGCTGACTGAAAAATGCCGCACTGCTATGCAGACGGGAAAAAAATTACCAGAGTTTTAAAATTTAAGCAATCTGACTGGCTGAAGAAATATATAGACTTGAACACTCTGATGAGGACCAAGACTACGAACAACTCTGAGAAAGACTTCTACAAGCTGATGAACAACTTAGTCTTTGACAGGACGATGGAAAACATAAGAAAGAGAGTAGACATAAAATTAGTATCCGGTGGAGAAAAATGTGATAAACTAATAGCAAAGCAAACTTTAAAGGTAGAACTGTATTTAACGAAAATCTTGCTGCTATCCATATGAATATGACAAAAATCACATTTAAAAAGACTGTCTATGTTGGAATGAGCATACTCGATCTGTCTAAAGAACTGATGTATGATTTTCACTACAGAATAATGAAACCAAAGTGTCGGCCAATGTGACCGAGCGGTTCTAGGCGCTTCAGTCTGGAACCGTGCGACCGTAGCGGTCGCAGGTTCGAATCCTGCCTCGGGCATGGATGTGTGTGATGTTCTTAGGCTAGTTAGGCTTAAGGAGTTCTAAGTTCTAGGGGACTGATGACCTCAGATGTTAAGTCCCATAGTGCTCAGAGCCATTTGAACAATTTTTTTGAAACCAAAGTATAGAGAAAATATTGAGTTGTGCTATCAAGATACGGACAGCTACATATGCAACATTCAGACTGAAGACTTCTACGAAGACATAAAATCGATGCTTGATTGCTTTGATAAGAGCGACAATTCAAAGGACAACATCTACGGCATTCCTCAAGTAAACAAGAAAGTTGTAGGGAAAATGAAGGATGAATGCCACGGAAGAATTATGGAAGAGTTCTGTGGCCTAAGGACGAAGATGTACGTCTACAAGGTTGCTGACAATGTGGTGAAGAAATCAAAAGGAATTAACAATTGTGTGATCAAAAGTAGAATCAGCTTGTAAGATTATGGAGACTGCCTGTTCAACGGTAGAGAACAGTACAGAAGGATTAAAATGATACAGTTGAAATAAACAAGAAGGTGCTGAACCCACATGACAACAAAAGACATGTCCTGGAAAATCGAGTAGATACATTATCATATGGGCATAACAAGTTATTAAAAATCTAATAAAAAAAATTTCTGTTCATATGGAGACTCTAATGAGAAGCTCAAGAATGTAAGTGTCTGAAAAGAGATTACAAAAATAAGTGATCTAGAGACAAATGTTTCATATAATGTTACTGACTGTGAATATCTAAATACGAGATAGGTAGAAAAAATTTGTATGGTGCTTAATAATGTGTTTAAGGTTATTTTTCCAGAAAGATATTCTAAGATAATTAATGATTGGGATTTTGAAATAATTGGAGAAGGACAAATGAAACTGAAATATAAAGGACTTGAGAAAGTTAGAAAAAGAAATAATGAATTTCATGATATTGAATTCACGATGTGAAAACTTTTTGTGTTACATTTTGTAATCTTTAAATGAACAGCACCAAGCCACAGTTATGGCAGTGTAATGAATGTGTGATTGAAAAACCTGTTGAAGAATTTCACAAAGATAAATATCTAAAAGGTGGACATACATATGTTTGCCAAGAATGTACATTGAGACTTCAAATAATTACAGTTACAGGCAAATGTGGTAGAACTGGAAACACGAATAATCTCATAAAACATTTACAAACAACTTCTCATAAAAATCTTATTGGTGCTCAACAAGAAAGCAAATAATAGCGGCCACCTAGGGAAATAAGTCGTTTACTTTCGTTCAGCACTATTTTCTTACATTCACCTATTATAAAAAAGTAATAAACATCTATTTTCTTATGTGCACCTTTTGTCATAAAAACATTGATATTCATTTGTCTTACGTGCACCTTTGTAAAAAAAATATTCGTTTGAATGAAAATGGGATGAGTTAGACTTGAATCTTTGAATGATGGAGGGGAAAAGTAGAACAAAATGACGGGTTTGGGGGTAACTGGCTTACTTTCTAAGAAAGTGAGTCAGTGAGCCAGAACCCGCCTTTTTGTTCTATTCCCGCATTTCTCGTGGATGCCGATACCCACTGCTCCGTGTTTGCACTGCCTGTGATGCCACTGTGACACTAGTTCACTGAGGTCAGTGTTTCTTGCGGCATGTGGCAGACCACTTGGGCGGCGCGATGACAGATTTCTCGGACAATGATCTATGCTGATATCTGTGATTTTGGATGAAGGAGAGTAAAACAAGTGAAAAAGACGGAAGAGGGGGGCCATCAGGCGTGGAAAAATAGACTGAAAGAAGGGGAATTTGCGACTCTGTGCAATTAATTAATGCTCGACGGAGTTGTGTTTTATGAATGTCTCAGAACATCACAAAATTAATTTAGCTTACTATTGAGTATGTTAGAAGATCGTCTGAAAAAGAGACAGGCACACTGAAGGAAAAACGGCAGAGGAAGATAACGGCTCGCCGTTTCCTTGAGTTTATTACTATGTTGTTGTTGCGGTCTTCAGTCCTGAGACTGGTTTGATGCAGCTCTCCATGCTACTCTATCCTGTGCAAGCTTCTTCATCTCCCAGTACCTACCGCAACCTACATCCTTCTGAATCTGTTTGGTGTATTCATCTCCTGGTCTCCCTCTATGATTTTTACCCTGCACGATGCGCTCCAATGCTAAATTGGTGATCCCTTGATGCCTCAGAACATGTCGTACCAATCGATCCCTTCTTCTAGTCAAGTTGTGCCACAAACTTCTCCTCTCCCCAATCCTATTCAATATCTCCTCATTAATTACGTGATCTACCCATATAATCTTCAGCATTCTTCTGTAGCACCACATTTCGAAAGCTTCTATTCTCTTCTTGTCCAAACTGGTTATCGTCGATGTTTCACTTCCATACATGGCTACACTCCATACAAATACTTTCAGAAACGACTTCCTGACACTTAAATCTATACTCGATGTTAACAAATTTCCCTTTTTCAGAAACGCTTTCCTTGCCATTGCCAGTCTACATTTTATATCCTCTCTACTTCGACCATCATCAGTTATTTTGCTCCCCAAATAGCAAAACTCCTTTACTACTTTAAGTGTTTCATTTCCTAATCTAATACCCTCAGCATCTCCCGACTTAATTCGACTACATTCCATTATCCTCGTTTTGATTTTGTTGATGTTCATCTTATATCCTTCTTTCAAGACGCTATCCATTCCGTTCAACTGCTCTTCCAAGTCCTTTGCTGTCTCTGACAGAATTACAATGTCATCGGCAAACCTCACGGTTTTTATTTCTTCTCCATGGATTTTAATATCTACTTCGAATTTTTCTTTTGTTTCCTTCACTGCTTGCTCAATATACAGATTGAATAACATCGGGGAGAGGCTACAACCCTGTCTCACTCCCTTCCCAACCACTGCTTCCCTTACATGCCCCTCAACTATTATAACTGCCATTTGGTTTCTGTACAAATTGTAAATAGCCCTTCGTTCCCTGTATTTTACCCCTGCCACCTTCAGAATCTCAAAGACAGTATTCCAGTCAACGTTGTCAAAAGCTTTCTCGAAGTCTACAAATGCCAGAAACGTATGTTTGCCTTTTCTTAATCTAGCTTCCAAGATAAGTCGTAGGGTCAGTATTGCCTCACGTGTTCCAATATTTCTACGGAATCCAAACTGATCTTCCCCGAGGTCGGCTTCTACTAGTTTTTCCATTCGTCTGTAAAGAATTCGCGTTAGTATTTTGCAGCCGTGACTTATTAAACTGATAGTTCGGTAATTTTCACATCTGTCAACACCTGATTTCTTTGGGATTGGAATTATTATATTCTTCTTGAAGTCTGAGGGTGTTTCGCCTGTCTCATACATCTTGCTCACCAGATGGTAAAGTTATGTCAGGACTGGCTCTCCCAAGGCTGTCAGTAGTTCTAATGGAATGTTATCTACTCCCGAGGCCTTGTTTCGACTCAGGTCTTTCAGTGCTCTGTCAAACTCTTCACGCAGTATCATATCTCCCATTTCATCTTCCTCTACAACCTCTTCCATTTCCATAATACTGTCCTCAAATACATCGCCCTTGTATAGACCCTCTATATACTCCTTCCACCTTTCTGCTTTCCCTTCTTTGCTTAGAACTGAGTTTCCATCTGAGCCCTTGATATTCATGCAAGTGGTTCTCTTTTCTCCAAAGGTCTCTTTAATTTTCCTGTAGGCAGTATCTGTCTTACCCCTAGTGAGATAAGCCTCTACATCCTTACATTTGTCCTCTAGCCATCCCTGCTTAGCCATTTTGCACTTCCTGTCGATCTCATTTTTGAGACGTTTGTATTCCTTTTTGCCTGCTACATTTACTGCATTTTTATATTTCATCCCTTCATCAATTAAATTCAATATTTCTTCTGTTACCCAAGGATTTCTACTAGCCCTCGTCTTTTTACCTACCTGATCCTCTGCTGCCTTCACTGCTTCATCCCTCAAAGCTACCCATTCTTCTTCTACGGTATTTCTTTCTCCCATTCCTGTCAATTGTTCCCTTATGCTCTCCCTGAAACTCTGTATAACCTCTGGTTTAGTCAGTTTATCCAGGTCCCATCTCCTTAAATCCCCACCTTTTTGCAGTTTCTTCAGTTTTAATCTACAGTTCATAACCAATAGATTGTGGTCAGAGTCCACATCTGCCCCTGGAAATGTCTTACAATTTAAAACCTGGTTCCTAAATCTCTGTCTTACCATTATATAATCTATCTGATACCTTCTAGTATCTCCTGGATTCTTCCATGTATACAACCTTCTTTTATGATTCTTGAACCAAGTGTTGGCTATGATTAAGTTGTGCTCTGTGCAAAATTCTACCACGCGGCTTCCTCTTTCATTTCTTACCCCCAATCCATATGCACCTACTATGTTTCCTTCTCTCCGTTTTCCTACTACCGAATTCCAGTCACCCATGATTATTAAATTTTCGTCTCCCTTCACTATCTGAATAATTTCTTTTATTTCATCATACATTTCTTCAATTTCTTCGTCATCTGCAGAGCTAGTTGGGATATAAACTTGTACTACTGTAGTAGGCGTGGGCTTCGTGTCTATCTTGGCCACAATAATGCGTTCACTATGCTGTTTGTAGTAGCTTACCCGCATTCCTATTTTTTTATTCGTTATTAAACCTACTCCTGCATTACTCCTATTTGATTTTGTATTTATAACCCTGACCAAAAGTCTTGTTCCTCCTGCCACCGAACTTCACTAATTCCCACTATGTCTAACTTTAACCTATCCATTTCCCTTTTTTAAATTTTCTAACCTACCTGCCCGATTAAGGGATCTGACATTCCACGCTCCGATCCGTAGAACGCCAGTTGTCTTTCTCCTGATAACGACGTCCTCTTGAGTAGTCCCCGCCCGGAGATCCGAATGGGGGACTATTTTACCTCCGGAATATTTTACCCAAGAGGACGCCATCATCATTAACCATACAGTAGAGCTGCATGCCCTCGGGAAGAATTACGGCTGTAGTTTCCCCTTGCTTTCAACCGTTCGTAGTACCAGCACAGCAAGGCTGTTTTGGTTAGTGTTACAAGGCCAGTTCAGTCAATCATCCAGACTGATGCCCCTGCAACTACTGAAAAGGCTGCTGCCCTCTTCAGGAACCACATGTTTGTCTGGCTTCTCAACAGATACCCCTCCGTTGTGGTTGCACCTACGGTACGGCTATCTGTATCGCTGAGGCACGCAAGCCTCCCCACCAACGGCAAGGTCCATGGTTCATGGGCTGTTTTATTACTATATGATATAGTAAACACTTTCACGAATTATTGGTGTTGTGGCGTACAAGACAGCTACGCCACACTGAAGTAGCCGAAAGGCACGCGTTAGTCTAGAGAGGTCTGAAACAGGATACGTAATGAATGGTAGCAAGAAAAGTACGTAGCTGATATAATACTTAACTTTTAATCTATCCTTGTTGTATACATCGTTCTTATGGTTGAGACACGCTTTAGACGACAACTATCAAAGTATGTAAGGCTAATGGCGCCTTGCTAGGTCGTAGCCATGGACTTAGCTGAGGCTATTCTAACTGTCTCTCGGCAAATGAGAGAAAGGCTTCGTCCGGGTAGTCGCTAGCAAAGTCGTCGTACAACTGGGGCGAGTGCTAGTCCATATCTCGAGACCTGCCTTGTGGTGGCGCTCGGTCTGCGATCACACAGTGGCGACACGCGGGTCCGACATGTACTAAATGGACCGCGGCCGATTTAAGCTACCACCTAGCAACTGTGGTGTCTGGCGGTGACACCACAATTGGTAATTAAATATATAAGGTGTTTCTGGAGGAATGGTCAATATTCAGGGATATGGCATAAATGATCATTAGAAACAAAAAGTCAAGTAAACGTTGGATCTATAGAGCATACCTTAAGAGCTATGAGTAATTCTTGATCTTCGATACTGTGAAACAAATGTCTTCCAACGCAAACTCTTTGCTGTCCATGTTTTGGGAAGTGACAGTATGGACCAAAAAAAGAAAAAAAATGTACAATATACATGTGCTCCAAAATGGATACTTTAATAGTTATGAGCACTTGTTCAGTAGAAGAGTTGTGTTTCAAAGCAGCGAAGATGAACTAGTAGTCACCGCACTCAAGGTATGCGTTTTAGAGTACTTGTTTACTAGACACTTTTTTCTTGTTTTGGTTCATACTGCCACATCTAGAAATATCAAAAGCAAAGAGCTTATATAGAAGAATTTTGTTTCACTGTATCGAAGATCAGGAAGTGCTCATAGCTCTTAAGATAAGCTTTTTAGAGCCCATGTTTAGTGGACATTTTTGTTTCTAATGATCATTCCTATCATATCCCTGAATATTGACTATTCCTCCTCGAACACCCGTATGAAATCAACAATCATTATTTTGGCTTCAGTCGTAAATTCTTGAATGTCTTCTTCCTGTTTCGACCGATCCTGATTCAGCAACATTAAAACCACCCGTGAAACCGTCGTTTGTTACAGCCCTATTGTCTATTTCTTTTCAGATATTTGGTCACTGGATATGTGCTAAACACGATTTCATTTAGCTATAGCATGGGGAACACTGAAGTTCACGAGAACATACGAGAGACCTGCAGGATAATTACAGGCAGTACGATGAACGGATTGATGTCTGCTCTGACAGAAGAAATGTGGAAGTACATTGCTCAGGGTTTTTATTGGAATGTGTAACTTCCCCAACTTTTGGTTAAGAAACACATTGCTATCCAGACTCCTTCGAACACTAGATGACTATTCTTTAACTACACAGACTTTCTCCTTATCTTTGGTGCCCCTTTTAGATGCTCAACGTAGTTATATCGCTGATTAGTGTCGGGGCATATGGAAAGAATATGTCAGATCTATAGCCAATATCAAAAGCAAAGAGCTTCTATAGAAGAATTTTGTTTCACTGTATCGAAGATCAGGAAGTGCTCATAGCTCTTAAGATAAGCGTTTTAGAGCCCATGTTTAGTGGACAAAGTAATCTTTGAACTAATTGGTTATATTCACTGAAGTAAAATCAGAAATACATACAAATGTACTTACCAGTTGTTCTTATTTCTGCTCCTACTTTATTCGAGAGTCTGTTCTTCAGCTCTGTGTCCTTGTATTTGGGATTTGAGAAGTCATGCAAGACAGGATACCTGGACACTAATTCAGTAGGTTTTTGATCATTCACGTTTATCATGATAAACTAATGCACAGCAATACAACTTGACCGTGCCGGGGGCATCAATTGAGACAATATCGGCCGCTGTGAATACGGCGATCAGGACATGGCGACGGCCGGAGCTTAACTCGCACTCTCACGGTCGCGCCACGATCGAGTGTGATCACTGCGCTGTAAGTTTTTTGAACAAGGCCGGCCACGACGTGCCAAACTTTACGCGTGCAGCATGCGCGGGGCACGGGCGCGTCAAAACCGGCCTGTCACTCGGGTTTGCTCACTCCTCCTCGGTAGTATCCGTAACTGCGAAACATTTCACTTAACCATTGCAGTGCGGCATTTTTCAGTCGGAGCAAGTCTCTTCAGTTCGCCAGATTCGACTTTCAGTGCTGTTTAATCTTCCTTATTTGTTCGTGGTATGAAGGATATTCACTGGTCCAGTGGCTGTTTGCACGGAGGAGGAAGTCCAGCGATCCATCGTCAGAATACTTTCAAATGAAAAGGAATGACGCAAGAGAGGAGTGAGAATTCTCAAATCGCAAAAGTGACAGGTAGTGCATATTTGCTACACAACTACATTACAGTGCCATTCAGACCGAATTTACAGATCGACAGACGAGACTGGAGATTTTCGGAAATTTGTGGTAAGATCCTACGGGAGCAAACTGCTGAGGTCATCGGTCCCTAATCTTACACACAACTTGATCTAACTTAAACTAACTTAACGCTAAGGACAACACATACACCCATGCCAGAGGGAGGACTCGTATCTCCGACGGGGGGCCGCGCGAACTGTGACAAGAGACGAGATTGCTTTGTGCATCAAAAAGCACTTTGTGCTAAATTTGCTGCCCTAGAACACCTGAAGATATTATTGGTGCGAAGCAGCCACTGTCAAACACTCGCCTATCACTAATGGAATATGTGGAAACAGTGCATCAGACTCTTACAACTGCGGCCTACAACAAAACGTTAAACCTACAAAACGCATCTGCTCTAAACGAAAGTGACGTGGCAAGCACCTCACCTTGCGCATGCGCAAAGCCTGCACTGCCCTCTTCTAAAACAGCTAAATATTTGTGACAACGATGAATATTCATAGCTGCTCATTTCACTCTCATCAGTTTAAGCCCTGCTCTTAGGTTCCGGCCTAAACAAGCGCTCGGAAAGCGCCACATATCCGGATACAAGCAGTTGATTTTTTTTTTTTTCATTCTTCGTTTTCTGATCAGACGGAAATACAACTAACATCGAATACTACAGAACGTACTTGTATGACATCCGTAAAAAAGCCCCACAATGTGTTAACAACAATAAGATGACGGAAAAAAATAAATAATAGGATGCCACTGGATGCAAATTTACTTCCCTCAGCTCTGTAATTCACGACGTTTTTGATACGCATGGCGCTAGTTGAATTTCAGTCTTAAGTCTTGGGCAACATACTGTCTCTTTAAGTCATATCACAGATACTTTCTTATTTCATATTTAATAATATAGGCGACGCGTTTGCGATAGGTCTTCAATGCGCCGTTTTCAAACGACAGGCTTCCAGTTATATCACAAAAAGCTAAATATGGCACTATAAATGTGGCGTTTCGTACATATGGTCATTCCCATTTGGAACAGGTACGTTTTGTAGGTTTCATGTCTTCACTGCTTACATAGTTCGCTCATGTGCAACACTGGAGTTGGTGTTGTACTTCACTACGGTATTGTAACATCTCAAATGACGGCCAGCAGTCGCTTTATCGATTTCTGTCGATCGAGGCCTGAAGCTATACTATCTGAGGCTCAGTGCTTTAAAGACTTTGATAGAGTGATAAGTAAAACGGGAAACACCTCACAGGTACATGACACCATTTAATCTAACTTTAATTTCCTGTCAGGACACGCCTGAAATGAAAGCTCTTTACCTAATCTTGAAAAATGTGCAGACGATTTCATTGCCAGATATAGAAGAGAAATTGATACAGCAGAGCAAAGCCTGCCATTCGTTCTGCAAAAAGACGATACAGTACCCCTTTTTTGCTAGCGTGTCTTGTGTTCAAGAATTTTTGTTGGAATGCAGATAGGTCCCTAATTTTCTTCACAGCTTCTTCCTCAATTAAAACCGAACTGATTTTGTTGTCTCGTGTTACGAGAAATCCTGTATCAACCTTTATTTCACTTATTGTTGTCATTGTTCAACGTGTTCTGTGAACAACGGAGACAGATGAAGTTTGTGTAGTCTAGTGATGACAATTGATGTGTTGCATTCTTATTCGTGTGAACTAAGGTATTACGTCTAAAAGCAAATGAGCCTTTTCTTACAACATAAAGAGAAAAAAAAATCATTTCCTTCAAGCGCAAACATTAGCTATGAAGTTCCATGTAATGTTTGCACTGCCATACCTTCGATTACTCTTGGTGGCATGTCGAATATTGTTCAGCATGATAGATTTAAAAAGCATAACCTGACTTATTCTGCTGAAAAATTCAATTGCTGAATTCCAGGGAAGAGTGCATAATAGAGTTTTGAAATGTTTAAAAAGTTGAAACTCCTGTCGAAAATTATAGAACTTGCTCTGCGCATCCCAGGGTCAAAGGTATGAGTTGATCCTTTGTTTTATAAAATGAATCATACTCGGTCACCTGATAAAACAAATGTTTTAGATAGTACAATTGTCAACGCAATAATTGTCAAGTGTAATTTATGCATTTCATGGACAGCCTTGTGTGACAGAGTTGGTTGTTGTTGGTTGTTTTCGGGGAAGGAGACCAGACAGCGTGGTCATCGGTCTCATCGGATTAGGGAAGGATGGGGAAGGAAGTCGGCCGTGCCCTTTCAGAGGAACCATCCCGACATTTGCCTGGAGTGATTTAGGGAAATCACGGAAAACCTAAATCAGGATGGCCGGACGCGGGATTGAACCGTCGTCCTCCCGAATGCGAGTCCAGTGTCTAACCACTGGGCCACCTCGCTCGGTAAAGTATGACAGAGTGTTACTCAGTAATCAGATACGTGAACAAATGGACTCACGTGAAAAACACAAACAAAATTGTAGTAATATGAAGGATTCGTCAGCCCACTTCACTTATGAGTATTAATAAACATTGCTCTGATGCAAGGTGCATTTAGTCAAAATCATGTTTTCGTCATCCTAATTTTCTATTAATAGAGTGTTTCAGAAATTATCGATCAGCTGACCACAGCTAGCTTTTTCAGCTGTCCCGTGTTTTCATGGGAAAAATTGGTAGACTTAAATCTGAATTAGTCAACAAAATAGCTCCTTTCAAGTTTCATATGAAACAGATGGAGAAGAGCATTGACACGGCTTCTCATTTCTATATCTCGGAAATTTCTTTCAAGGTATGAGTTAAGAGGTGCTTATCCAAACATCGTAAAGGCTTTGAGAATGTTTATCAGAATGCCAATGACGACAGCGTCTCGTGAACGCAGTGTGTAAGTAGGCTGCTTATGTTTTCTTATTGGCAACGTTACGTAGCGCTCTGTATGAAAATCACTGGCTGTGCTGTGTGCAGTCTGTGGCTAGTTTGCATTGTTGTCTGCCATTGTAGTGTTGGGCAGTTGGCTGTTAACAGCGCGTAGCGTTGCACAGTTGGAGGTGAGCCGCCAGCAGTGGTGGATGTGGGGAGAGAGATGGCGGAGTTTTGAAATTTGTAAGACTGGATGTCATGAACTGCTATATATATATTATGACTATTAAGGTAAATACATCATTTGTTCTCTATCAAAATCTTTCATTTGCTAACTATGCCTATCAGTAGTTAGTGCCTTCCGTAGTTTGAATCTTTTATTTAGCTGGCAGTAGTGGCGCTGGCTGTATTGCAGTAGTTCGAGTAACCAAGATTTTTGTGAGGTAAGCGATTTGTGTAACGCATAGGTTAATGTTAGTCAGGGCCATTTTTTTAGGGATTTTTGAAAGTCAGATTGCGTTGCGCTAAAAATATTGTGTGTCAGTTTAAGGACAGTCATGTATAATTGTTTTAAGGGGACGTTTCAAGTGTCAGGAAAGTGAAGCCGATGAAAAGTACTTAAGTTCGAGTATGAGCAAAACCAGACTGTAAAATTTAGTTATTCACAACACGACAATACCATTGAATTTTATTTCAGTGACACACTCAGAGAAAGGAGATTGGAAGTAAATTTTATACTAAGAACGCCATTCGCAGAAAGAGATATTTTCGCACATCTCAATCACAGCCCGTTACCTCATATTTCTAATTAATGATTTGTGAGGAGCAAATAATATCTCTTGCTTATTATACACCACACTGAATCCAGTGTGCGGCAGCAAAGATAGGCTCTGAGATGTAGATCTTACTTCACAGTCGATTTTTTGGGAAGTTTATACAGTTTGCAATTTTTTCACTAGAATGATCATTTACACTGATGTCCAAAGTTAAAGCAACAAAACGTTATTTCCCCGTCCTGTGTCTAATTAACAATTTAATCATTCAAATTGTCAACCAGATGTCCGCACGACCTTGTTCTGCACGGAAGATGGCATCACGGTCAGCGGACAACCATGCCAACGATGACGGCAGGGCACCTATGAAACGAGGTAGCGTTTGCCAGATAGTCCCACAGTCACAAACGGAACATTATGTCACATCGGAGATACTTACAAGACTCCCTGCGGTCGAGGGCCAAAGAAAGAATGGGAGCAGGACAGTCGCAAACTAACGTGGTCCGATAGCTTAGTGTGAATCGTTTCTCGGATGTGGCGAGAGTTTGTAGAGACCTAAACTCTATCCCGAAGACCAGAGCAGGCCCAACCACGTGTGACTCCAGAGGAGAAGACCGTTATTTGTCGTCCGCAGCTCGTGGTCGTGCGGTAGTGTTCTCGCTTCCCACGCCCGGGTTCCCGGGTTCGATTCCCGGCGGGGTCAGGGATTTTCTCTGCCTCGTGATGACTCGGTGTTGTGTGATGCCCTTAGGTTAGTTAGGTTTAAGTAGTTCTAAGTTCTACGGGAAATGATGACCATAGTGCTCAGAGCCAACGTTATTTGTCTATAAGGGCACGACAGCACCGCCTAAGTACTGCTCGGAGACTGACATGAGAGCTTGCAGCACTCCATGGACGTGCTGTATAGAGGCAAGCGGTGTGCAGAAGGCTTTGGCAGAGTGGCCTTTACTGCCGGAAATCTGGTGCATGTCTACCTCCGAAGCGTCTTCACAGAAGGGACCGTCTACAGTGGAGTCATCAACTTACCACCTGGGAGGTCGAACAATAGGCCAATGTTATTTTCACAGATGAGTCACGATTTAGTCTGGAGAGTGATTTTCGATGGATTCGCATCTGGAGGGAAGGATTCTGGACCCAAACACTGTGGAAAGAGACCGATATCGAGGAGGATCCATAAAGGTGTGATGAATCGGCAAGGTTTAACTGTTGTCACGTATCGTGATGATATCTAGAGTTCTCCGTTGCGGTTGTTGCGAGGTGCTGTGGATCCAGACTTCGTACTGATGGACGATAACGCTCGACTTTACAGGGCACAGTTGGTTGATGTTTTCTTGAAAACGGAAGATATTGCACGCATGGCGTGGCTTGCTTGCTCCCCCTATTTGAATCCCGTAGAGCATGTCCGAGATGCATTAGCGAGACGGCTTGCATCACATCAGCATCCACCAACTGCTGTCCGAGACTGCAAACAGCTCTACAGCAAGAATGGGCGTTATTGTGGAGACTGATGAAATCTTTCTCAGAATGGTCCATCGTTGTCATCACTGCATTGTTGCCAGAGGGGATCACACGCTATACTAAGAACATTAACCATTTCCCGGAATGTGTGCTACATCCGTTAAGTTGGAGAGAAACGAAGAACATTTTTGTCTACCGTTATACATGTCGCTGTTGTTTATGTTCTGACTCATTTGCGTTTTTTCTACTTTACTGTCATCTGTTCATACTGTTTTGCGGCAAAATAAATGAAACCTTCGAAAACTACGATTTCTTGCTTTAATTTTGGACACCATCTTAATTTGTTATGAGCAATATTTTCCATCAATTCAGTTCATGAAACAATATTTTCCAGAAAAAGATCCTGAAATATATTTTTTACGGCGGGAAGGGCAGGGGGAGGGGAGGCGTGTGCAGGTTCGACAACTGCACGTGGTGAGACTCTCTTCATTTACAGTAGACTTTTCACAGTCAGATATGCACTCTGAGACAAATTGAGTAAGTCAATAACGCGTCCATGGCTCACCATGAAGGACAACGAAATAAGGTTAAAATGGCTCTGAGCACTATTGGACTTAACTTCTGAGGTCATCGGTCCCCTAGAACTTAGAACTACTTAAACCTAACTAACCTAAGGACATCACACAACACCCAGTCATCACGAGGCAGAGAAAATCCCTGACCCCGCCGGGAATCGAACCCGGGAACGCGGGTGTGGGAAGCGACAACGCTACCGCACGACCACGAGCTGCGGACAGTGCACGTCCAGTCGCGATCCTTATAATACCCCCCTGCTTCCCGGAATTTGCGAAATTACAAGTTGACAATGACCGTGAATTATGAATTTTGACCCGCGTCAGGATAAGGCATCCGAATCCGAAGTAAATAATGATTATTCCGCGGGAAACAGGAGACGTTATAACTTGATTTGATTCAATAACGATCGGTAAATGAAATAATGGGAATAATTTGGAAATTAAATTTTGCCAGTGGAAATTTTGCCGAAATAAATGATTAAGTTGTAAAAGCAATTAAAAAATCGGTCGCCAGCTCAACTGATGAGCGACAGTACTGTTAAGTACGTGAATAATTGTGTCAAAAATGAAATATACCTGTTTGTAGCGCAGCTGCGACGGTAGCGGTCTCGCGATTCGAGACTGTAGCGCCTAGAACCGCTCGGCCACACCGGCCGGCCAACAAAATAAGGCGTAGAATGCTGACGACATTGTGCTGTGAAGGTGCCGCGGATGACAACCATAGGGGTCGTTCTATGCAACGAAACAACACCCAGCACCACTACTCCTGATTGTCTGGCCGTATGGCGAGCGACAGTCAGGTCCTATCTCACCAGTATCTAGGGCATCTTTGCTGGTAAACGGGGCTCAGTTCTACATCTACAATGACAGATCGCAAGCCACCGTACCGTGTGTGGCGGTGGGTACCGCGTACTGGTACATACTAGTCATTCCCTCCCCTGATTCACACGCAAATACAGCAAGGGATAAACCACTGTCTGTATACCTCAATATGGGACCTAATTTCTCGTATCTTATCTTCGCGGTCCTCACGCGCAATATATGTTGGCGGCAGTAGAATCGTTCGGTAGTGAGCTTCAAATGCCGGTTCTCTAAAGTTTGTCAATAGCGTTCCTCGAAGAGAACGTCGCCTTCCCTCCAGGGATTCCCGTTTGAGTTCCTGAAGCGTCTCGGTAACACTGTAGGCTGTTTAGGTTTTTATGTTGGTAACGTCACGTAGCGCTCTGTATGAAACTTACTGACTGTGCTGTGTGCAGTCTGTCGCTGGTTTGCATTGTTGGAAAATTTGCTATTGTACTGTTGGGCAGTTGGATGTGAACAGCGCATAGCGTTGCGCAGTTGGAGGTGAGCCGCCAGCAGTGGTGGATGTGGGAAGAGATGATTCAAATGCCTCTGAGCACTATGGGACTTAATATCTGTGGTCATCAGTCCCCTAGAACTTAGAACTACTTAAACCTAACTAACCTAAGGACATCACACACATCCATACCCGAGGCACGATTCGAACCTGCGACCGTAGCACTCGCGCGGTTCCGGACTGAGCGCCTAGAACCGCTAGACCACCGCGGCCGGCTCTGGGAAGAGAGATCGCAGAATTTTGAGGGCGGACGATCTGGACGTGTGTCCGCCAGAAAAAGGAAATTTGTAAGACTGGATGTCATGAACTGATATAATGGCTTTTGAACATTATTAAGGTAATCTTTCATTTGCTGACTATGCCTGTTAGTAGTTAGTGTCTTCCGTAGTTAGAATCTTTTATTTAGCTGGCAGTATTGGCGCTCACTGTATTGCAGTAGTTCGATTAACGAAGATTTTTGTGAGGTAAGTGATTCATGAAAGGTATAGGTTATTGTTAGTCAGGGCGATTCTTTTGTGCGGATTATTGAAAGTCAGATTGCGTTGCTCTAAAAAATATATTGTGTGTAAGTTTACTGTTGATCAGAATATGTAAAGAGAGAAATGTCTGAGTACGTTCATTTTTGCTCAGCTGTTTCAAAATCAAATAACGTAAGCGGCTTACCAGCACAGTCATTTATAATTTTCAAAAGGGGACGTTTCAACACTTACGCGTCGCTCGAACGTTGCGGTAACAAATTTAGCATCCCGCCCCTGAATTGCTCCGCTGTCTTTCTTCGATCCCACCTTGTACGGATCCCAAACGCTCGAGCATTACTCAAGAATAGGTCGCACCAGCGTCGCGACGATGCATTACTTATCACTGAAGAATACTCCATTTAATGACATTCCAGGACGAAGACGTGTCTGGAGACGCCTCAGGGTGTCGTGGGTTAGCACCTTCACTGTCGCCCACCATACGGTCCAATAGCCAGAAGTAATGGTCTGGGTTGCCATTTTATTTCATAGCAGGATTCCCTTGGGTGTCATCGGCGGCACCTTTACAGCACAGCAGTACATCGACGGTATTCTACGCCCCATGTTGTTGCTCTTCAGAGCGAGCCATCATCGGTTCAAATGGTTCAAATGGCTCTGAGCACTATGGGACTTAACTGCTGAGGTCATCAGTCCGATAGACCTACTTAAAACTAACTAACCTAAGGACATCACACACATCCATGCCCGAGGCAGGATTCGAACCTGCGACCGAAGCGATCGTGCGGTTCCAGACTGTAGCGCCTAGAACCGCTCGGCCACCCTGGCTGTCGCTATGATCGGCTTACGTTCCAGAAATATAATGCTCACCCGCACACGGGAAGAGTTTCCGTTGCTTATCCTCGCGCTTGCCAAACCCTGGCCAGTATTGCGGTCGGATCTCCGGCAGCTTGAGAACTATTTGAGCGTAATGGACAGGGCCCTCCAACCATCTGGGGATTTTGACGACCTAACGTCCCAATTCGACAGAATTTGGAAAAATATCCGCCAGGGGTTCTTCCAATGACTCTATCATCAGTACCATGTCAAATAAATGATTGCATAAGGGCCAGAGATTGACCAATGCATTATTAACTTCGTCAAGTTGGTTTTTTTCTCTTGAAAAAATCATACAATTTTCATGAAATTGTAAACGTTTACAGAGATGGTGTCATCGTCTTCTGGATGGAGGCAGACGGACAGGTAGCACAGGGCGAGCTTGACGGTCTGGTGTCGCCCTGACTCTTTGCCGGGGACACTGAGCCTGTGCGCGTGTGGCAGCGGACACTGGGACGCCACGGCTATAGACCTCTTGTGAAGTGACTCCCCCGTTCAAAGCTAGCTCTCCGGGGCGGTAATGATTCTAATTTACATTTTGTTTGCCGCCGTCCAGTTAATGAATTCCCTGCGGCTAAACATTCATCCGCCGGCGGCGCGGAATCATATTAAGCGCCACGGAGGGCGCAGAGCGAGGGGTACACGAATGTGCAAAAGCGAGGAACGGTGGAGGGGAGCGGATAGGGGAGCGCCAGGGCAGATTGCCAGTGTGTGAGGGTGGGGCGACACGCGCAAAAAAAGGGCGTGCTCCGGTCCGTCCTTTGTCGTCGCAGCTTTTGCGCCGCTGCTATCAAACGAATGTTATGAAAATCGCATTTAGCTGCGTATAAACACCAGAGATCATTTGCATGCTAATTCTCGCAGTACTACAACCGGCGATCAGAGAATCTGTCGTGGGACCTGCTTTTTTTCCTCTTTTTTTCTCTTTTCTTTCGGTACTAGCTTCATTTCAGATAAAGCTGCGTGGGTCAGACATCAAACAGTTAAATGAAAAAAAAGGTGATAACAATTTCTGATTCCACGTACTGATTTTCGAGATTGCATATAGGCAACGATTTCATAGACACCTTAGCACTCAGCAGCAAAATTTGGATTCTCACAGTTATAGGATGCACAACATATTCGATCATGCGCCAACTTCGAAACACAGTTCACGCCTATAGTACTGAAACTTGCTTACTTGATCCAGTTGAAGCTATTTACTTTTCCTATGGCCTTTCGTTTTTTTTCGTTGTATTAGGTGTCACTATGGCCAGACTCAAAGTCGCCAATTTTTAATGACCACAACAAGCTACTGTGAAAAGATCAGTTAATCCCATACTCGAACTCGTCAACTCTGTATGAAGGTGGCACACCGATCTGACCCTGCGTATTTGTCAACGGGGATGGTGTTCCTGGCCCTAGCCGAACTCGCCAGTCCTGTGAATGACAGCAATTTGCTAGCATCTGTGCACAATCAAACAAGTTTCGTTGTGTAGTACAAGTTATTCATCGAAGCGAAAAATGTGGCAGAAAGTCACGTTTTGCAATTTCTTTTTAATGATCGTGGTAAGTTAACATTTAAAATGCGATGCTTATAAATTCAAAGCTTACAGAAGAATTCTACGAACTGAAGAATGTCGATGGATGCTGTCGTAAAAATGCACTGTGTTCTGTTAAATTAGTTACTGTTGGCAGCGGAAACTTATTTTCGCGTGTGGAAGATACTCACGACCACACACCAGTTCCAGAACTCTTGTTAAACAAGAAAACGTTATCAAATTCAGTTAAAACAAAAGGTGAAGATTTGGATGAAATATCGTCAAAGATTGTACTCAAAGAAGTAGATGACATTTCGTCAATCGCGAACGCAAGGATGACGCGTGTATCACTCACGCTTGATTATAAAGTGTACCGAAACTGCTATAATCTGCAATCGAAAAACATATTGGCTTATCGTAGATGCAGGTCACGTCTACAATAGGCGAAACCTTTGTCCTGGATAATGAGATGGAAAATGATCATGTTGTTTTTTCAGTTAACTCCAATCTATAGTGCCTTTGTCAACAGAAATCTGTAATTATGAACTGCACTTTACAATATGCAGCGAAAGACTTTCTCCAGTTATTCACGATTCACAGTTACTCTAGAGATTCTTACATACCGCCGGCCGGAGTGGCCATGCGGTTCTAGGCGCTTCAGTCTGGAACCGCGCGACCGCTACGGTCGCAGGTTCGAATCCTGCCTCGGGCATGGATGTGTGTGATGTCCTTAGGTTAGTTAGGTTTAAGTAGTTCTAAGTTCTAGGGGACTGATGACCTCAGAAGTTGAGTCCCATAGTGCTCAGAGCCATTTGAACCATTTTTCTTACATACCGTTTGTGTTTAGCCTTATAAAAGGTCGCAGTGGTTAGACACTGGACTCGCATTCGGCAGGACGACGGTTCAATCCCGCGTCCGGCCATCCTGATTTAGGTTTTCCGTGATATCCGTAAATCGCTCCAGGCAAATGCCGGGATGGTTCCTATGAAAGGGCACGGCCGACTTCCTTCCCCTTCCTTCCCTAATCCGATGATACCGATGACCTTGATGTCTGGTCTCCTTCTCCAAAAGAACCCAGCCCAACCCTTACAAAAGGTAAGAAGAAGGAAACCTAGTCGAAAATTGTGAAATGTGTTCAAGATATATGTAGGAAGAGGGAACTTCGTTTTAATCCAGAAACGCAGCTAACTGACTTTGAACAGTCCATCCATAAATATCGAGCCGGCCGGAGTGGCCGAGCGGTTAAAGGCGCTACAGTCTGGAACCGCACGACCGCTGCGGTCGCAGGTTCGAATCCTGCCTCGGGCATGGATGTGTGTGATGTCCTTAGGTTAGTTAGGTTTGGCTCTGAGCACTATGGGACTTAACATCTATGGTCATCAGTCCCCTAGAACTTAGAACTACTTAAACCTAACTAACCTAAGGACAGCACACAACACCCAGCCATCACGAGGCAGAGAAAATCCCTGACCCCGCCGGGAATCGAACCCGGGAACCCGGGCGTGGGAAGCGAGAACGCTACCGCACGACCACGAGATGCGGGCTTTAGTTAGGTTTAAGTAGTTCTAAGTTCTAGGGGACTGATGACCACAGCAGTTGAGTCCCATAGTGCTCAGAGCCATTTGAACCATAAATATCGATGTTGCGTTCCCGTTAATCTCGTTTACTGATTTTCTGTTTCACCTGGCTCAAGCTTGGTAACTATTGAGTAAAATTTTAATTGTTATTTTAAGAAAACTGTGTTACTGTTGAACGAGAAACGGCCATAATTAGTACAGAAGAATATTTGCGTTTCTACAAACACAATAGAATACAGTTAACCCTAAAATGACGTTATTCCTATAATTTTCTATACATCATTCATGCTTTCATGAATTGTACTCCCAGGTTAAGTCGTGGATGTTAAAGAAACTTTGTCCTTTTAATGTACTCACACATTATTGCTTATGTGGTTCAGGTGGCGAAAAACACAAACACATGACTTCGCGTCGACGTACAAAGGCCTGAACAGTGAAAAAAGTCTATGGCAGCATTACTTCTTTGGGCTTAACTACTTCAATCCTTAGGATGTTACAGTTGTTTTCGTTGACCTGGTCAGCACAGAGTCGCAAGATCAAAAACACACCAAATTTGCCGATTATGGAACTCAAAATTAAATTGATACGAAGAAGAAACCGCATTTCCTTCTCACGTTTGGGCGGGAGACTGGGTTTCCTTATGGAGAAAGACTAAACGCTTTTGAAAGCTTTCATTCCCGGTCCATCGCTTCGTGTCAGTCTCTTTACCCAGACATCTTCAAATATTGGAGAAGGTCTGAAGCATAAAGTAACTGGAAGAGGCAAGCTTTCCTAAAGCAGAAATTAGATTTACTTAGAGGCTTATAGAATTTGTAAAATGCGTTACATACAAATCATAAGATAAAAGATGCACAGTTGTTTTCAATAAATATTACTGTAGATGAAATTATAATAAAATCCCTGTCTTTATGTTGGACTTGTTACCTTTTATATCTTGGTCACTGGTTGCAGTTTTTACGATATTCCTTAGAAACATTGTAAATAGTGGTAGAGGTCTTGCACTTGCTCCATTAAGATTTATAAGCATTTGTGAAGTTTGTGCAGCTGGTCCGTCACGAACAGGTGGAAGCTGCCAAGGTGCTGCGCGCCGCTCAGCTTGCGCTTTGGGGAGAGTTGCCGAATTCGAGCGTTTCGTTTTCCACCAGCAGGTAGAATTTGTCGAATTCGGGCGAGTCGATCACTAGCAGCCCGTTGCCCTATTCCTCGTTAATTAATTATATTTACATTATTAATCCTAGACTGAATCCTCCATCCTGCAGTTGAGTGTGTGCTTTTTTGAAACGTCCTGGCAGACTGAAACATAGCGCTGGGCCGGAGTCGAATCCGGAACCTTTCGCGGACAGTGCTCCCAACAACTGAGCTATCCAGGCGCGACTCACTATCCGCCCCCACGACTTCATTTGCGCCAGTACTTCCTCTCTTACGTTCCAAACGCCACAGAAGTTATCCTGCATACGTTGCGTGACCAGCACTCCTGGAAGCAAGTACGGTATATTACCGAGAGATGGCTTACCACAGGCTAGGAGAGACTTCCAGATTTACTTCCAGTAGAATGGGCATTGTTTTGAGTCTTTCAAGACTAAAGCTGCTTGCGGGGCAGGAAACGAACCTGCAAATTTGGAAAATAGGAAAATGGAACTGGCGAAAGTAGAGCTGTGAGGTCTCTTCATGGGTCGTAGCTGCATAGCTCAGCAGAAAAAAATTCTTTTAGTAGAAGCACTCTTCAGGTCCGTCAGATACACCGCCTGACAAAGATGTGAAGCACTCAGATGACATGGAAGAGTGCCTATGTTGCTTTGATCACGTACACAAAATCGTCCGATATGTAAACGATGAGTTACAATTCCTTGTGACAGGTGGCACAGCCGGTTACTAGAATGCATTAGTCTCGTTCGTATTTATTGTCGGTACCAATCCGAGTAGGGTTAGCCGTATAAGGGACGAGAACAGAGAGTCAGATATTGTATGAGAGATCCTGTGTACCCCTTTGAGACAGCGTTATCAGCATCTGACAAATTCTGAGAAGAGCGTCATTGTGGATTTCCATTCGATCAACTAATCGAATCGTCGAATATCCAGATTTATGAGGTATGGGAACCTGAGTGCAGGCTCATTCGTCATCCACGTTCCGGTGGACCACGTCTGACGACCACGAGGGAGGACGGCCGCGTAGTCCACGAGGCACATCGTAACCCCTCCACATCCGAGAACATCTGAAGCACTCCCTACAACATTCCGTGTCATCCCATTACCCAACACCACACCATTGACCAGAGACAAACGGCAGTGGGAGCAGGCAAATACCGTCCCATGCCATCAACACCACAACACAAACGGGTGCACGTTGAGTGGTGTCGCGACGGGAAAGAATGTGTCACAGATAACTTGCGTCACACGGTGTTTCAGCGATGAATCGCGGTTCCTCAACACCCCGGGTAACTATCGTCGGGGAGTGTTGCAGCTACCTTGGATGACGTCTCGTTCTTTCAGCGTTTTGGAGGGGCACAGCGATGTTACTACTGGCGTCACGGTGGGAGGAGCCTTCGGATATGACTCCAGGACACGGACGATTGTGAGTGAGGCAACTCTGACTGCAAAACGGTACGCCACGGACGTACAGCGATTTAATATTAAAAGACTACGACCAAGGTGTGGACGGGGCCAAGGAATTGACATATCAACGTGATTTAACATATAAATAATTTATTCATAACATACAGTACATAACACCAACTACGTAAATCCAGGTTCGATGCTTACAATTGCCCAAAATGGGAGGGCCACCACTTTCGGATTGGAAAGGCTTTAATTTAAGAAACTAAAACGCCTATTATAATTTTAAAAAAATAATAATAACACAACACATAAGTAAGCGCTAAGTGAAAGCACTCTTAAATCTTTAATTATTAATCACAAAGCGTGGGTTTACCACATTTAAATTCTCATTGCAATCTAAAACATAAATACATGAATTCACAACACAGCATGGCTTCAAAATTTCTACCTGGACAACCTATGGTCCTAAAACTTTCGTATTACATTCCAGCCAATCACATTAATAACTTATAAGCACGGTTGGTAAAATACAAACGATTGTACTATAATAAATTTTAATAATCCACAATCACTCAAAAAACAACATCAGAAGTTCGATACGGAGCATGTAAGCCTGTTTATACAATCTTTCGGACAAAAATAGACACTAGGGCCACCATAACAGAAGTGCGATAGTTGCTTTTAGGATAGGTGCTCCCATTAGCTTAATCACTGAGCAGATATTTACTTAAGCGACAGGTAAGATAGTTAATGCAAATATAAGGTGGAAATTACACTTTGAGGAGACGCAATAGCAATCTAGCGGGCTCGCCTTCACGAGGACGCCATGCCACTACGCACGTACTAAACTAGGCGCGTATCCGCTGTTCAAGCCAAACATTAACAACACAGTTCCATATTCCTGACACCCAAATAGTCGGGATCAAAACGAAACCAAAAATACCAAGAGCGCAAGATCCAGCATAGCTTCAGAACAGATCTTACTTCATGCGGTTGCCTTCACAAATACCGGTATCGAAATGAAAACAAGAACGTGTGACAACATTCCCTAATCAGCACAATGTTTTTCGTTAGGTCCCGGTAGCGCTAGACAACGCTGACACGCCAATGTTAACAAACCTCTAAGGCAACACCCTCCAACTGACAAGCCGAAACCAATGTGACCCCTTACCAGCTCCGTGACAGGACTCGAACCCCCAACTACTGTCAGTGCAACTCACTTAGAATAAATACAGCGCAAATAGTATGCCGGACACATACACCCAGTGATTAACAGAACACTAGACTGAACTAGAATTAACCTTAATAATACAGCACTAGATCTTGGGAGACAAGGAACTAACTCCGCACCCGAAACTCTGCAACCAAAGGGCGGCAGGATGAACTACCAAAACATAGAAGTGCAAACGTACACAAATAACTACAAAAATACACCACTACACCGGTTAGCAACGATGCGTGGAGGAATCAGCACTGTCAGAATTGCACCAGTGAACAGAACAGAGGATAGGCACAGCGGTGGCCACAAGGTGGGAAAGACGACTGGATGAACTCACTCCCAAAGCACGATCAACTTGAACCATTCACACTTAACTTCTTTTCTCCTTTCCCTCAGCGCACTTCGTCGTTTGTCCGGGACTGCTGTGCACAATTCAGAGCCGTCCCCAGTCGTCCCGGTAGACACCGACCCAGCCGAACTGCTCCCGGACTCAAACCCTCTCCGAACGGCGGCCCCACCGCCCCGTGATGGTTACTGTTTGTTTGCCTTCATCGACGCAGGCGATGATTAGACTGCCATCCGCCTCCCGCGGACAACCAGTGAAGAGTGGACAGAGGGGCCCAACCAGGCCGGCGTTCCTCCACGGGTTGAAGTGCGGGTTCGATAACAACACCCGTAGGCGGAAGGCAGGATGTCGACGTCTCCAGAGCAGACACGAAGGCCACTGCGCGACAACCTCCTCCAGCGTGTTTTTTTTTTTCTTTCGTTATTGTGATTTTTATCACCTTACACAAGGCGGGCTGTCAGCAGCTGAGTACGCCGCTCTTCGGCCTTGAGGTTGACAATAAGTAATACATAGAGGGGGCACAGAGAATACAATCAAAACGGCGGGCAAAACAATGGAGACACTAAAAAACAAAAAAACATGGAGCCGTTCACGCTGGACGAGAAAACATCACTGACAATAGTTGACACGGCGCACAAAACATGGATGATGGCGACGGTACACGTGAACAGTGGCGGCGTGATGGCGAACAAACACTAAACACAAACGAAGGCACACACATGAGACACTGATGGCGATGACCTCCGGCGCGCGAATGTTCACTGTGCGTGTGCGAGTCCGGGGACCTGCCAAGAGAGGAGGAGGAGGAAGGGAAGTGGGAGAGCGAGAGGGGAGAGCAGAGATGCCACGGGCAGGGGAGATAGGGGGAGGGAGGATGGGGGAGGGGAAGCCCGGGGGAAGAGGGGTGGAGGGAGGGGTTGGGGGAAAAGGAAAGAGAAGGGAAGGGAAGATAAGGGAGGGAGGGTGCCTAAAGGAAAGGACACCGGAAGTGGGGGGTGGGGCAGGGTCAAAGTTGATAGGAGGGGTAGATGGAGGGGAGGAGGACATCATCAGGGAGGGGGAGCTGGTGGAAGCCGCCTTGGGAGAGGCTAAGGAGGGTTGAGAGATGGAGACCGGGTGGGACGTGGGAATACAGGCGCGGCAGCGGGTGGGGGTGGGAGAGGATCGGGGAGACTAGCGGGTGAGGCGTACAGGATCCGTATCCTTTCAAGGAAAAGGAGGAGGTGGGGGAAGGGGATGGGGAAGGGGATGAGATCGTACAGGATCCGTGTGGGGGAGGGGAGACGGATGCGATAGGCGAGGCGGAGAGCATGGCGTTCAAGGATTTGGAGGGATTTATAAAAGGTAGGGGGGTGGCGGAAATCCAAGCCAGATGGGCATAACAAAGGATAGGGCGGATGAGGGATTTATAGGTGTGGAGGATGGTGGAGGGGTCCAGACCCCACGTATGTCCGGAGAGGAGCTTGAGGAGACTGAGTCGGGAGCGTGCCTTGGCTTGTCCTCCAGCGTGACCGCACTCGCCTATAAATAGTACAGGCCAAAGAGTCTGCTGCAGCAAACACCTGAGTCAGTCGTGTTACCAACCTATGGTTTCTATGTACACCAAATACAGAACTCGCAATCGATATTGAGTACACTACGGGCGGGAGTTCAAACGAAAGAGCTTCATAAAAGACCAACCCTGAAAAACCGCGGAAAAACGAAATAGAAGCGAAGCAATAAAAGACCGCAACGAGATGCAAGAGCCCGATCGCGATCAAATACTATCGATTACCAAAAATATTGGCTCCACACGACGCTCAGGAAACGAGCCGTGGACAGATGGAAGTACACACGCCTCAATCTCGTATGTCACCTCTTACGCGACGGTATCGTGGTAACATTTATCAACAAGACGATACTCGTTTACCCATGGCACATGTCTCTATGGACTGACTGCCTAACGTTGAGGCCCTTCCACGGCCTGCAAGATGCACTGGGCTGCTCTCGACAGAACGTGTGTGGCACCAGCTCGATCATTAGTTCTGTCCCAGTGGCAATATCTGGCATATAGAGAACCTGTTACAACAGCTGGGGGCCAACTTGCTTTTGGGAAGGACACAATGGCTTTACGACAGCATTCCCAACCGATTTATGCCTCCACCAAGGTCAGAAGGGGTGCAACACCATTCTCATGCTGGCTCATAGTGTCATGTAGTCAAACAAATAACATCACGTACGTTCTCAAACCAATAAGTTCATTTTCGTTTCCTTCCTGCTTCTGGATGCTCCACTTTTTGTGCCAGGAGGTGTATACTGCTGAATACGGCTTAGCCACAGCGCATGAGTTGCTTTCAGGACGAATATTTCTCTATACATCAGACTATGTGCTATTTTGGATGTTTCAAGATTAAAGAGTATGTCAGACTGTGGACCGAAGCTGGACGTTTGGAATATAGTAGTGACATACTATGAAGAGGTAAAGTCTTGAGAGTGGGTTGTAAGTCGTAACCCCATAGTTCAGCAGAAAAAGATCTTATTTCAGATTTCTCCAGATTCACCGAAAGTATTAACATATGCATTAATTGACTGTTCCTTCTGTTCTTGCTAGAATATTTTATACATTATGAACGAACAAACATGTGATGCTGCTGTAATATCAACAATATTTCTTAATTTAGAAGCAGGTTTTGGGCTGTTACACCATCGTCAGGTACAAAGATTTAAATACGTGTGGCTGTGACATTTTTGTGGGATCAAAGTTTTTAAAACACTTCAGCGGCGACGTATCTCACGTAGTTTCCAAGGATGACAATTGTTAATGTTAATTTAGAAACAAAACGAGAATGACTGTTCCAGTACAAATTCGACGTCAAAATATTTGGGTTAGGCAAATTATGTGAAACATTAAATAATGAACTACATAAGAAATTACAAAATTTATTTTTAGAAAAAAAAGCCGGTTGAACACCATATAGTGAAAATTCATGAAATGTTCCAGGTGACTGACTGAACAAGATGATTTTGCCCTTAAATCGGTTAGTACTGCAGACAGGTACAACGAAACAAGTGATACTAAACAGGTAAATGAAAGAACTATAAGTATACAAAGTAAAATTTCAACAGGGCTAGTGAAACCACAATATCTGAAATGAAGGAAAAAATTGGTCGTGTGGGTAGGAAGGGAAATTTAGAAAAGTGGTCTGTATGCTTTTACTAACAGTATCTGCAGTTGTAAGCGGTGAGTAAGGGAAGATTGTGAGATAATTCAGTACTAAGCTTGGGCTAGCGACCGTTTCAAGGTGGTTTGTCTTTCTCCCTTTGTTGGTGTCATGTAAGACTTCATATTGCACCATGTAATTGTGATTTTTTTCGCTTTCCAAGCCTCCAACTTTTATGGCGCTCGTTCAAGTGGGTGGTTATTGCCCTGCCAGAGTGACGTATATCCTATTTGTCACAATTACAAGTGATTTTTCGTATTACACTCTTTTCCATAAATGAATTTCTGTCTTTACTATTGGGCAAAAATATTCAGTAGTGTTGTGTATGTAAAATTATGTTTTAAAGTTCCTGGGTTTACTCTTTCTGTCCACATGCAGAGAGACTTTTCCTTAAAATGACACTGTGCTCCATTTATTACGATTTCGCGGAGCTGTGCCGACGGCAGGGTAGAGAATGGAGGAGATCTATTGTTTTCTTTTTTATGCATTATGGAGTTCGTCAAGGCAGACTGGAAGTTGTCAGCTGTCATGGAGTTGGATATTAGGCGATGCATCATTGAATGAAAGGCAGTGTGTTTGTGGGTTACCGGACGTCGAGAAATGACAGTTATTACAATGTCGACTTCCTGCAAATCTTGAAAGCATAAGTGGTCCCACAGAGACCTATGGTAGGGCTAAATAATTTATGGAGTTAATTTCAAACTGCATTGTCAACTTGCATTTGGAATTCAGCTGCTTGACGAATGTTTGAAGTTGTCTGGTAGAACTCGTCCGTGAGTACAACGCATTATTGACATACCTAGACCAGTATCCAACCTTGAAAGGGAGTGGTTTATTCTCCAAGAAATGAGTTTCAAATTCGTCCATGAAGATTTCAGCTAGGACTATGGTGGGGGATCGCGAGTTATATACTGTCTGCACCTAACAAGTAAATACCTTTAAATGTATTAATCTACTAAAAAGTATCCACCTGTATATACTCCATATAATAAATAGATTACCGGCGCATATCTATCATAAAAAAGTGTACCATTTCAAACTATTTCAAGACATATTGCTTTGACAAGCTGTTTGTACATACCATCGGAATAACTAAATTCTAAAGCAGCAAGAGGTAGAGGTATGTTAAAATAATTTGTTGAACACTGCATCCCTGCCTGATGTATTCAGTAACTAAATATAATTTTCCTTGTCTGAGTTAGTACGTTGTGTCCTGTTTCGTACCCATTTCTATCTTCTGTATTTTCAAGTAATAACCTTTACGTACTCTAATATAATTTCCATTTCCATCAGTGGTTCTGTTGATAATAATACAGAGTATGAAAGAGATCATTAATCATAAAACTTTGCTGTTAATGGGCATTACCTGTCTGCACTGTTCACGGAACAGCACATTCAGAGGTTGGGCACTCTCATTGCTTACTCCTCACTAAAACTTCCATGTCTTCTATACCTAATGGACTTCAGTTATGATCAAATTTTTATGCTTTAGGCCCGTAACATATGTTTTCACTACCAGGATGCACATCAGATAATATAGAGACGCAAACATTAATGGTAAATGTGGCTTTGTAGATAAAGGAACATACTTTGAGCACGAGGCTTTCTTTTCATTAATGTCCTTCACACATGTTATTTACATCTTTGCGAGAAGTGCTGTTATTAACAAGAGGGAATCAGTTACCAGGACTAGGATCGAACTTTTTATGCACGGTAACTCAGAGTTGTTAAATGTTCGCCTCAACTCCATTAAGTTCGTTATACACACGTGTGAGTCAACTAACTTGCGAAATAGAATATCAATGTAATTGATAATACCTTCTGTAGATTTACTGTTCGACGTACGAGACGGCCATTACTCTCGTTGATTGTCAATATACGTGGCACATCCATACAAGAAACAAGAAAAAGACATGGATTTAACTATGCATGCATGGTTTGGGACAGCATAAATTGGTTCAGGAAGGACGAGGGGATGTATGAGGCTATGATGGAACACATCAGTGTGCATCCAATATATACTATAAGTGCGAAAGTTCGTGTACGAATATGTTCGTTATTCCTTCACGCTAAAACTGCTGGACGGATTTGAAATAAATTTGAAATGAGTTACCTTATACCTGGAATTAGCACGTAGGCTACTTTTCGAAGTGTATAGTACAAGATATTTATTGATTTGGAGAATATAACGCGAAATGTCGAACAATAATTATTCTTCGAAAACGATATTTACGCTTTGAATTTTGAACTGTGTACTATTTGTGAAAATGGTTTGATTGTTTGGTATTTCCCACATAATACGCTTCAACGTAATGAATACAATGCTTATACAATCCTCAATGCTTTTAATCCATACTTCCGTACAAGACAGTTGCGCTTTAGCTGCAAAGTGGCACACGTATCTTATGTACTGATGAGTCAAAACATAATGGCCACTGCCCACCGCGAGGCTGAATGCCTCCTGGTGGTGTTTTGCGCACGTGACGCAGTAAGGGAAGAACATAAACGGAAGAGAGACGAGTGGACGATCATGATAGCGAAGACCCACTAATATAAGCAAACACTGCTGTGGCGCTACGGCTGGAAACGGAATCTCTGAAATGGCGAAGTTGGACGCCTGCTGTCGTACTGATGTCGCGAGCACCAGTGGTAAGTGGTTGAAGGATGAGGAAATAATGAGTAGGCCTTATTATGTTTCATCACAAAACGCAGAGCCGAAGGATCCCCAACTGTGTTACGCAGGATGGGCAACGATCTGTGGCAGACCCGACGACGGTGTACAAGCCTGGTGCAGATACAAGTATTTCGGACCACACCGCTCAAAGGCCATTGTTGAACATGGAGCTCTACATCACACGACCCCTATGTGTTCCTTCGTTGACACAACGACATCGGCGGTTATGATTCCAGCCAGCACAGCATCACTGAGTCAGCACCAGGCATCATTAGAAAGGTGTCGCCTGTCGAATGAATCGCATTTCTCGTTCCACCAGGTCAATGGTTGGGTCCCTACACCCCGTAATCCAGGCGAATGGTTGTACGAAACATGCACCACGCCACACATGCATACCGCTGGGGGCAGAATCGTGCTGTGGGGTGCATTGAGTTGGGCTTCCACGGACTCTGTGGCGGTAATCGAAGGCATAATAACAGGAATCAACTGCGCGAGTGTTATTGCGGACCACCTGCATCGCTTCATGCTTGTATTCTCTCCCTGCAGCCATGACACCTTTCAACAGGATAACTCCCCAAGGTCAGAACCGTGAGGCATTATAGTGAACTCACATTGATGTCTTGGCTAGGAAATGTGCCGAATTGGGCGCAAGCTGCGTGTCCATAAAATACAGTCCCCTAATTTGCCGGAATTACTTGACTTACGTGTAGACATCTGGTGCCACATACTTCTGGAATCCTGTCAAGGACTTGCAGAGTCCACACCAAACAGAATCTCTGTTGTACTGTGCTCGAAAACTGGAACAACATGCTATTAAACAGGAAGTCATAATGTTTTGGCTCACTGGTGTAACTTCTGAGACGCCTAAAGACACACAACGTCGGTTTCATTTAAATACTGTACGACAAAGAGGTCGAGTCTTTACATATTTTAGTGAGGCTGGATTTGATTATGGTACGCGAGCGTATCCGCTGGTAACAGGCACACACCTGAGGGCAGATGACGTTATTGCAAATACAAATACAAAATTTGCGTTGCACCGAAGTAGAAATCGTTATTTTCTTTTTTCTTCGAGTTAATATGTTTGTTGCTCCTTCAAGCGGCTTGACGGGTCTGGAAGAACTTTGGAAACGTGGCACATATGCTACCTTTTATTGCAGAAGAAAAGAAAAAATCACTGTTCCTGTGGCACGAACTAAAAAATCATCCATGAAATGAATGCATTAAATTTGATGTAGAAATACAAGAATAAATCGGTGGGAGATATTAATAGAAAATTATTGATGAAGGACGTGGCGAGGTGAGCACTTACACTTCATTCGGTGCTGCGCTGACAAGGGACGACCATACTAAACTTCCAATAGAGCTTGTAAACTCGGTAAAGCTGTCGGGGGTGCCGTCCTACAAGTGGGAGATGAAGTTGGGTGTGTCTGTCGTACTCACGCGTAGCCTGGATGCACCAAGACTGTGCACTGGCACGAGGTTACGCATCACGGAGCTGAGAAGGCACATAGTGCAGAGCGCTATCATCACCGACGAACCCAAAGGAGAGACTGTACTGACACCACGAATTCCTATCGTCCCAACAAATTTCCATTTCCAGTTCAAAAGCTTGGAGTTCCCTATGAGAGTGGCCTTCTCGTTCACTGTAAATAAGAGTCAAGGACGAACGTTAAGAGTGGCAGGTAGCTTTCTGGGCCGAGCATGTTTTTCACAGGACTGCTTGCGTGTATCGAGAACCAGAAGTCTCTACATATACGCAGAGAACAAGAACTCTCGGATAGTTGTTTACAGACTTGGGGTGCCCCATAGAAGCAGACAAACCTGTCTGCCTTTTCCCATCACCATCCCACGTTGTCAGACTTTCGAAGTTATACTGAGCTGAGCCAAATCACACGGCCACGCTGCAGGAGTATAGGCACAAAAAAGTATTAATTTTACAGAGGCAAAAAGGCTCTCTCTTTGCTGAAGCCATGTCTCCTTTTCACTCAGGTGATGTGTGGTACTGACTGCAGATAACACAGCGAGAGTCCTTCCGGTGTGGAACGGTTCGGAATGCATCATTTTCAAGCCCTAGCATCCAAAGTACATTTCGCGATTTTTTTCCGCTCCATAAAGGAACTGATTGATTGTTTTCAGCTTGTCGAAAGAAAACATTTTATAAAGTCATTATCATTAATGTCATATAAAATGAAATTATTTAGCAACTATTCCATATTCAATACATCAAGTAATCTGTGAAGCTGTTGAAAGCTGGGGGCTTGCACGTCTCACCTTCCAAATATGTATACACTGCATCCTTAGCTATTCTCATCACCATTAGTTTGATATCTCTTATACCTAGTAGAACTTAATACGTTATGGACTAGAACTTTCATAAATTTACAGCATAGTGGATGATCAGTTAAGCAAGTGCCAAATGTTAGTTTCATCTCTCTACTGGTCAAGGCTTTTGTAATAGCAACGGAATTACTTACATGTGAATTCTGTCTTTATAAAAGGAGGCAGGTTTTGAGCATCACATGAGCGTAAGAATTTAAAAATTTAAATAATCGTTATATATGACATGCCTACGCCTGACGTCTGCTGATTCAGATTACTTGAGAGCATACGTACCACCCTGCAGGTAGATTCCTCTTAGTTGACTTTTGAATACCTTGCCAGGTATTTTTTATTTTTTATCGTGTTGATACAGTAATCTCAAGTAGTTTTACAGCGCCGTGATTTTTCCCTTTGAAAAACTGATGAATAAATATAACCTCTCAGATTCAGTTTCATTTCTGGCGTGAAGTGGGAAACGCATGTGCCATCTGAAGTAGGAAAACTACACACAAAACCAGTGGGATTATTTTTAAAACCATTCGAAGAAAGCTGAGCAATTCAGTTCCACTTTTCCGTTCGATCAGCTGAAGTTTTGCACAGAGCTTCATCAGAGTCAATTTTTCTTGTACATTCTACCATATTCTTGTTACTGACGCGAATATAATATCGACTATGAAACTTCCTGGCAGATTAAAACTGTGTGCCCGACCGAGACTCGTACTCGGGACCTTTGCCTTTAGCGGGCAAGTTGCCAGGAAGTTTCATATCAGCGCACACTCCGCTGCAGAGTGAAAATCTCATTCTGGATAATATCGACTGTCCCACAAACTATTAATCGGAGATAGTCAGATACAATATTTTCACCTGAAGTTAACATTTTAGAAGCAGTGTAGTACGTCAGAATTGAGCCACCGCTTTTCTTTCAGTTGGTATTTCAAATTGAGTTTTCGGTAAACTGTCCTAAGAAAGCTAGTTTATGATGGAAAGATTTTGCAATTAGTTTATTTAGATGAAGGGCAATATTTTAAAAAAATTTCAAACGGAACGTTTCCCATATAAATTTGGAATTTGACTTTTTTTACTCGTCAACATAAACCAAGACAATAAAGAGAATTTCACTGATACTATTGCCATCTCTTAACAGGGCAAGATGTTTCCATCATATTTCTACATATTAACGGTGTTTCTTTCGCAATGTCTCAACAAATAAACTTCGAAAATCTCATAGAGACGCAATATTTAATCCCTATAATTTTAAGGAATAGGTTGCCTGCTTCTTACGCACCTTTGATTTTTACCACCATAAATGTCATCTCGAAAAGTTTTGAGTTGTCTGCCGGAAGAAAGTCTGTCAAAGGAAGGATTTAGATGATCGCAGATATTGCGGCTTCCTTTACAATGTTATTTTATAGATCCCCTAAGTTTTAAGACTAGCGCAACGATAAAATTCATATTTGTTCCATGAAACTTTTGTTTTGTCATTGCGTTATCTATCTCTCGGATCCATGAGATAAATCATTTCCATACAGATACTGATTTAGGTATTTCTTTATAAGAGACTGTGTTTCCTCATTACATTTTTTTATTATTATTTTAAATCTGTGGGGTGTTTTAGCGCCTTCAGAAAGTTTTTACTAGAACCAATATACATATCATAAACGCAGAAATGTACAGCTACTAACACCTTTCCTTAACTCTTTCACACATCCCCCCCTCCCCCCTCACACACACACACACGTTTTATGCAGTGGTTACCTGCATGGAATTAAACTGAAAGGTGACCTGGACCTCAATAAAAAAAGGTGTATTCTACTGTCTGACTGCAAATTTATTACGTCTCCTTATTATTATTATCATTATTGCTATTAGTAGCAGTAGTGGCTTAGCGCCCGCTGCTTCGCTCATGTAGAATATATTGGCTGCAGCGATTTTTTTCTGTTGTTATTTAATAGAATTTATGTGTTGTTCACAAATCGCAACACCTTCTAAGCTTTTCACGCTAATTAAGGCAATATAAGAGTGTTCTTTTTCGAACACACATCTGACCAAAAAGCGATTGGGGTAGCTGCAGTCCAAAGTTTTTGTTAATCATGCCTTTTACGATCTTGTGAGAATATTGCCATACAACTTTCATCTCCTAACGAAAAAATTTATTTGTACCTAACTGAGAAGTGAAATACCAATTTTCAGAAATATAACTTCAAAAATTTTTAGTGTAAGGAAATATTTTCTTAAAAAATGTTCATTCCCTTATGAGCTAAATTTTCAGAAACACTGAAACACATACTTTGTTTTTATTTCCAACCTGGAAGTCAAATACCAACCGTCTTAGATGCAGCCTTAATAATCCTATACTAGTTCTTTAGCAATTATTTATTTTCAGAAAACCTTTCACCCACAATTTTGTGCCCTTCTTGGTTGAATTTTCAAAAATGCTGAAATGCGTATTATTTATTTTCTAACTGGGAAACCAAATGCCAGTTTTCATAGTTCTAGCTTCAAAATTCCCTTACTAGCGACATTGTTTCAAAAAGCCTTTCATCCCCTATTTGACCCCCTTAGGAGTGGTATTTCGGGCAATCCCTTCGTAAACTACATCTACAATGTGAGATCCACATCCTTTCGAATCTTCATGTTTCTAGCCTTAGTGATTGTGGCTGGGTGAATCAGTCTACACTGTTTCACCCCATTATGTGTTGAATTTCCGAAAACAGTGAAACATGTAGTTTTCAACTCTAACCGAGAAGCCAAATACCAATTTTCGAAGATTTAACTTTAAAAATGCTTTTGCAATGAAATATTTTCATGTAACGTTTCATCACCTGTTTCACCACACTAGGCGCTGAATTTCCGAAAAGGGTGACATGCGTATGTCACAGAAAAGTCAAATATAAATTTTCAAAAATTTAGCATCAAAAATGTTTGCACAATGAAATATTTCCGTAAAAGCTTTCATTCCCGTTTCACCCTAATACGGGCTGAAATTCAAGAAACAGTGGAACACGTATCCCTTTAATTTCTAACAGAGAAGCCAAATTAAAATTTTTGGTTTAGCTTAAAAATGCTTTCTTAATGAAACAGTTTCGCAAAAAATCTTCTCCCTATTTGACCCCCTTAAAGGTTCAGTTTCCAAAAACACTGAAAAACCTATTCTTTTATTTGTAAGCGAGAAGTCAAATACAAATCTTCATACGGGTAGCTTTAAAAATACTTTAGTAGTTCTTTAATAACTACATATTTTCAAAAAAAGGCTTCATCAACTATTTCGCCGCCGTAGGATTAAATTTCTAAAAATTCTGAAACATGTATTTCTTTTTTCCTGACCAAGAAACCATATACTAGATCTCGTAGGGATAGCTTCAAAATCCCCTTAATAGCGACATTTCTCAAAAACCCTTTCATCCCCTATTTCACCCCCTTAGGGTTGGAATTTAGAAAAATTCCTTCAAAACTACGCCTACGGTGTAAGATCCACACCTTCTCGAAATTTACATCTACATCTACATTTATACTCCGCAAGTCACCCAACGGTGTGTGGCGGAGGGCACTTTACAGGCTTCTGCTCTCAGCGGTAAAGCTGGGCTGTGAGTCAGTCAGTCAGTCAGTGAGGACATTGTCTTTTATGTATAGAGATTACTACTTGAACTCTCTTTTCCATGTGAACTCGAATCTCTCCAATCTTTCCTTCACGGTGTTTTCGCGAGGTATAGCAGGAGGAAGCAATATATTTATTAGCTGACTCCTCTAGGAATAAAACTAAATACAGCGATACGGAAATCCTCCCCTCTGATGTGTGCTACTGGAGTTCCCTGAGCAGCTATTCTATTTGGCGTGATACGATACTCGGGGGCGAGGATTGCAAAGTATAGCAGAAATGCAAAGGTGTACCTGGAAACAATTTTGGGTTTTTGAAGGCGATAATTAAAACTTGACGACTACTGCTGGTAGTATTTAATGTCGTCGTGGAAAGCATCTTCACTTTTTTCTTGCGACTTTGGAGCCTGCATTCGTGGCCAGTAATGTCTGGTAGTTATCTGTGAAACATTGAAGCTGCAGGGTGGGGCAAATAAAAATGATGCGGACGAGTGGATACGACTGGACGCGATTGTATGCATATAACCACACCCCGCGACGCGCACACCACGTGTACGCCCGCCCGGTGATCCCGTGATTCACACCGTAGTGCGGGCCGTGTCAGTGTGAGTGGAGCAGTGCAAAGAGGATGACCGTTCCCACAGTGGAGCAGCGGGTGTTCGTTGTGGAAAGCTACGCGGCAACAAAGCTGTGGAAACGATGGGGTCAGTTGTTTGCTTAGAAATTTAGTGGTGTGAAAGTGCCCGCAAAGACTTCCTGCCGCGCGTAGTGGCCGCTCGGTTAGAGGCGCCATGACACGGACTGCGTGGCCCCTCTCGCCGGTGTTTCGAGTCCACCCTCGGGCATGGGTGTGTGAGTTGTTCTTAACACAAGTTAGTTTAAGTAGTGTGTAAGTCTAGGGACCGATGATCTGAGCAGTTTGGTCCCTTAGGAAGTCACACACATTTGAACAAAGAGTTCCATGCCACGCTTAGTCCGAAAATGGCATCAGACTGGTTCTGTACTGAACAAGTACAAAAACATTCCCAAAAGTATCCTCACACCAGAAAATGTGGCTGCAGTTCGCAAGAAAATGCTCCAGAGTCCTACCAAATCAACTCGACGCCTGTCAGATCAAATTGATGATGCGGACGAAAACTCCACCTGGACCTGCAGATGGATCCGTACCGTGTGTCTGTTGTTCATGCATTAAAACATCCAGACACTCCTCGGAGCCCCCAGTTTTGTGAGTGGCTGTTCACCGAGATAGCAATGAATGGCTTAGTCGTGGATCTGTTCTTTATGTCTGATGAAGCCTGGTCTCACCTGTGTTGTTGTGTCATCACAAAGAATGTCCGCCTCTGGTAGCTGAGTGGTCAGCGCGACGGAATGTCATACCTAAGGCCCGGATTCGATTCCCGGCTGGGTCGGAGATTTTCTCCGCTAAGAGACTGGATGTTGTGTTGTCCTTATCATCATCATTTCATCCCCATCTATACGCAAGTCGACGAGGTGGCGTAAATTCGAAAGACTTGCACCATGCGAACGGTCTACCCGACGAGAGGCCCTAGCCACACGGCATTTCCATTTACAGGGTGGCGCACGAGATGTGTTACCAATGGTTTCTTTCACAATTTACGACGCACATTAGATATCCCGCTGGGATCTCTACAGCAGTACCAGTAGAGCTTGGAAAAACAAAGGAGTTATGAAATGACGTGTAATTCACGATACTGCCGCTAGGAGACTAGTAAGCAGCAATGGCTGACAATGGAAGACTGACGACACAGCAACGATCGGCAATTGTGTTACCTTTTCATGAAAGGAAAAGCCTTGTTGTCACTCAGAGGCGTTTTCGACAACAGTTTAACACATGATGGTTCCCTTGCAAGAAGACCATCCACATGTTGTACGAGAAATTTGTACAGGAAGGAACAGTATTGGAAGCGAAGCGACCTCGGCCTAAGCCTGTTTGTTCGCCGGAGAATATTGAAACGGTACGAGTTGCCGTACAGAGAAGCCCCGGCAAATCTTGTAGAAAGGCAGCAGTGCAACTGGGAATATCCAGACGCTCCGTTCAACGCATTCTTAAAAGTGACCTCCATATGTACCCATACAAGATGACCTGTGCACAGAACCTCACTGAAGAACACAAGCAGCAGAAACTACTGTTTGCTCAGTGGGCGGAGGATAGGGAAAAAACTCTCAACATCGTTTGGTTTTCAGACGAGGCCCATTTTCATTTAGACGGTGTGGTTAACAAACAAATGTACGCTTTTGGGCCACTGAAAACCCACACGTGCTTCATGAACGACAACAGTATGCTCCGAGGATTACAGCGCGGGCAGCAATTTCCAGTCACGGACTTACTGGACCCTTTTTCTTTGAAGAAACTATGAACAGCGAGTGTTATTTGAGCATGCTTCGCAATAGCTTCATTCCACAGCTTCTTGCTACTGCCTTGCCCTTCAACACGCAGTGGTTCATGCAAGATGGAGCAAGGCCACATACTGCAAACACTGTGTTGGAGTTTTTACACGAGTATTTTCACATGCAGATCATTCACTCAGGTTTCCAGGTTACTTCAGTGACGGACGAAATTGGGCCCCCAATAGTCCAGACCTCAATCCATGTGACTTTTTCCTTTGGGGGTACCTAAAGGAAAAGATTTTCTCGAAACGTCCACGTGATTTAATGGAGGTCAGAAGACTTATTCTTCAAGCTTGCAGTGAAATTACGGAAGACATGTGCCGTAGGGTAATCACTAACCTCAGTGTTCGTTTGAAGGAAGTTAGGAAACGAAATGGTGGACATATTGAGCATGTGCTGAGTTAGAACAAATCTGCATGGACGGCTCTTCATTGTAGTATATGTTCCTTTCAGATTGTATTGACAATAAAGTTTATACTCAAAATCAAAATGGTATCACATTTCGTGCACCACCCTATATCTCAAAGAATCACAGGTTATGGGCAGCGCAGAATTCGCATAGCTTCCACGAAACATCAGTGCATGATCAGAAGGTTGGTGTTTGGTGTGCAATGCCTGCAGGCCGCATTACTGGTCCCATCTTCTCTCGTCTCGGCGCGTTACATTGTCAACATTTTGAAAGCATTTGTGACAGCGTTAACGAAAGAGGAAAAGACCTACAGTTACTTCCCACAGGATGGTGAAACTGCCCATACAGCCTGCCAAACGTTGGAGCTCATTTACACAATCTGCAAGCGTGGAAGAGCTGTTACCAGAGGTCAGTCTGGTCGCGGCCCTAGCTGGCCATCCAGGTCTTCTGAGCTGCCACTGTGCGATTGCTTTGTATGGGGAGCCTTCAAGTCTACGGCGAATCGCAACCACCCTCATGGTCTTCAAGAACTGTAGCAGAACATTTCGGATGAGACTGCAGTAACTGCAGTAGTACAGCTTCGATCCACCATCAGCAACTTGCTGACCAGGGTCGAAAAGTGCCAAGAGGTGAACGGTGGTCACTGTAAACATCTGTTATAGTCACGTTAGTGCCGGCTGGGGTGGCCGAGCGGTTCTAGGCGCTACAGTCTGGATCCGCGCGACCGCTACGGTCGCAGGTTCGAATCCTGTCACGGGCATGGACGTGTGTGATGTCCTTAGGTTAGTTAGGTTTAAGTAGTTCTAAGTTCTAGGTGACTGATGACAATAGAAGTTAAATCCCATAGTGCTCAGAGCCATTTGAACCATTTAGTCACGATAGTACTTCATTTCCTTTCTTCTGCTGTGTTTCTTTGTACCCTGCAACTTTTATTTGCCGCACCATGTACAAACACTGTAATTTACTAGACGGTCGTCGTCATTACGAGTAAGGACCGGCGGAGGAATCAGACTGGGTCCTCGCGTCAGTCCTGAATGCGGTCTCGCAATGCCAGAGAGACGACTCGGTCCACCGGCCGGTACCCGCCGGCATTAAGCGCCAGGGAGTCGCCGCGCTGGCCGGCGGAAGGCAGAAGTTGTCGGTGATTGCTCCTTGTCTGCCCGCGCGCGCACAGTGTCTGCCGCCTGGTGCCTGCCGGCTGGGCTGCGCCGCGTACTGCGGCGCGTCCGCCAGTTTGTCAGCGCCTCTTTGAGCCGCCTTAATTGTATGCATTATTCATGCATTTTGCCTGTACTGTTTGCGCCGAGGTGGCGCGCCCCGCCCCGCGGCGGCGGAACAGAACGGGACAGAACAGGAGGCGCGCCGCGGCGGCAACTGCGGAGGCCGCTTTGAGCCCTACCGCAGCGCTCCTGGTGGCGGCGGTGCTAACTAGCCGCCCCGCCGCCGGCGACTCCTGCTGTGTACTTCCGCAGTGTCGTGTGTGTGTGTGGGTGTGTGTGTGTGGCGGATGTCACCTCCGCGACAATGGCGTCACTCCGAGGAGCGCAATACCGGCTGCAGCTACTTTGCATACAGCTCCACCTCCAGTAGACACCTGATGAATCGACGTCACCAAAGAGATCCCCCGCTTGCTGAAAGTTATTTTACAAATATTTTAAAGACGAAAAGGTCGAGAACTGAACTTTTTGCTAAATTGAGAGCCAGAAAACCATCCAACCACGACTTTTCTTCCTCCTTCGAACAGAACCTCTTCTCCGAGTTTCGAGTCCAGTCCCAGCATACAGTTTCAATGCCCGGGAAGTTTCAGGTCAGTGCACACTCTGCTGCAGGGTGAAAATTCAAACTGGAGGCATTCCCCTAGTCATTTGCTGAGAAATTTCTCCGTAGTGTCCAACGATCTGCGGTTGGTTCAAACGGTTCCAAGCACTATGGGACATAACATCTTAGGTCATCAAAATGGTTCGAATGGCTCTGAGCACTATGGGACTTAACTGCTGTGGTCACCAGTTCCCTAGAACTTAGAACTAGTTAAACCTAACCGACCCAAGGACTTTACACACATCCATGCCCGAGACAGGATTCGAACCTGCGACCGTAGCGGTCCCGCGGTTCCAGACTGCAACGCCTAGAACCGCACGAGTCCAGATCAATCACATAGTTATAATAAGCGATGCACAGTCAAAACTCTTTCTAGAGGTCGTCAACAACCCTATGTCTTCATGAAAATGACATCAAGCTGACTGATTCTGAAAATGATTGACGAGTGTCACATGTATCCAATGAACATAACTGGATTTGTGTCTTCCTAGGAACATTATAGGAAGCATATACACTCCTGGAAATTGAAATAAGAACACCGTGAATTCATTGTCCCAGGAAGGGGAAACTTTATTGACACATTCCTGGGGTCAGATACATCACATGATCACACTGACAGAACCACAGGCACATAGACACAGGCAACAGAGCATGCACAATGTCGGCACTAGTACAGTGTATATCCACCTTTCGCAGCAATGCAGGCTGCTATTCTCCCATGGAGACGATCGTAGAGATGCTGGATGTAGTCCTGTGGAACGGCTTGCCATGCCATTTCCACCTGGCGCCTCAGTTGGACCAGCGTTCGTGCTGGACGTGCAGACCGCGTGAGACGACGCTTCATCCAGTCCCAAACATGCTCAATGGGGGACAGATCCGGAGATCTTGCTGGCCAGGGTAGTTGACTTACACCTTCTAGAGCACGTTGGGTGGCACGGGATACATGCGGACGTGCATTGTCCTGTTGGAACAGCAAGTTCCCTTGCCGGTCTAGGAATGGTAGAACGATGGGTACGATGACGGTTTGGATGTACCGTGCACTATTCAGTGTCCCCTCGACGATCACCAGTGGTGTACGGCCAGTGTAGGAGATCACTCCCCACACCATGATGCCGGGTGTTGGCCCTGTGTGCCTCGGTCGTATGCAGTCGTGATTGTGGCGCTCACCTGCACGGCGCCAAACACGCATACGACCATCATTGGCACCAAGGCAGAAGCGACTCTCATCGCTGAAGACGACACGTCTCCATTCGTCCCTCCATTCACGCCTGTCGCGACACCACTGGAGGCGGGCTGCACGATGTTGGGGCGTGAGCGGAAGACGGCCTAACGGTGTGCGGGACCGTAGCCCAGCTTCATGGAGACGGTTGCGAATGGTCCTCGCCGATACCCCAGGAGCAACAGTGTCCCTAATTTGCTGGGAAGTGGCGGTGCGGTCCCCTACGGCACTGCGTAGGATCCTACGGTCTTGGCGTGCATCCGTGCGTCGCTGCGGTCCGGTCCCAGGTCGACGGGCACGTGCACCTTCCGCCGACCACTGGCGACAACATCGATGTACTGTGGAGACCTCACGCCCCACGTGTTGAGCAATTCGGCGGTACGTCCACCCGGCCTCCCGCATGCCCACTATACGCCCTCGCTCAAAGTCCGTCAACTGCACATACGGTTCACGTCCACGCTGTCGCGGCATGCTACCAGTGTTAAAGACTGCGATGGGGCTCCGTATGCCACGGCAAACTGGCTGACACTGACGGCGGCGGTGCACAAATGCTGCGCAGCTAGCGCCATTCGACGGCCAACACCGCGGTTCCTGGTGTGTCCGCTGTGCCGTGCGTGTGATCATTGCTTGTACAGCCCTCTCGCAGTGTCCGGAGCAAGTATGGTGGGTCTGACACACCGGTGTCAATGTGTTATTTTTTCCATTTCCAGGAGTGTATAATGTAAATGTGGTATGCCTGAAAGGTCTCAATGGCACACAACGGTCAGCAAAGATCATGTCTCGCTCGAATCAGCAACGATGAATGGGAGAGCCTGATGAAGACACACTTGAGCCGTGGACCTTCTTTGGCGTTTAGAGTGACTTCGGTTTTCTGTCTGCTGGAAGAGAGGAAATGGATTGTACAAAAAGGAAGGGGGCAGTCGGACTGGAACATTATGGTGGACGGTGTGTCCGGTGGAACGTAGGGGCTTCGTGGAGAGCAGTTGGTACAGCACTGCCGGGGCACCGTCTTTCAGGTGTGATCTTTGGCGGTCGGCGTTCTCTGTGCGTGGCGGTGCGGCTGTTGACGTACCGTGCTGGGCCAGCCACTCCTGCCCTGGCTGTCCTTGTGCGCGCCAGGGTTCCTCCTGCATAATTTGACGCGACTTGGCGAAGCACTAGAGGACTGGAACGCCTCCACCACGGGGTGCTGCCGGGCACTGAGTCAGCGCCTTCGTCGGGTTCCTTGGTCGAGGAAAGAGTCAGTTCCTCTTTCCTGTGTTTATGGTGAGCGTCATTTTAATGTTCTCTCTCATTTTCATTTAATGTGGTTTTGGAATAGTTTGCGGGCCGTGATCAACTCTCTCCCGTGGGAGGCTTGGTTTATGTCTAGAGTAAAAGTTTCGAAAAATATTTCGCTTCCCAGTTTTAAGTAAAATGCAGACTGTTGTTTTGGTGATTCAACTTTTAGGGCCCGCAGACTTGTCCCAATTCTAAGTCAAATCTCGTCATTATGTTGGCCTTCAGAAAAGAGCTCCACTTTATTTAGTGGCACTAACTTGGTTCTTGGAGCCGATAAGTTTTTTTCTTTCCCTTTAGACTCTGCAACAGTCCTTTAAGTGAAATAAGTTGAATTTTTATATGATGCTTAAGTGATGTTTGCCTCTGTTAAAGCATATGTAAAACTGTGATAAAAACTATTCCATGAGGACAATTGACGTTTTTAATAATCTCTGATTTGATCATTAAGTCAATAAAAGGCCACTGTAAACTTAGGGTTGTGGATGATAGTTTGAAGGCTGCTTCTACAGGGTGTTACAAAAAGGTACGGCCAAACTTTCAGGAAACATTCCTCACACACAAATAAAGAAAAGATGTTATGTGGACATGTGTCCGGAAACGCTTAATTTCCGTGTTAGAGCTCATTTTAGTTTCGTCAGTATGTACTGCACTTCCTCGATTCACCGCCAGTTGGCCCAATTGAAGGAAGGTAATGTTGACTTCGGTGCTTGTGTTGATATGCGACTCATTTCTCTACAGTACTAGCATTAAGCACATCTGTACGTAGCATCAACAGGTTAGTGTTCATCACGAACGTGGTTTTGCAGTCAGTGCAATGTTTACAAATGCGGAGTTGGCAGATGCCCATTTGATGTATGGATTAGCACGGGGCAATAGCCGTGGCGCGGTACGTTTGTATCGAGACAGATTTCCAGAACGAAGGTGTCCCGACAGGAAGACGTTCGAAGCAATTGATAGGCGTCTTAGGGAGCACGGAACATTCCAGCCTATGACTCGCGACTGGGAAAGACCTAGAACGAGAAGGACACCTGCAATGGACGAGGCAATTCTTCGTGCAGTTGACGATAACCCTAATGTCAGCGTCAGAGAAGTTGCTGCTGTACAAGGTAACGTTGACCATGTCACTGTATGGAGAGTGCTACAGGAGAACTAGTCGTTTCCGTACCATGTACAGCGTGTTCAGGCACTATCAGTAGCTGATCGGCCTCCACGGGTACACTTCTGCGACTGGTTCATCCAACAATGTGTCAATTCTCATTTCAGTGCAAATGTTCTCTTTACGGATGAGGCTTCATTCCAACGTGATCAAATTGTAAATTTTCACAATCAACATGTGTGGGCTGACGAGAATCCGCTCGCAATTGTGCAATCACGTCACCAACACAGATGTTCTGTGAGCGTTTGGGCAGGCATTGTTGGTGATGTCTTGATTGGGCCCCATGTTCTTCCACCTACGCTCAATGGAGCACGTTATCATGATTTCATACGGGATACTCTACCTGTGCTCTTAGAACATGTGCCTTTACACGTACGACACAACATGTGGTTCATGCACGATGGAGCTCCTGCACATTTCAGTCGAAGTGTTCGTAAACAACAGATTCGGTGACAGATGGATTGGTAGAGGCGGACCAATTCCATGGCCTCCACGCTCTCCTGACCTCAACCCCTTGACTTTCATTTATGGGGGAATTTGAAAGCTCTTGTCTACGCAACCCCGGTACCAAATGTAGTGACTCTTCGTGCTCGTATTGTGGACGGCTGTGATACAATACGCCATTCTCCAGGGCTGCATCAGCGCATCAGGGATTCCATGCGACGGAGGGTGGATGCATGTATCCTCGCTAACGGAGGACATTTTGAACATTTCCTGTAACAAAATGTTTGAAGTCACGCTGGTACGTTCTGTTGCTGTGTGTTTTCATTCCATGATTAATGTGATTTGAAGAGAAGTAATACACTCCCGGAAATTGAAATAAGAACACCGTTAATTCATTGTCCCAGGAAGGGGAAACTTTATTGACACATTCCTGGGGTCAGATACATCACATGATCACACTGACAGAACCACAGGCACATAGACACAGGCAACAGAGCAGGCACAATGTCGGCACTAGTACAGTGTATATCCACCTTTCGCAGCAATGCAGGCTGCTATTCTCCCATGGAGACGATCGTAGAGATGCTGGATGTAGTCCTGTGGAACGGCTTACCATGCCATTTCCACCTGGCGCCTCAGTTGGACCAGCGTTCGTGCTGGACGTGCAGACCGCGTGAGACGACGCTTCATCCAGTCCCAAACATGCTCAATGGGGGACAGATCCGGAGATCTTGCTGGCCAGGGTAGTTGACTTACACCTTCTAGAGCACGTTGGGTGGCACGGGATACATGCGGACGTGCATTGTCCTGTTGGAACAGCAAGTTCCCTTGCCGGTCTAGAAATGGTAGAACGATGGGTTCGATGACGGTTTGGATGCACTGTGCACTATTCAGTGTCCCCTCGACGATCACCAGCGGTGTACGGCCAGTGTAGGAGATCGCTCCCCACACCATGATGCCGGGTGTTGGCCCTGTGTGCCTCGGTCGTATGCAGTCCTGATTGTGGCGCTCACCTGCACGGCGCCAAACACGCATATGACCATCATTGGCACCAAGGCAGAAGCGACATCGCTGAAGACGACACGTCTCCATTCGTCCCTCCATTCACGCCTGTCGCGACACCACTGGAGGCGGGCTGCACGATGTTGGGGCGTGAGCGGAAGACGGCCTAACGGTGTGCGGGACCGTAGCCCAGCTTCATGGAGACGGTTGCGAATGGTCCTCGCCGATACCCCAAGAGCAACAGTGTCCCTAATTTGCTGGGAAGTGGCGGTGCGGTCCCCTACGGCACTGCGTAGGATCCTACGGTCTTGGCGTGCATCCGTGCGTCGCTGCGGTCCGGTCCCAGGTCGACGGGCACGTGCACCTTCCGCCGACCACTGGCGACAACATCGATGTACTGTGGAGACCTCACGCCCCACGTGTTGAGCAATTCGGCGGTACGTCCACCCGGCCTCCCGCATGCCCACTATACGCCCTCGCTCAAAGTCCGTCAACTGCACATACGGTTCACGTCCATGCTGTCGCGGCATGCTACCAGTGTTAAAGACTGCGATGGGGCTCCGTATGCCACGGCAAACTGGCTGACACTGACGGCGGCGGTGCACAAATGCTGCGCAGCTAGCGCCATTCGACGGCCAACACCGCGGTTCCTGGTGTGTCCGCTGTGCCGTGCGTGTGATCATTGCTTGTACAGCCCTCTCGCAGTGTCCGGAGCAAGTATGGTGGGTCTGACACACCGGTGTCAATGTGTTATTTTTTCCATTTCCAGGAGTGTAAAATGAGATCTAACATGGAAAGTAACCGTTTCCGGACACATGTCCACATAACATATTTTCTTTCTTTGTGTGTGAGGAATGTTTCCTGAAAGTTTGGCCGTACCTTTTTGTAACACCCTGTATATTTATTAAGACGGTGGTGATGTTGGCTCTGCATTGAAGACGTAATTTGATCCTTGCTCGGTAGCAGTACTGGTTTTAACTGTGTGTCTCGTTGGAACCTGTTGTCTCTAACTACTATGACGAGGCGATTTAACATTCAGTGCCGCTTTGATCTTAACTTAATATTAGTTATTGGATTCCCTTTAGAGCCAGGTCAAAGGGTTTGGTTTTATTTAACTTGTTCATTGCTTAAGAGAGCTTAGTTGTATATATAGTAGTGCACTGCCTATCCCCTCTCAGCTTGTTGTGGCCCGGGGGCTGAGTCTTGACATTTACGTTTGGTGTCTGTTGTGTCACCTGGTGGTTTGTTTTCAGTGTAATTTTCGGGTTAGGGTGTGTCTCAGAATGACTTTCAATGTAAATTATTAATGTTTAGTGTTTCGATGAATTACAATTTTGTGTTAAAATACTTTAAAGAACGTCTTGTGGTATTTCACGTTCAGTGCCTCTTCTTAAGGGTGAAGGCTAAAGTTTAATCTTTAATTTTTATTTTAGGTTGAGCCTTTTAATGTTGGTTATAAATTTTTTTATAGAGTGCTGGGTAACAAATGATGTTTAATAGTTTACGCTAGCCCTTCCTCTAGAACCTGTTGGTTGCTGTCCGCCTAGGATACAAGCTCCAGTTGCCTGTGTCGACGCCCTCTGTCTCAACGCAGTAGCAATCTCGGACGGAGGTCAATACTGAGTCGAGCATTGAAATGCAAAACGTCAGTTCTTACCCTTAGCTGAAGCAGTCATCATCATTGAGTAAGGCTCAATATATATTTAAGTATCAGACAAAAATGTACTTTTGTAAATGGCGAACATTGTACTTTAAGAGAACAGTTTGTTAGTTAATGCATCAAGTAGTGCTTTAATAGTCTGAGCCGTGTGTCGGCTCTCAACATATATCGCGCTGTAAAGATTGTTCTGAGTCCTTCCATTCCATCGTTAATTGATTCTTTCATATTTATCGTTATGCTGCGCACGATTCTGTTGAGATTCCCCTCTGGCGGCGTGTCCGGTCTTATCGATCTTCGAGTCGTTGCTTCCTGTTAGCCTTGTGTAAGGGAATAAGATCTTTGGGGGCATGGCTGGTTGGCTGCCTAGCGGTGACGAGTCGGTCGGTCGGTTTTTAAAATCGGGAATTAGAGAATGTTGCACGATGAGACCGCGGCGTGGCGTGGCGGTGGAGAGTTGGCTGTTGTGCCGAGAATCCGCGTGGTCTATCCTGGCGGTGCGAGACGAGTGGGACGAGTTGACTGGACAAGGCTGTAAGCTCTTGCTGTGAGCACCCGGGGGCCGCGGCTACGGTTCCGAGTCACTACTTGGTGGGAGCGGCAAAGGACGTCTTTAAATTTTCCGTCTGGAGGCGGGAATGATGGACTAGGAACTCGCCTAACCTGAGGAGTGGTATTTCGCCGCCGTGGTTGCAGAGAAGACGAGGGCTCCTGTGACAGAGCGCGTGGCTGCGTGAATGTGCCCAGTTCGGTACGCTGGCGACGTACACACGGTCGGGTGCGAGGAACCTTTGCATCAGAGTTCACCTGCTGTTTCTCTGATAAACTGCAAGTTAAGTTGGTTAAAGGTTTAGATGTTAATTGAAGAATTTTGGTTTTGCAACCAGCGTCATTTCTTCCTTGTGGCCTCCTGCGTTCGGATTTCCTGTCCCTGTCGCCGGTGTAATTATAGACAGTGATCTTTTGGCTTCTTATCAGTACTGCCTGGGAGGAAGTGTATTTTCGGGCAGGGATTATGGTTCTTGATTTGATTCGTCCTCCTACCCTGGCCTCGCATGAGGTGGATGTGATTGCTGAATGTGAGGCGTTGTGGGTCTGCTAGTCCGCTTTTAGCCTGGGCATCCTTCGGGAGACAATTGTGGCCGCCCTTACACCCGGTCGGTTAATTATTTCTATCCCAGGACATTTTGGTGGCAGCACATGGTATTAAATTTGTTAGTTATTGTAAAATGTTAAATGGTTGTATTTTACCCTGATTGTTTTGTCCAATGTTTGAGAAGGTTAATTTTGCCTTTCATTGGTGGGTTTTTAAAATTATGTGGCTTTATAATTGTTAGTTATTGTAAAAGGTGAGCCGGCCGAAGTGGCCGAGCGCTTCTAGGCGTTGCAGTCTGGAACCGAGCGACCACTACGGTCGCAGGTTCGAATCCTGCCTCGGGCATGGATGTGTGTGATGTCCTTAGGTTAGTTAGGTTTAAGTAGTTCTAAGTTCTAGGGGACTGATGACCTGAGATGTTAAGTCCCATAGTGCTCAGACCCATTTGAACCATTTTGTAAAAGGTGAATGACTGTATCTTTACTTAGATTTTTTAATCTACTTCGCATCCTTTGAAAATGCTAATTCTACCTCCCTGTTAGCGAGCCCTTGTAAATTAATATGTTGTTGTGCCAATGTTTAAAAGTAGTTGGCCCCCTACATGTTCGGTAGCGAAATTGTATGCAAATTGGTGGCTTTTTAGTTTTATTACTGGGAAAGTTTTAATTTTGTTATTAAATGCTTTATCAAAGTCTGTTTCAAGTGAAATGGCTTGGCTATTAACGGTAAATTAAAGTTTTTAATTTCATTACTTGGAAAATTTTGATTTGTTATCAAATGTTTTATCAAAGTCGGTTTTAAGTTAAATGGCTTGGCCGTTAACTGTAAAGTAAATTGTTTTGAAAAGCCACTCATGCCTGCTAGCTTTCTTGGATCTGTTCCCGGTCAAGTGATAAAGAAATGACTTTTAATGGTTGAAGTAATCAATAAAGAAATTGTAAATTGTAACTCGACAGTAACCAACTAATTTTGGCACCGTTTCCCAAATGGGGGTTTTCCTTGATTAATCGTAACACCTGTCCCAGCTTTGGTAGCAGAGCGTGGTTACAATTGCCTTTTTATTTAGTTACTGTCGGGCTTTAGTAATTGTTGAATGTCTTATACATTTGTTTGGGCACGAGCTGATTAAATTGTTCTTTCAGAATCGAGAGAATTATGGAACCTCGAAAATGCCCTGGGAGAGCCCTATTGAAGAAAGAGCATCTGGTCTATGAATTAGACATCCGCCAGCAGTCAACTGAAGGAAAGGAGTTGGCTGCGCGTATGCGGTGTGCCCTTTCAGCTCGGTGGTCATCTCGGCGGAGGTGATTGGTGAGTGTAAGGCGGCCACGAAGTTTTTGAGTGAGGGTGTGAATAGCCTCAAAGATAATTTATGTTTGTTAGAGGATGCTCAGCCTAGTGTTAAGCAGTTAGACAGGGTGTAAGCGCAGTTAGCCTACCTCAGCAATCGGGTGCGCGATCTAGAGTCACTTAAGTTAAGCCACTCCGATAATCAATAATGGGAGGGATTACGAGAGACAAGTGCGTTGCAACTCGAACTTACTTGTTTAGAACTAGAAAAGGGGGTCCCTGAGAGAGGTGAGGAGGTCAGAGTCCGTGATAAAGGGAGTCAGGAAGAGGATGGTGAATATGTCGGTGTAGGACAAAGTGCCTTTGCTAAGTTACCGAATCCGGTGATGTATTTGTTTGAAAATATTACGGAGTTGCATATTGAACGTTTTGACCAAACAGAGGGTTTCTTGTGGTTGTTGGTTCGTTTGAGCAGCATGCGGAAGCATTTAAAATTTCACCTCGGCTGATTTTGGGTCTCTTGTACCCGTTAGCAGGAGATGAGTTAAGGCCATTGATCAAGGTAGCGTCTTCGGCGTTGTTAGTGGGGCTTCCGGAAGAGGGATTAGTCTCGATAGTCTTGCGAGGTATGCGACCGGCGGACTAATCTAAGTTTGTGTTCCGAGATCGGCCCGTAAGTTGGCGAGAGTTGAATGAGGTAGTGGTTGAGGTATCAGCGTTGCCCATTGACAGCTGGCAGCTGCGTGCGGGTGGGGCACAATCTTCACAAACTGGACACCAGCGCAAGGAGGTATCGGGAACCCCCAGTGAGGGTAAAAAGAGAAAGCCAACGTTGTTTTAGGTGTGGGCGCACAGGGAATTTCTTCAGAGAATGTAGTTTTCCCCAAGCGCCGAGGTCTAATAGATGACGCCAGGCCGCAAGATCAAAGGGAGTTCGGACTTTTAGAGCTCAGTACGCCCGTGTGACCGCGGCGTCTGTTTCCTCATTGCCACATATTTGTTGTAGTGTGGGAGGCGAACCCGTTTGTGGTATGTTGGATTCGAGAAGTTACATTTCCTTATTAAATGTAGATTGGTATTTGGAATTTGGGCATATTACTCGGCTCCGGCCAGTTCCATCCATTATTCAGAGATGTCCTTTGGCGAATGGCCAGTTGTTACCTCTGCAAGGATTCGTTCGCGGGAGTCTGTCTATCGGAGAGTTTTCTTGGCCTGTATGTTTTGCCTTGGTGAAAGGATTACCGGGTAACATAATTCTTGGGTGTGACTTGATACGTAAAACTCGCTTGATTTTGTATTGTTCTGGGCATACCATTTTTTTTGGATTTAAGCCTGAACAGAAATTTGGCAATTGTGAATGTAAACAGTGGATTGCATCTGTCGTTCCTAGGGTTTTGTTGGCTGAGGCGGGTAAATTTGATTTAGGTCATCTCTCGTTAGAACAGGTGTCTCGTCTTAATAAGATATTAGTTGATTTTCCGCAGCTTCTCTGTGATCGGCTAGGGGTAACGAAGGTACTGCAATATCAGATTCGACTTAGTGACCCTGTTCCGGTTAGTCAGTCTCCCTATCGATTATCACCACCTAAGGTCAGAATTTTAAGATCAAAAATATCTAAAATGCTTGAAGATGGAGTCATTAGACCTTCGACCTCGGCTTATGCGTCTCCGGTGTTCCTAGTTCCCAAGGATCAAGGGCGTGGTTTCAGGGTTGTTGTCGATTATCGCCGTTTGAATAACAACGTGGTATTGGAATCGGTTCCTCTTCCCGACCTGCATAATTCATTCACCTGGTTTGCGGGCGCGAATTGGTTCACTGTGCTTGACCTTACTCAGGCGTACTACCAGATTCCGTTAACTGAAGACTGTAAACATGTGACGGCTCTCTGCACAGATTGCAACTTGTTCGAATTTAATAGGGTACCTTTTGGTCTCGCAACCAGGGCGGCGGTATTGACGCGATTATTGGACAACTTCTTGAGTGATTTGAAGTTGGTTTGTGTTTATAATTATTTAGATGACTTGGTTATTTATAGTAAGTCATTTGAAGAACATCTAGAGCATATCTGGCAGGTATTCATTAGGCTGCAGAGTGTGGGTCTGACTGTCAAACCTGAGAAAGTCACCTTAGCTCGCCAGCAGGACTCGTCTTCAGGGCATCTGGTATCGGGACATTGTATCCGCGTCGATCAGGACCACACTAAAGCCTTATGGACACTACCCCCTCAGCCGGCCGCGGTGACCGTGCGGTTCTGGGCGCTGCAGTCCGGAACCGCGGGACTGCTACGGTCGCAGGTTCGAATCCCGCCTCGGGCGTGGATGTGTGTGATGTCCTTAGGTTAGTTAGGTTTAAGTAGTTCTATGTTCTAGGGGACTGATGACCTAGGATGTTAAGTCCCATAGTGCTCAGAGCCATTTGAACTACCCCCTCCTAAAGATAAAAGGGACGTTGCCAAATTTATTGGCATGGCCAATTATTTTAGTCGCTTTCTGCCCCGGTTTGCTCTGCTGGCAGCGCCTCATAACGAACTGCGTCGGAAAAGAGTCCGCTTTGAATGGGGTACAGCCTAGCAGGCAAGTTTTGAGCAAATTGTAAGTAGGCTGTTTAGGTTTTTATGTTGGTAACGTCACGTAGCGCTCTGTATGAAAATCACTGACTGTGCTATGTGCAGCCTGTGGCTGGTTTGCATTGTTGGAATTTGCTATTGTAGTGTTGTGCAGTTGGCTGTTAACAGCGCGTAGCGTTGCGCACTTGAAGGTGAGCCGCCAGCAGTGGTGGATGTGGGGAGAGAGATGGAAGAATTTTGAGAGCGGATGATCTGGACGTGTGTCCATCAGAGACAGTAAATTTGTAAGACTGGATGTCATGAACTAATATTTTAACACCCCACCCGTCACTTATCTCGTTTTTGGCGTGTGTTTGCCCCTGCTAATTGACTAACAGACCAACAAAGAGTGCAAAACAGCCGCAATATCGTATAACGCAAAAAAGAGTAATAAGGCCCTGTGACTCCTGATTGAGCTGCGGTGGCAGTGTTGACATTATTTGATCCAGAATTGATCCCTTTTAATTTAAAAGGGGTGCACGTTGATGTTATATTCAGCTGCTGAACACCAGATGCAAATGTTGAACATAAAATTAACTAAGAAAGTGACTTGGGATTTCAACTACTTGATTGAAAACAGATGCAGTCGATTAGCACAAATTTATTTTAACTCCCGACCTTTAATCATCACATTAAAAGACACTTCTACCATGCAGTGGTCATAAATTGCGTTTGCGTGGAGTAAAGCACGATAACTCAAAAGTAATTCCTATCAACTGACCCAAGCATAATGCGAAGTGCGAGAAGAATTCTACAATACATGGCCCATGAAACCCTTGAGGAAACTTTGCCGACGTGATCCAACAAATTAATCAGTGGTCGGAGCGGGCTCAATATCATCGAATACAACGTGGCGGAGCGGCGTCGTCATGCAGACGTCGGCTGACGTAGTGCTGCAAGGCTGCGCTCGTCTATTCACTCCTAGCTACCTTGCTCAGCACATAGCTGAACCAAAACTTCCTACCTCCAAGCTCAATCGTTCCATTTGCGAAGTGCTAAGCTGCAGACATGCTCACTCTTTCTCAGACAAGCTGAGTAAAGAACGCCATGTCCTCATCGTCGGCAAGCTGGGAACGGAAAACCCCTACGGGGTCTTCTCCCAGTCTGCTCTTCACCTTGGTTTCCCCTCCAGCAAAATCAGTTACGCCAATTGCAGCGCAAGTCGCGTTAATTATGCGTCACCTCACAGCGCCAAGCAATGCCTGCTCTGGGAAGTGAACAAATTCCCACAAAATTTCCCTTCCTCTCAACTTCTGCTATTTAGCTCCTCCAAGACCACCCATCAAGGTTAGCGTCTGCACAAAACACCAATTTTTCCGGAATTCTGACTCCCAGGAGAGTACTTCAAATTCCTCGGTCCTACGTTCCCATCGGAGACCAGCGTATTTCACTCTATCGCTCTTCACCTGCTTTATTTCAGACTCTGCAGACCGTAAATTCAGCGTGAAGTTGCTATAGTCACGAACACGCATATTTTGGCCTCTGTTGACCGCTCCACCGTAGCTTTGCGTGGCTTTCTCACATGTTTCACTGAAAACGGGACAATGGACATTTATCAACAGGTGTACAAGTTCTCCGTCTGCTTCCTGGTACACCAGCATGGGGACAACCACCCACTCTCTGTCACTCATCTTAAGGCAGCTGGAGGCCACGCCCCGTTACCGCTTTCTCAGAGCTTGAGCCGCCCTAAGCTGCCTATTGTCGTTTCCCTTTGCCGCTCCCCAGCTGGCCACAGTCAACTCGAATACTTCCCTGGGGTAAACTAGCGTCCAGTAAATCGACGCATTTCCACAAAGTTTTCATGTCGTGTCAATTACTTTAAAACCATCACCCGACATTAATTATTCCAATACGTCCATACTATACCCTCTACAAGATGCATTGTGCCTTGTCGGTCATTTTTGTTCAGCCCTACTGTTCGCTCAACGTGAGTTAGGTGATCTTTAGTGACTTCATGTAAGGGGCATAGTTCTTGCCATCTTACAATAGATATATTATGACTTTTGAACACTATTAAGGTAAATACATTGTTTGTTCTCTATCAAAATCTTTGATTTGCTAACTATGCCTATCAGTAGTTAGTGCCTTCAGTAGTTAGAATCTTTTATTTAGTTGGCAGTAGTGGCGCTCGCTGTATTGCAGTAGTTCGAGTAATGAAGATTTTTATGAGGTAAGTGATTCATGAAAGGTATAGGTTATTATTAGTCAGGGCCATTCTTTTGTAGGGATTTTTGAAAGTCTGGTTGCGTTGCGCTAAAAATACTGTTTTTCAGTTTAGTGTTGATCAGAATAAGTAAATAGAGTAATGTCTGAGTACGTGCAGTTTCGCTCAGCTGTTTGAAAAGCAAATAACGTAAGAGGTTTTCCAGCACAGTAATTCATAAATTTTTCTAAGGGGACGTTTCAAAATCAAAGAAGCGATCTCCAATCCTCCGGTCTTGGGCGTACCTGATTTTAGTAGAAGGTTTGTGGTCCAAACCTACGCTTCTGTTTCAGGGGTTTCTGCGGTTCTTCTCTAAGAAAGGGACGGACAACGGCAGCCTTTGGCATATGCTTCGCGCCGGTTGATGGATGCCCACCTCAAGTATTCGGTGTATGAATGCGAAGCATTGGCGGTTCTGTTTGCTTAGGAAAAGGTCGGTTCTATTTAGAGCATCGCACCTTTGAACTTGAAACTGATAATCAGGCTCTGAGCTGGGTATTGGCTAGACCACGTAAGACACGTAAAATCGCCAGATGGGCGGTCCGGATTTCGGCCTTTCAGTTAACTGTTAAAGATATAAGGGGAGCTGACAATGTATTGGCTGACGTTCTAAGCCGGATGTCTGATAGTTCACCTAGTGTAGACCAACATCGGTAGGATGAGGACGGAAAATTGAGCTGTGTAGTCTTGGGGGGAATTCCCCAGCTCTTTGTCGATCTAAACGCTCAGCAGGAGCAAGACCCCAGTCTGGGAGATATTAGGAAGAGGCTGAGGGCGAGCGAAGAGGTAGGCCCTTACGTTATCAGCAAGGGGATCCTCTGTAAAAAAGGAAGAGAGGGTCAGAGGCTTAAAATTTGCCTACCAACCACCTTAATACGTCCGGTGTTTCAGTATTTTCATCAATCTCTTCTGGGAGGCCATTTAGACACCTATAAGACCTTACAGAAAATTGAGGAATTTATTACTTTTCCCTTTATGGAGAGTGATGGAAGGGAAATGGTAGCCCAATGTCAAGAGTGTTGTATAGCCAAGCCTAGTAATACCTTAGGACAAGGGTTGCTCAGTTCGGAGCGTGAGGCTTATCCGATGGATGAGTTATACATTGATTGTGTTGGCCCGTTACCCCGTAATAAGCGGGGTAATCAATATATTTTGGTGGTGATTGACGCTTTCTCGCCGGCCGAAGTGGCCGTGCGGTTAAAGGCGCTGCAGTCTGGAACCGCAAGACCGCTACGGTCGCAGGTTCGAATCCTGCCTCGGGCATGGATGTTTGTGATGTCCTTAGGTCAGTTAGGTTTAACTAGTTCTAAGTTCTAGGGGACTGATGACCTCAGCAGTTGAGTCCCCATAGTGCTCAGAGCCATTTGAACCATTTTTTGACGCTTTCTCTAGGTTCACTTGGCTAATCCCGAGTCGCAATGTAAATGCGCCTACCACCATCGCCCACTTGGTAAATGTGTTCAGCGTGTTCGGGCCTCCCAAGCAAATGGCAAGCGATAATGCTCTCGCTTTTCGCTCGGCGCAGTTTAGGATGTTTACCTTTAGGAATGGGATAAAGCATTTTACTACGACCCCATATTATGCAAAGGGATCTTTTGCGGAAAGGGTGAATCGCAATTTGAAATCTGCTCTTATTATATACCATCAGGACTCTCCAAAGAAGTGGGATTTAAGTCTCCAGTGGATCAGAGTCGCCTTTAACACCGCGTGTCATGAAGCTATGAAGGCAACCGCGGCTTCTCTGGTGTTTACTTTCCCTGTTAATTCTTCTCGTACCAATTTGTGGGGAATTCAAGATTTAATTCCGGCAGTGATTACTCCCCAGCTGATTAACGAGAATTGGAGTAGAGCTAGGCGTAACATTACGGCTGATCATAACAGACAAGCTGTTCTTTATAATCGGAATTGGCGGGAGTTTCAGGGGAAGCTCGGTGATCGAGTTTATGTTCGTAATTTCCCCGGGAGGAAAGTACGTGTGGGTCGATTTGTAAAATTTACTCCCCGCTTTTTGGGTCCGTGTACTATTGAATGGAAATTAGTCCCAGTTTCCCATCTGGGGGTTTTCTTTGATTAATCGTAACACCCGTCTCATAGTCAATGAGTATTGTAAATTACCATACACTCCTGTGTGGATTGTATCAAGTTAAGTGAATCTATTTTTTCATTCTTGCAATAAAGTGAACTAATATTTCATGAGCTGTAGTTCCAATAAGCCATGTCCCAGAGCAACCAAAAAACTCACAGTTAAGACCAGACTATTGTAGTTCCGTCTGCTAGTAACAGTGAATACGAATCGTAAGCAGCATGTGATATCTGTGTAGTATGTACGTATATTGATGTTCTCCTATGAAATAAGACATCCAGCCAACGTTGACCAACGTGGTACAAGAGTTGATGTGTTCTTCTGCCAGACAGTGTCAAAGATGTCCCACGAAGAGAGGGTTGTACAAATCATTTGTGTGTTGGTTTCTACTTGATGATCAAAGAATAATCGTTACTAATGCTTACTGAGAGGAACAATGAATATGGATAGTTTCGCTTAATTATATTTTCAATTGATTTTTAAGCCAAATTTCCCTCTGATCTTCTTACTTCCGTCAGTTTCCGAAAAACCTTACATGTTCTTGTAGGGCATTTTTCTCGTTAGCATATTTAACATTTCCCCTTTCGTCCTACTTTTACTCCACCTGTATCACTCAAGAAGTCGTCCATATGTCAGTCACCGAAGACATGACTCTAAAAATGGTGTAATTTGGTCTCATCCTCTCTTGATACAGCGATTATATCCCCGAATTTTCTCCACTGCTGTCTGTCTACAGTATACTTTCATCAGTTTCTTATCAACCCTATTCATACGTAATTCACTTTTAGACAGACAAACATCCTCTATTGACGAGAAACTGCGCAATAAATAGCACTGTGTGAGCTGGAGAAAGCACTGCTGGAAAATGTGCCAGAGGACATTTCCACGAAGAACATCACAGTGTTTAAAGGTAGTCCAAGAGACATTTTCCACATGTACGTGCATGAAAGCTGGATCCATCATTAAACGTTTACGAAAATTATGAACAGAAGCTAATGGTGAGTCGACAAAGAGCCGGCGGGAACGATCTATTTCACCAAAATGCGCCAATTAATTGCATTGGGGGAGGGGCGCAGCTAAAGGGCGTTATCGTAATCTGATTGTTGTGAATTAGATCGGATTGCATCCCAAACATAAAGGATAAAGCAACTGTGCAGGTTATTATCACTCACATGACTCTTTCAAACACCTAGAAACTGTATCGTAGTATTCACAAAATAACTTTCAATAAATTGCTCTTAAATGCTTAGCTATAATGCATTGCACTAATATCTTCCTGCCTCATATAAGCCACACACCTACTCACGCAGCCGGCCGGGGTGGCCGAGCGGTTCTAGGCGCTACAGTCTGGACCCGCGCGACCGCTAGGGTCGCAGGTTCGAATCCTGCCTCGGGCATGGCTGTGTGTGATGTCCGTAGGTTAGTTAGGTTTAAGTAGTTCTAAGTTCTAGGGGACTGATGACCTCAGAAGTTGAGTCCCATAGTGCTCAGAGCCATTTGAACCATTTTTGAACCTACTCACACACCACGTGACCCCAGGAATATATATATATATATATATATATATATATATTCCTTTAGATCACATAGTGTATATATATATATATATATATATATATATATATATACACTTACTATGTGATCTAAAGTATCCGGACACCCCTAAACACATACTTTTCATATTAGGTGCATAGTACTACCGCCTATGCCAGGTACTCCATACCAGCGACCTCAGTAGTCATTAGACATCATGAGAGAGCAGAATGGGGTGTTCCGCAGAACTCAGACTTCGAACGTGGTCAGGTGATTGGTTGTCATTTCTGTCATACGTCTGTACGCGAGATTTCCATGCTCCTAAAAAGCCCTATGTCCACTGTTTCCGACATGACAGTGAAGGGATGTGAAGGGACACCAACAGCACAAAAACGTACGTACAGGCCGACCTTTTATGTTGGCTGACAGGGACCGCCGACAGTAGAAGAGGGTTGAGCCGTGGTAAAAATTGCTGTTTTGAAGAGCGCGCCGCAGCGCGTAATGTGAAGCAGACGCCGTCCGTTTCTGGCGGTGGCGCCGCTGTGGCAACCGCAGCTTTCGTGTCTCCCTCTGGTGGGAAAGGGGAAAGGTTGCCTGTTCACGTGCATTTAAGGGGCTCTATGAGCTCGCCAGTCAGTCAGTCTGGAACAATCTCTCGTCCCCAGATTGCTAGTCTGTCTCTCGTCCCCATTTGTTAGGCAGTTAGTGTCTGTCTGTCGTTCGGAGTGCTAGTATGTCTGTCGTTCGCATCAACATTTATAGCCGGCAAAATGAGAGTCTTTCCATTCCGCCAGTAAGAGAACTCAGCGAGCGGTCGCCCGGTCGGGGCTTAGTTCCTGCATCTGAGACCGCGCGTTAGGCCGCCAGTCTGCTCGAGTTTGCTCAGGCAATGGTCATTGGCGGTTGGATTGATCGGTTGGTCGGTCGCGCACTGAGACACAAGATGACTTGTCCGTCTTGAGTGTCGGCGCATTTGAGGTCGCCACGTGAGTCCAGTGGGCCGCGGCGTATAGCGAAGGGTAGTGACTTCGCGGTCGACAGGAGAGCAATAGGAGTCAACCCACGACATCAGTCTGGCTGGTGCGAGATGCGACGCCGTGAGACGGGAGATCGGCGCACCTTCCTGCGTCCGTTGAAGCAGCTGGCAGTGGACGGTACGGGAGAGCGATTTCGGGGTGCTGCGCCATGTCTTCTCGAGAAATCGCAGTTTATTAGAAGTTAAATGATTGGTGATATGTTGATTGATTTACTCTTGTTTTCTTGGTGAGGTCACCAGCCGTTTTGCTTTGGGGTCGTCCCACCATTCTTCTCAGTCTGCCCACCCGCAGGAAGGTGGTTGTTTATAAATTAGGTGGTCCGTTTTTCCCTTGTGGAGTAGGGGCGGGTTAGAGCAACCTGCGGTTCGGGTTGTTCCGTAATCTCCCCATCAGGTACGTTAGTAGCTGCCTCTGTCATGTTTATCGGATTTGGTGAGTTAACGAATTTATTGCTTGGAGTGTAACGGCCTAATACGTGAAATATGTTTTGATCTGTGGAAACTTAGATACTATTGCCTATCATCTTGAGAGGCGGTATCTGTGTACTGTAGAGCATCTTAACTATTGTTTGGCCAATCTTGTAGAATTTTATATAAGATTGCATGTCATGGGCTTTTATTTAAATGGTCATTTTAGTATATAAAGTTGCCACCGTTTTCTTAGAAGTTAAAATGAAGTTGCACCTTCGGTAGCAAGGTTAATATTTTAATTATTAGTGTTTTGTACCATATCCATCCCTCCTACGGGGGGTGAATAGTTTGTGTGCTTGTGTAAATAGTCAAAACTCGTAATTTAAAGTTACCTGGTGCGTTGCAGATTTGCTCCAGAGTAGTCTTTCAGAGGCTGTTGTGAGCGGTCGTAACTACGGCCGTGTCAAAAGGGAGTGGCTAGGTTTTCTGCCCGAAAGCTCATACAGTAAAACTTGTTTCTTTCTGCCTCTGAATAAATTGTGACTTTTATATTTACAGGGTGCTTTCTAATTATAATTTTAAATCTGTTTCTTTAAAATATGCTTTTAGGCACTATTAAAGTGAATAAAATTCCGATTTGTTAAAAGCAATTTGGTTATGATTTCATCAGTTACTCCCTGGCAACTACTTCCATGCTTACATAATGTGATTAAATGTGTTAATGTTCTTGATGAATCGCTAGTAAATAAAATAAATTCTTAGGAATATTCTTTGAAAATAAATCACGGTTCAAGGGTCGTAATGTGTAGTAGGCAGACATCTATCAAGACTATCACACAAGAATTCCAAACTGCATCAGGATCCACTGGAAGTACTATGACAGTTAGGTGGGAGGTGAGAAAATTTGGTTTTTTTGGTCTAGCGGCTGCTCATAACCCACACACCACTCCGGTAAACGCCAAACGAGGCCTCGCTTGATGTTAGGAGCGTAAACACTGGACGATTGAACGGTGGAAAAACGTTGTGTGGAGTGACGAATCACGGTACACAATGTGGCGATCCGATGGCAGGGTGTGAGTATGGCGAATACCCGGTGAACGACATGTGGCAGCGTGTGTAGTGTCAACAGTAAAATTCGGAGGCGGTAGTGTTACGGTGTGAACGTGTTTTTCATGGAAGGGGCTTGCACACCTTGTTGTTTTTTGCGGTAGTATCACAGCACAGGCCTACACTGATGTTTAAAGTACCTTCTTGGTTCCCACTGTTGAAGAGCAATTCGGGGATGTCAATTGCATCTTTCAACACGATCGAGCACCTGTTCACAATGCACGGCCTGTGGCGGAGTGATTACACGACAATAACATCCCTGTAACGGACTGGCCTGCACAGAGTCCAGACCTGACTCCTACAGAACACCTTTGGGATGGTGTGGAACGCCGACTTCGTGCCAGGCCTCTCCGACCGCCGTCGATACCTCTCCTCAGTGCAGTACTTCGTGTAGAATGGGCTGCCATTCCCCAAGAAACCTTCCAGCATCTGATTGAACGTATGCCTGCGAGAGTGGGAGCCGTCATCAAGGCTAAGGGTGGGCCAACACCATACTGAATTCCAGCATTACCACACACACACACACACACACACACACACACACACACACACACACACACACACACACACACACAGAACTTAAGACCCAAAGAAAACCACCAAATTCACAGAATGATTTAACAAAATAAATAAATAAATAACGCTATCTGCCTTTCTGTACCATTAGCAAATTACCAAGCGTTTGCCACCCTTTTCTGGTCACAAAACACTTCCTTTCTCGCACAGAGAATTCCACATGGAAATGGCGCGAACATTTGTTGGAGTCTGTTACTTGAAAACGTCAACATTGTCCCACAAAATCATGCCACAGAATTAATATTTCTACCTGTTGACGATATAAGAAAAGTTTTAGCCTCTACCGCTGATGATATAGCATGAAGAGCTGATTGCTCATTCTAGAAAAAACCGTTACAGCTAACACCCACAAAGTTTGAAACGTCCTCTTAGAAAAATTAATGAATTACTGTGCTGATAAACCTCTTACGTTACTTGGTTTTCAAAGAGCTGAGCAGAACTGAACTTACTCAGACATTTCGCTCTTTACCTATTCTGATCAACACTAAACTGACACACAATATTTTTAGCGCAACGCAGTCTGACTTTCAATAATCCCTATGGCTCTGACTAACATTAAATTATACGTTTCACAAATCACTTACCTCACAAAAATCTTCGTTACTCGAACTACTGCAATACAGCGAACGCCACTACTGCCAGCTAAATAAAAGATTCAAACTACTGAAGGCACTAACTACTGATAGGCACAGTCAGCAAAAGAAAGATTTTGATAGAGAACAAGCAATGTATTTACCTTAATAGTGTTCAAAAGTCATAAAATATATATATCAGTCCATGACATCCAATATTACAAATTTACTCTTTCTGATGGACACACGTCCAGATCGTCCGCTCTCAAAATTCCGCCATCTCTCTCAACACATCCACCACTGCTGGCGGCTCACCTCCAACTGCGCAACGCTACGGGCTGTTAACATCCAGCTGCCCAACACTACAATAGCAAACAACAATGCAAACCAGCCACAGACTGCACACAGCACAGCCAGTGATTTTTATACAGAGCGCTACGTGGCGTTACCAATAAATAAACCTAAACAGCCTACTTACAAGTTATCTAGTCGGTCAAATTAATCACGATTACATCATTACATACTTCTGTGGCCACGAAAAACTTAACTAGTACAGTGCGAACCCTATCAGTGACGACATGCCGCATTTTCTCTACACCTGACCATCATCCAGACGGAGTGCGTCCACAGCCGCGCGCTGTCCTCAGCACGTCCCAGCTAACAGGGCCCCAGCACCTAACGGACACCATGGACCCTGTTTGAAACGCAGCGTTCCCGTTGGCTGAAGGCCAACATGAGCCATCTACACTCCTCAGATCCAATCTCTCTGAGGTATCCCAATCAATCATCGAGTTTAGTTTCCCTAGTTTCTCTTTTGGGAAGCCTACTGAATCTGTTAACTATCTTTGGAACAAGCCTTCGCCTTCAGAAATCCATTACACTCATACAAAATGCCCCCATACGCATTGGGAAAGGTAGAGAGAGGAAGAGGAAGCGTGATGCAACGCAAAATTTATTAATAGAAAAGCTTTAGAGGCTCCTCCCCATGTCCATAAGTTGAGGTTTTACTCAACAAGCGAGGACAAAGAAAAAAACAAAGCGCCTCATGCCACATCAGGCAGCAGTTCTGCAATCAGCTTATCAGTTTCTGATATCCCTCTACTGGCGTTTATGTAACTCAAGCATGGTTTATGTTCATCTAGTGTCTGTATGGACTCCTTAGGCAGAACATGTTAGCAGTCAGCACTGGCTGCTACTAGAAGATAGACCATGCTATGGGTCAGCTATTCCATGAGACTCTTACTAGAAGACAGAGAATGCTGGGAGTTAACATTTATATCGAGGTCGTACTGGAATGGAAATTTGTAAACAGTTTTTTTGTATATTCTCTAATGTAGTTAACGTATTTGGATCAATTAATTTCTGCTTCTACTCCAGCGTGCAACCACTTTTCTATGATATTCAAGGTAAGAAAATACATTTATATGTAGATACTTCCATAATATGATTTCAAGTAATTTGTAAGCCCCATTTGTGCATCTGCAATGTCTTGTACTTTTTCCAGTAGCAGTTCATTTTTTCCCTTCATGGCAATTGTTTGCACGGAATATACAAATTTTCTGTTCATTTAAGTCTACAGCGTTGTAAACGTCAGATAATGCTATTATTATTAAGAAGGTCCAGAATGACTGTAAAATAATTGCAGAAATTTATAATTCTTCAAAAATCTTTGCAGAAGGACCTTTTGGTATTCTATTGAGTATTTAAAATGCATTTTCAATTTAAACTGTAGTGTAGTGTTAATTTTTCAGATGTAGAAAGGAGCTCGATTGGTTATTGTCGCTATTGCTGACGTGCTTTTTGTGTCTGAAGTTAAAATTTCGTCCTGTTTGGCTGATATACAAGTTATTGCTGCCATTACACGTGATCATATGTATACATATTCTGATGTTTTAATATTGGCTGAAGGTACTTTGAGTTTGAGGTTGTTGTTAGTGTAAAGGGCTAACTGTATGTTTGTGGTTTTGAATAATGCATTTATTTTGTTAGATATTTAGCCTAGCTAAATTATCAGTATGGATTTTGTCTTACGTCTATTTAAAGTTTCCCTTCCAAAAGTAGTTGTATTGTTCTATGTTTGGGTACCATGTGTTTGATGTTTTTTTAACTATGCCTGGATTGAATTTATTTATGTGAGCTATGTCACAGTGTGTCCAGCGCTTCCCATACTGCTTATTTTTCTACTGGTACGTTAATTAGCCTATGTGGCATTGAGAGAAAAATGCAAGTTTCTGCGATTTGCGATGGTAGGAGTCAGCATTTGTACTGTTGTACTTAATGGTAGATTTTCATTAATATCAAATGTGTGTTATTTGTTATTTTTGCTAATCTGAGGTCTAGGTAGTTTACGAAATACTGTCATAATTTCCATAGTGAATATGGTTTTGTATTGTAATTTGTCTAAGGTGTGGTGAATATCTTGGATGTCTGAAAGATTTCCATCATGTTGAATAAGAGTGTCAACCACATATCTATCATAGTATGAGATTTAATTCAATATAGGCCAAAGAATTTTTCTTCTAGGGTATTAAGGAAATGTCAGCTATTGTGCCAGCCCCACTGTTCCCCACAGCTATTCTCCACAGTCACTCCATCTGCTTGGGTATAAAATTTGTTTTCGAATTCCAAGAAATTTTGAGGTAGTGGAATTTCCAGGAGATTTATGATTTCATGGCTTCCAGCAATTGATGTTTTCTTGCATCGTATTATAACTCGTGTAGTTTCCTGCACTAGTACGGTAATATACAGGTCTGTGTTATCAAATGAGACAAATTTACCATTTGATGCAATCTGTGTGTCTTTTATATTTTTGCCAGAGTGCATAACTTTTGTGTTATGTACCTTTTGTTATAAGTATATGGGTTTGTTAGTCATGTATGGTGATACTTGCTTATCGGGTGTTTTGCACTATTTACACACATCGCTTTTGGGTGCATAGCAGTCAGTGACTAACGTGTCTTTGGTTCTGTTCACATTTTTGGTGTACTTGGTTTACTAATAATAAATACTCTTTGCTCTTAATAGATTAACATATTTTTACAATTTTTGATTACATATTTTGTCGTTGCTTCCAGTCTGTTGCATGGGTTAAGAGGTAATTCAGTGATACTGTTAGCTTTAAAGAATGCCATGACTTTATTCATGTAAGTGTTGTGGGTTAATATGACATTGCTATTGCCTTTACCAGCTTTTACTGCTGTAGTATCGTTTGTCAATAATCTTTGCTGTATGTGTTTGAGAGTACTGTGTTCTCTGCTTTACTCACGGTCCTTGTAGTGTACATCGAGGGCATTATAGAAGTTTTCTGCAGCTTTGGCGCTGTGTTGTTTGTATTTCAATCCTTTGATAAGCACATCAGATTTCTTTCCTGTAAATTCAATATATTTGCTCAATGATCAAATTGAAACTGGAGTTGGTAGCTGTGGGTTCGGTATTTTATGCACTGCTGGGTACACATTAGCTTGTTCAATTTCTTCCTGTGTGTATATCAAATTTGTCTGCTTGTGTGACATGTGTTCTGTATACAAATTAGAAATGTAATCAAACATCAGTGGCGCTACTCTGTCACTCAGCTTTCCTCATTTCTTTGCTCAGTATATCTTGATTTATTCATAACTTTGCATGTAGTTGCTCATTTACGACACTAGCTTTGATTTTTGTGTCACCTTTATGGAAGCAAAAGATGTTTGTTGTGCCTTATGTCTTTAATTACCTTCACCATTTTGATTTGCAAACGTAGAAATCACAAAATGTTCCTCGTTACTTCATATGAGGCTATGAAAGTGATCTCTGCAGGGGACGCCAAAGTGAAAGGGATCCTGGCTGGGGACGCCGAAATGAAAGTGAACCCGTTTGTAGGCTATATAAAAAAAAGTGTGATTCAGAAGCTGGCAGGGTCATACACAATGAAAGTTATCCTCTCATGGTGGTACCCAATGAAAGTTAACACTTGGGGTGACTATATAATAGTGATTATTTCAGTTGATAATTTGATTGAGAATGTAAGCAAAGTTTAGTTTACTGACAATATATATTTTCCCAAAAGCAAGGACAGACAGAATATGTGTTAAACACAAATTGATAGAATCGTGAACAACAGACAGGTGGTTTAAGATCACAAAGGACAAGGATCCAGTGTGGCAAAAGTGAGTCAAGTACTCTGGTCCTAAAATGTGGATAACGGTATCTGTGTTAATCTGACGCTGAGCAGACTTTGACTGTTCAAATCTACAGACGTTTCTATTGGTGCAGCTGAGAGCATTTGGCGGTTGGGATTTGTCCGTCCAGACAAGGCTGTAGCAGCAGTATGTTACCCTGTTTGCTTCGTGCAGTGATGTTACTTGCAGCTGGCGCGACGTGGGCGGCATATGTGAGGCGTAATGCGGCACTTCTGAATCGATCGCGGCCACGAACGAAATGAAAATTGTCACGATCTAGCGATCAGGCAGACGGATCTCCATTTACTCTCTACCCTGGCTCACTTATACGACAGAGCGCACAAGGATGACAAACGTCAAGACGTAAACCAAAAACGAATAAGTATGCCCTCGGCAAACGTGTAGTCCGAGACGTTTGAAGCCACACTGTCGGTACATTAAGAACACCACAGGCTCCCCAGTCTAACTACTCGCAAGTAGAGTGAGTCTTAGGACAGGTCCCAAGTACCAACCAAACACGCCACAGTTTCAACCAGAAGTCGCTTCCAGAGCGAAGTACAGAACAAGAGAGCCTCACAACTCTCCAGATAAAAAGCATTCCCGTTTGTTTGCAAAGTGCACGAACGACACTGCCTTCACCCCGTCCTGAGCCAACCAAAGAGCTTTGGAGTTGCAAACTCTCCCCTCCTACATGATAGCACAAACTCACGGCGAACTAGCGCAAGAGTTAAGTGACTTGCGTCTCTGGGAAATAGGAAACCGCCAATTACTGACTTTTCGAAGTTTTCACGGTGGGAAACGTTTTTTTCTTCTGATGTCGCGTCACTTCCCACGGCAACAAGCGGACAGATACGATCTTAAAGATTTTTATCTAAATTGCTTGTGCCTTGGAGCAAGTTATTCCTAGCTGTGAGATGTAATAAACATTCTGTCTCAAAACATATCTCAGACGCCAGTTTTTCTCTTTACAACCAAGGCGGTCGATGGATGTGGGTCACAGCCCTATCTAAATTATCGGCGAACACGGAAACTTCTAAATTTGTATTAGGCGTGGTCCAGGCCACAATGCCCGGTTTACAACTCCACTGTGTAGAAGCGTCCTAGTTTTTGGCTGGCGCTGATGCAGGTACAGCGGGCGTTGTCCTGCTGGAGACCCGTCCCGACACTCAGTCCTAGATATGTATTGGCCTGTCCAGCAAGATTTACTGAGGGATGGGCTCGCTGCCACTTGCTTTCAACTTCCAAACGTACCATTTCTACGAACTAAGAACCATAAAAATACTTCATGCTTTCAGTGCCCTACCAGGCTACATCAACGCCTGGTCCGCCTGTTAACTTTTTGGAGTCTTGCACAAATTACGTCACGTTATAACAAAATCTTTATGTAAAATAGGTGAGAAAGTAACTTGTTCCCTCTCACTGCTCTCTACTTGCCATTGGTTTCTGCATGGGTAGTGTCTCACTTCAATATTGGATAGTGTGACATGAACCAAATGAAATCATTGAGAGTAATAGGAGAATCTCATCCTGATAACCGATACATAAATGTGTGAAAAAAGGTAATTATGCCATTCAGGACTGCCCATACCTAAAACACATCCTAGTTTGACCTCATTCATTCCAGGGGTCATTCATTCACATGAAGCTGCAAGCCAGCAAGATTACATGAAAAGTTTTCTGTCAGTAATATGAATTATGTTAGACCCAGGGGTCACAGCTACATCACAGACGTCTCATAAACATTTGATAGGCGGTTAAAAGGCCTTGCAGTGAAGAAATATACCCATTCATACCATATCCTGAGGTCAGAGATGTCTAATGTCCCTAATTATTTACAATGTCTTGGAGTGTGAACTGATCTCTACTCACTGATTTACCCTTGCTCAATAACTCATTTGATCTCAATCATCAGACACATACATATTCAAATTCTTAATGAACAAGCAAATCAAATGTGTAATCTGTTTGTCTTATTACCTAAGCTGTGTAATTTGTGTATTAATTGTTTATATGACATAAAAACAAATCCAAGCACTTACTCGGAGCATCAATAAAGGTGCAGAACAACATAAAAACACAATCAAGACAGTTCAGTTGATACATACAAAAAACGCAAAAAGATATTACATAATGATATTGAAGAAAGGTATCCTATCGTTCCCTTCACAAGGGTCACTGAGGAGACAATTTTACAATTGAAAATATCACACGGATTGACGACATGGCACTCACATAAACTGTGACTAGTAGGACTGAAGAACAGCAATTTGCACCAGAGTGGAATGGCCTCTCACTCAGCATATGACGTGGCAGAAGTGGTGAAGACGTCTCTGGCGTTCCCCCTTATCTCAAGGTAGCATTTGGCAACTGGCAGCAACCGACATCTTGGGCAGCTTACGGGCCGTAGCTGTACTCTTGGCGTCATCCCAGTCAGGCAGCAGTTAGCCGTCAGTGACTGGCATGACAGTGTTGCATTTGACGTGCAGCCTGGCTCTACCCATTCACCTCTGCACCAGAACACGCCTGCCAGCACAGCACATCGGATTAGCTCACCTTTTGTCGATGGGACACGTACCTCTCGGCTCCCTGCTGAGTCGGTTAGGCCTAGTGTGTTTGTCAATTAGTTCACCCATTAGCCGCCTTATGGGTCGTCGGCTGCTAGGGATTGCTGCTGGTATGTGGTGGCGTCCTGCTGTCTGCGTGCATAGTCAGCCGGGCTGCATGACGTAGGGGCATCAGCTGTCTGCGGCCCTGTTCTGTCACAGTGGGCAGGTCCCCCACACCCGGTCTGCCACAGCTGAGAGAGGGTGCCCGCTCCCTTCCCCCTGATGTCGTGTCTGTCGTGTCTGCGCAATCCTCATGTGTGGTCAACTGCCATATACTCTCACAAGTGTCATTACATTGATATAATCAATTTACAGTAAAATAAAATACAGATGAATACAAAACTTTTTTCCTTAATATAATTACGTACCTATTTATTTATTTATGTTAACACTAAGGATGCAAATCCAAAAATAAATTTTGTGGCTGCAGGGCCCCCTTAAAGTTGTATAGACGTAAATTTGTGGTGTGAGGTGTCTTTGTTTGTGTGTGTACGTGTGTTTGTTAGCTTTTGGTTAGTTCTACTCCTATCATGCACACTAATTTCTTTTATGCAGGCTCTACCTCTATACCTCCACCAAATGTGCAGACTTCTGCCAATACTAAATACTAACTTATTGTACTACCCTATGCCTTTGCTAATACTACCCACACGAATTTCCATGCATTTTATTCCTTGTATACTCCTCTTTTTTTTTCGGTGTCCGTCGGTGTTGTCTGCTGATGCTGAAGTGGCCAGAAAGTGCGTCTACTCACTCAGGTGCTGGTGATTTGCCTGAAACCTTTGAAGTGGCATTTTATGACAGTATACTCGTGATTGTACGTAGTACAAGTGTGACCCCTGTCTCCTCTCTCAGGATCACTGCTGCTGAAATGAAACAGAAGCATCTGCACTATCTACATATAAATATTTTTCTAATTCAAGTCTCATCCATGGTCCATCATTTTGTTTCTGCTTCCTATATCCGGGTCTGGACTTCGCCGCTCTACCATTACTTGCACTTGCCCGTGCTAATTCCCCATACATAATATTTCGCCGATGGCGCTCACATGGCGCTGGCCAAAATTCCACCATGACACAGGTTACATCGCCCGACAGGCAATGGCTCAAACACACCGAGTCTTAGCGTCGACACGCCCCCAAAGCGTGGACCGCTAACACCATACGAAACACATCCGAAAATCGAGACGCACTTGCTCTATGGCACGATTTTCCGTCTAGACACCACGAGAAACATAAAGTACATCCGTCCATTGGACAGTGTACAATAAACCACGGAAAGTAAACAGAAACCATTTCATCGACCGTGGTAATAATTGTGAACTCTCTTCTACGAGAATGCTATGACAGAGTATGACGCTCAATTGCAGAAATCGGACAACCGTTGAGGCCCAAAGAAATAATAGCAGTATTGAGTTGTTTGGAGTACTCAGTATTGCATCGTGCCTGGTTTGGTATGCCACAAAAAAAAGTGCCAACTGTGATGCGATATAATTGGATACAGAATTTTTCATTCAATCTGTCACCTGCCAATGAATGCTGGCGTGAAGATGTCACAAATACGCAACTGATTTGAGCACGTACAACAAGGACTCCTGCTGAAAGCTAATGGAAATGACAAACAAACAAAATAACACTGAAATAGAACAAATGTAAAATTACGCTAAGCAACACAGTATCAACATTATATTACGTTAAACTGTTAATCCATGGAGACTATTTTAATACCGCACCTTCTCTGACCTTGAAACACGTATGTAACGTAGCAGCGATGGTGAGGCACGTTAAAATCTTTGACCAGAGAGCCTATTATCGTGGTTAGTCTGCGCTTGACCGCGCGAGTGTTGCGAGTAGTACGCTAGTAGTCGTCATGCAGAGCAGTCGGTCAGTAGTAGCAGCCCAGTGCAGTTGTGTGATGTAGTCTGTCGGCAGTAGTGGTCTAGTCCTGTCACGGTCACGAGCGGGACGCAGTCGGCGAGCGTCGAGATGGTATTCTGGTCAAGATGCTGAATGAGGTATATTGTTAATGTAGGTAACCATCAGATAACGTAAAGTTTATTTATTGTAATTAATTTTGAACAAGTGCCCCAATAATTTTGATTTCAATACAATTTTTAACAAAAAAATCATTTAATTGAACCAACGATTTCCTTCCATTTCCCTTAAAGAAAAGTTTCAGTTAAATTTCAAAAAAAAAAAAAAAAAAAAAAAAAGTATTATTTGCAATGCAGTTCCTCCAAGCCGTGGGCAACAATAAGAGCAGAAATTTGACATGCAGTTATACTGAGGTAAGAATTTAATTATGATTTTTGCACAGGGCCAAAGACCGGTATTTCGGTTTAACTGAGTTTACGTTGTCACTGAAGTCTCAATAGCATTGAATTGTTTTTCATTATTTTCGTGAGGAACTTATACTTGGGTCAGATTGCGATTCTCATTTTTATTGTCATTGTCAGTAGATTTCATTGCGGGAGGTTACACTTGGCTCCCATTTATTATTATATTTTTTATTTAAATATTTCTGTGGGGACGATATTGCTTCTTGGCTCCATTTCTATTAAATATTGTCATTTATAAAATTTTTGTGGGGAGGTTACAACCTATAAATGTACTATTTACATTTATTCTACGAATACCTGACGGAGATGCGGGGGTAGTCGCCGAAAGCTTGGGATGTTATCCAAATTTGACGAGGCAAGTAAACCGAGAACTTTTTGTGCAAGGACTCCGTTGCGAAAGACTGCGTAGTCGTATCAATTCCTGGTTCAACTTTCTCTGCGTGGCCCCTGCGATGGGTTACGTGGCCTCAATTCCACATATTCGCTACGTTGGTCATTCCACTGTCCCCGACCATCGTAGGTCCTGCTATTGCTTTGCTGTTCGTCCCTAGAATCTTATTGATTCTGGTTCGAGTTCTGTTGCTCTCTCCAGTTTCCGTTTCGTCGGTAGTGGTTGTTGTTATGATTATAATGTCCTCGTCTTCTTCTATTTTCCCATGGTGACTGGTTATTCCCAATGTAGTTTGAATTTTGGTTTCGATTCTATCGTTTTTTTCCCCATTTCGTCCATCTTCATTCCTCTCTGCAGAATCTGGCCAGTTACGGTCATTGTTTCTATTTCTTTCCCGCAAGTTGTGAATATCATCCACGTATTCGAGTTCGCACAACGCACTATTGAACGATTCGTTTGAATCGCTCCATCTACCGATCAGCAGTTGCTGGTAACGTAATGGTAATTTAATGTAGCAGTGCCTCATAATTTCTTTGGAACGGTATGGCTGACCCAAGAATCGGTTCTTCTTGCCAGGGATTCGAAGAATTTGACAGGACTGCGGAATCAAGACGCTTCTAAGTCCCTTCCTAACATGATCTCCTGTGTGTCTTGCGATCAATATGTGCTAAGAAATACGTCCTTAAATTCTTGGTAGGAGCGACAACTCTTCGCAACTCCGCTTATATAATCGACCCTTCTAAGGAACCACATAAACTGGAGCTTGTACTTGAGTGGCCAAGATTCTGGTAGCACGTGATCGTACTGTGCCATCCAGGTCTTTGGATGTAATGCGTTGTTTGCCTCCTTGTAGACTTGAAACTTCTAAATGATGGTCCAAAAAAGTTTGTGGACGAAAGGTTCGACGTATCCACCGTACGAATTTTCTCGGGTGCAGCAGGTGATTCCATGTATCCGTACCCAGACGACCCTCGTACACTGTTATGGTATCCCCTCATGTTTTCAGATTCACGTAATAACGTATCTGACTTCCGCAGACGTGTACAATTGTTTTCCGGCTCGGTCTCAGGCACGCTGCGTGTTACCGACGGAGCATTTTCTATTACGCGTTCCGCTGCGGTAGGAGCATATTCCTGCCCATATGTAGGGAGTGTGTCCTCATTTAACGGTTCGGAGAGTCGCAAAACATTTTCTTCGCTTCAGTGATGCTCTCGATGGTGCTCTAACGTACGAGATTGTGTCTGCAACTGCGCGACCCGCTCATACGCCTGCCGAACGTCCTTAGTCAACTCGATTTGTTACGCGGCGACTTACGTCTGCTGGTCTGTAACTTCAGAGATTTTGGCGTGTTTCATTTCTATCTGTTGAATTCGCTTCGTCGCCTCATTCGTTCTTTCCTGCGTTTCTTGAACTATTCTTTCGCCTTGTTTTTGGAGGGTTGCAAGTGCATTTTTTATCTTACACACCTCAGTTCTTGCCAGTTTAACTTGTTCTTTGGCCACTGATGCGTCCTTTCGTGCTACTTGCGCTACCAATCGCGCTGTTTTGGCATCGCACTTCGCCTGGTCCGCGAACTCGCGCGTTTCTACCGTCGTTTTCTTGAAATTCTCTATCTCTTCTTGGAGTCCTGCGATCTCTTTCTTGAGTCCATGAATACAATCTGTGACCGTTCTTATGACTAATTTGTGTCTTTCCTCCTCTTCCTCCCGTCTCTTTTCCTCTGCCTCTCCTCTCTTCCTTTCTGCCTCTTGCATGAATTGCATGACAGACTCAAACTGAGATACACCGCGAACACCATCCGGACTAGATGAACGAGATTCCGTCATTCTGTGACGTTACATTCTTCATTCTGGTCTGCCAGTCTCACTGACGGTGCGTCTAGTACCAGCAGTGCCTACATTTTGTTCTGCTGCGGTCTCCACTTTCGTTACCTGATTGAGACATGTCGTCATACTCTGGGTTCTACGTTCGACATTTCTCCCCTGTCTGCAACTACATTTATCTGAGAATACCGAGTAATATCAGCTTGGTCATCGCTAATAACCTGACGTGAATTCGTAGTTAACAATACACAACTACTTCCGCTACTCTGTAGCAAACGCGTCTGCTTAAGCATGTACTCTAATCCTGACCCAAATGAATTTAAAAACTACACATTCCTATGCCACACAGAGGCTACTCTAAATTAAGCTCCAGTGAGCTACCGATTCCTAGTTCCTGACAACGTATGCAAATAACAGCGTGTTTGTCTATGCTAGTAAACAAAAATCTCAATCTATCCTAATAAATCAGCACAACGCCGTTCGCCCTCAGAAACAAACAATCAAGTGGCACAGCAGTCACAACCAAAACATGGAAATACATACATACAGTAATTAAATATTAGCACTATGTCTAGGTGCCAGCAACGTGAATCTATTCTACTCAGTGCACCACATTAAGCATGGGGAACAGAAACTTCACTCTGCAGCACTTTCTACGATCTGACAGTCACAGAAGGTGCCTTCGATACAAAATTCTGCGCAAGGGACTTCAAATTGAGTGACTACGCTAATCAACGCGATATGACGTTCACAGAAGTTGCCATCAATTCAGAATTCTGCGCAGGGGACTAAATTGGCGATCTCAGGGTCACAGAAAGTGCCATCAATCCGAGATCCAGGCGGGGTGGACACAATGAAAGTGAATCCGGCAGGAGACCTCAAATTGAAAGTGATTCTGGCAGGAGAAGCCGAAATGAAAGTGAACCCGTTTGAAGGCCATATAAAAAAAAAGTGTGATTCATAACCTGGCACGATCAAACAGAGTGAAAGTTATCCTGGAATGGTCGTACCAAATGAAAGTTAACACTTGGGGTGACTATATAATTGTGATGATTTGATTTGATGAGTTGCTTGAGAAAGCAAGCAAAGTTTAGTTTACTGACAACATTTATTTTCCAAAAAACAAGGACAGACAGAATATGTATTAAACACATTGAATGGAATCGTGAACAACAAACAGTTGATTTAAGACCACAATGGTCAAGGATCCAGGGTGGCAAAAGTGAGTCAAGTACTCTGGCCTTAAAATGTGGATAACGGTATCTGTGTTAATCTGACGCTGAGCAGACTTTGACTGTTCAAATCTACAGACGTTTCTATTGGAACAGCTGAGAGCAAGTGGTGGTTTGGATTTGTACGTCCAGACAAGGCCGGAGCAGCAGTACGCTATACTGTTTGCTTCGTGCAGCGACGTTACTTGCGGCTGGCGCGACGTGAGCGCAGATGTGACGTGTAAGGCGGCACCTGTGAGTCGATCGCGGCCACGAAGGAAATGAAAATTCTCACGGTCTAGCGATCACGCAGACGGATCGCAATTTACTCTCTACCAGAGCCCTGAAATCATGGCAGACTTCAGTGTGTGACATACCGGTTCGCTGGTCGTTCGTCTGGCTCACTTATACGACAGAGCGCACAAGGATGACAAACGTCAAGACGTAAACCAAATACGAATAAGTATGCCCTCGGCAAACGTGTAGTCCGAGACGTTTGTAGTCACAATGTCGGTACAGTAAGATCTTCACCACAGGCTCCCCAGTCTAAGTACTCGCAAGTAGAGTCAGTCTTAGGACAGGTCCCAAGTACCAACCACGCATGCCAGAGTGTCGACGAGAAGTTGCTTCCAGACCGACGTCCAGAACTAGAGAGCCTCCTTATTACGTACTTATGGCATTGCTTGATGGACTGCACACCAAATATGTTTCGTTCACGAAAATTGTTTATGTGATGGTCATTCTAGAAGAAAAGAACGTCTTTCTCTGACAAGTCGCACAATACTCTCTCCACCCCACCGGCGTGCTATTGATCTTCCTAATCGTTGGCCATTATGACACTAACAGCAAGCAGAAATGACCAGTTAATGTTCATTTGTGCGCTTTTAAAATGTTTGATAAAATTAACGTCCCTGTAAAGTGTGGGGTTCGTTGTGCAATATGGTATCTGAAAAAAAAATAAAAATCACGAAAAACAAAGCACCAGTCAATGGAACAACGTCATTCACCATTTCCACCAAAAATGTTATGGTCATTTTTGAACAGAAAGGACGTACTGCTCATCGTCTTTATGCCCAGTGGGGAGATCATACGTGCAGCGGCCTTATTTATTAGCTTCAGCGACTGTGCTCAGCCGTTCAAAACAAACGTTATTCAATGGTTAAAAAACATAACAACCGAGTTTGCAGAAGGCGTAGGAAAGCTTGTAAAAAGCTACGTCAGGTGTTTAAAATCGAACGCCGACTGTGAAGAAAAATAAACAAAGAAATCAAAATACGAGAAAGTAATTGTACTATGACCATAATGCGCTGTGGTTTCGTGTTTTTTGATGGTTGGCAGCACTGAGTGGTAGAGGGACATTGCATTGGTGCCTAGCGGTTCGTGCTTGGTGTAGCTACTCTTCCAAACAGCTTCCCATACGAGCAAACCATTTGCGACTTTGTCTAATTTTTCTTGTACCTTAGGTTTCTGGGCTATACACGACACTGTTTAAAGGAGAATAGCTCGATATAGTTATAGGGTCGAGCCAGGCATGTATGCTTTCACGCCCCGCAGCAAATTCACTGCAAATAATAACCTATAACTGTGACGCTGCAGTCAAATGGTCTATACATTGGCTAGAACTCAGTTCATAAAATACACAGAAATATGAAATAAAGGTTAAACGTATAATGTAACAAAAAAGGGTTCTACTCTAATGTCTGTAATTGCTGTAGACGACAGAGAACTATACTGAATAACGTTTATCCAAGAAAGGACGCCTGGTCCCGGTTGAGGTTCGAGTCCTCCCTCGGGCATGGGTGTGTCTGTCTGTCCTTAGAATAATTTGGGTTAAGTAGTGTGTAAGCTTAGGAACTGATGACCTTAGCAGTTAAGTCCCATAAGATCTCACACACATTTGAACATATGAGCAAGAAAGGACATCTCAAAAAATGAGAATTAGGCCAACGATATTCAGATAAAATACAGACTGAAAATGCCCTTATCAAATGCACAAAGCTACGTTGAGAGTGTTATGACAATGGGCTAAAATTCTCAGACTAAATAGTCATTGAAGATGCATGAAAACTAAGTCAGTTTCGTAACCACAATACACGAAATATGCAGCAGCTCGAAGCAGTTCAGAGCTCGACATGATGATTCACAAATTGACACATGTGATGCAAAGAATAGTACCTCATACTTTGTCCATTCTCAGTTACTTAACGCAAGAGGAATCTGTTAGAGCCCTTCTGTGGAGCACATTCAGACCTCCAAAAATATGTCCTCTCAAAAGTAGGAGTATCATAGCTGTCATTCATTGCCCAGAATCAACCACCTGTATGACTGAATCACGCGTATTACCGTACACAGGTCTGCCTTCTTCCAGAACCTGCCACCATATGTCCATAATCGCTCACTTGAGCTCTTCATTGGAAAAAAAGTCCCAGTCTTCAGTTGACCCCAATAGCGTTCCACGACTCTCTGCTTTTATATTGGCTGAAGCAATTACCAAAAGAAAAAACATCGTTCTGGCTTTATACAGATTTAATCCGACTAATCTTGAGCACGTTCCAGATTAAACTAATATATTACAACAATATCTGAACAAAAATGTGTTATAAACATTCTGTCACTCTCATCTAATTTACAATAATTAGAAATAAAGGTTTGTCCATAAATGAATAAGCCAGTATTCTTGCGAAAATGTGCTCACGGGAAATGACAATAGAGTGTTGTTAAATATTGATTGTTTAAACTATGATGGAATGCTATAATATCAGATACTGTCTGTTGAAATCGCATGAAGTGATTAAATGTTGTTCATTATGTGAAATATTAACTTCTGTATTTTTAAATATTTTCAAATATTGTTGTATCATTTGATGTGCTTCATTTTTCTGAGTTCACAGATGTATTCAGATCTGCACTAATATTTGACTGTGCGTTATTGTCGAATCTGAAAGAGTTGTAACTTAACCATCTTTAAGATTGTCTGACACTCCGCCATTTCTTGCAGCATTGTTTCCCGCACAAAGCAATGCGAACGACAGCCATCCAAATTCCCAGCGGTGACGCTGTTCATCTCTGCACCTGGACACGGCCAGGGCGTGACGTCCTGGTCCAGTACGACTCGCACCCACCACAGCAAGAAAATACAGCTCTCCTCAAATACCAGTACTAGCTGGACGAATAACTCGCCTACATACCTGTAACGTTACAGGATAGTCTGGCCAGACCGAGCATTGCAGGAACCCAGTAGAGCGTAAGCTGATGTCGAAGTGCCCAGTTGTGTGAAAGATGTCGGTAAGAAATCCCGCCAAATGTGAACTACGTGCTATGATCCGCTTCATGCACGTGATGGCAATAACACCTACTACTATTAATGAGAACGAGAACGAGGCCATCCTAACCAACAGTACACAAGTAGCTAATGTATTTAACAACCATTTCTCAAGTGCAGCAGAAAAATAATGGGTACAACAGTTCAAAAGTAAAAGCCAGGCTGTACATGGAAGAGTCTGTTTTGAAAAAAGTTAGTCATATTAAGTTTCACCTAACAATCTCTTGTGAAATAAGTAAAATTATTAAATCTTTGAAAAATAAATGTTCTCTGGGAGTAGATGACATCTCTAATGAGATATTAAAACAATGTGGCATAATTACGGCTGATGTTCTGAGTCACATATGTAATGCATGGTTAATTCAAGGAAATTTTCCAAGACAGGTTAAAATATGCCATTGTGAGGTCTCTATACAAAAAGAGGGACACCACAGATGCCAATAAGTATCGGCCAGTATCCCTGCTTAAAGAATTTTCAAAAATCTTCCAGAAAGTATTGTACTCAAGAGTGTTTAGCCATCTCAACAGTAATGGGATACTTAGTAAATCACAGTTCGGAATTAAAAAATGCTGTGCCACTGAGACAGCAATATACAATTTCACTGTCCTCATAATAGAGTCCCTAAATAGTAAAATGTCACCAATAGGAATTTTCTGTGACTTGTCTAAAGCATTTGATTGTGCGAACCATGACATTATATTACAGAAATTTCAATTCTGTGGTATAAATGGAATAGTATATGGGTGGTTTAAGTTGTACCTACAGAACACAAAGCAAAAAGTTTCCTTATATGGGTCAAGTGATTTAAATAAGTTTGCCACTTCAACTAACTGGGGTGAAATTACATTAGGTGTTCCACAGGGTTCAATCATGGTTCCCCTTCTGTTCTTGATATATGTGAACGACCTCCATTCTCATCTGAAACAGGAAGCCGAACTGACACTGTTTGCTGATGATACAAGCATCATTATTAATCTAGTTAAGGAAACTCCAATTGAAAATCATACAAATAAGGTCTTAGGAAACGTCATTAATTGGTTTTCTGCAAATGGGCTTGCTCTAAACTTTGAAGAAAAAAACACAGTATATCCAATTTCCTGCTGCAAAAAGGCAGTTCGTTCAATAAATATAACACATCAACAGAAGTCAGTAGACAGGGTAGAGCATACTAAGTTCTTGGGTGTACATACAGATGATAATCCTAATAGGAAAATTCATATTTTGGATCTTCTAAAGCGACTAGGTTCAGCAACTTTTGCAATCAGAATAATTGACAATTTTGATGATATAGAAATTAGTAAGCTAACATACTTTGCATACCTTCACTCTCTGGCGTCATATGGAATAATATTTTGGGGTAACTCAACATTTAGACAAAAAGTATTCACTGCTCAAAAGAAAGTGGTTAGAATAATGTGTGGGGTTCATAGTCGCACATCTTGTAGGTATCTTTTTAAAAGATAGGGAATTCTTACAACAGTCTCACAGTACATTTACGCAGTAATGAAATTAGTTCTCAACAACATGGTCCAGTTTAAAAACAACAGTGACATTCATGATTATAATAACAGAAAAAAGAAAGACTTACACTATCCTTTACTCAACCTATCTTTGGCACAGAAAGAGGTAAAATATGCTGCTATAAAAATTTTCGACTAATTACCAGATGAAATAGAATGTCTGACAGTCAGCAGTAATAGCTTCAAAAATAAATTGAAATCATATCTCCTTGACAACTCCTTCTATGTCATAGATGAATTCTTGAATAGGAATATATATATATATATATATATATATATATATATATATATATATATATATATATATATATATATATATATATATATGTTGGGTATATGCACTTTGTGCCATTTGAGGGAGTGGGTAAATAGTAGAAATATTAATCTTTAACTCTGTATTCTTTATATATATATATATATATATATATATATATATATATATATATTAAAAAATCTGGTTTCATACGTGCATTTCTTGTGCATTTTACACGTTCCACATCATAACGGCTACCGTACCGTCTGACTGATCAATGGAACACGCAACTAACTAACTAACTACCACAATTTTTCGCGAATCTAAACGGTTTATGTCGAATGCCTTATCAACAGAATTAGCGTGTTTAAGTTGCGTAGGAGGTTTAGTGGAGGCAGAACAAATGTTCATGATGAACAAAGGAATGGAAGATCTTCCGTTCTGGTTGACGGGTTGGTGCAAAAAGTCGAGGGAACTGTTAGTGAAAACCGCGACTGATGTTGGATGAAATTCGTGGAACGTATTCACAACTCTCCAGAACTGTCATATACGAGACACACACATAAACGCTGGGATACCGGAACAGACGGGACCCAAAACAGCTGACACAGGACCACAATAAAAATGGGGTCAGTAGCACCTGCGAGTTTCTCGAGCGCCATTAATAGGAAGGCGAGAATTTCCGGGACTCGGTTGTGTCTGGAGATGCGTGGATGGTACATTGCATGCCTGAGAGAAAAAGGTAGTCGTCATAATGGCATCACAACAGCGCTCCATCTGCCAAAAACTCAAAACCACAATTTCGGGCAAAAAAAAAGTCATTGTTTTGCGACCGAAAAGGCATCATTTCGGTCGAATTACTGTCTCAGGGGTAGACCATCAGTCCACAACGATATTATGATACCCTAAAAAAGCTCATAAAGAGCATTCAAAACAACGAGGGTAATGCTAAGTAGAGGTGTGTGATTGTTGCACGACGAACGTTCGTCCTCACACAGCCTCAGACATAAATGCGCTCTTTTGCTTCGGATGTTTTGAACCACCACGTGTATTCTCCTGACTTGGCGGCTTCAGATTATCAACTTTTCATCTCCTTGAAAGCACAAACGAATGGTGCTAAATTTTCAACCGACGAGCAGGTGCAGAAAGAGGTTGTGAAGTAGGGGAAGGAAATAGCGGGAGAGATCTTCACGGAGGGGATAAAGACGTTTGTGGCGCAGCTCATCACATGATCACATGTACTGAATGGGACAGCGATTACGTGGAAAAATGTTTATCGAGTGTATCAACAATATAATTTATCCTTTTCACATGTACTTTTTCTATATATATTTATCCTGCATTTTCTCTCTCTCTCTCTCTCTCTCTCTCTCTCTCTCTCTCTCTCTAAAGTGCATGTGAAAAGGATAAATTATATTGTTGATACACACGATAAATAAATATTTAGTCTCTGGTGTCCGGTGAAACAAATTTTCTTTACTTTTGCTGTGGTTTACAGGTTATATCCATATCGTTGAAGTAAGGAAATAGTTTTATGCACTATAAATCAAATAGAATATAAATATGATAATTTACGACAGAATTATTTTACGTGCTTTACGTGGTTCACGAACAATCAACTGATGCCAAATTGAGACTTGTCAGATTTGGCATCTGCACAGTTCGTAAAGGCACGAAATGTATTACTTAGCGCAAAGCCGTTGTATTGAAAGTGTACTACTTTGCTTCGTATTTGTCAGGTGCTGTCTAAGCAACTACCCCGCAATGGTACAAAGTAATTACTTCTCCCCTGGGTTCATTGTATGATTACTTCGGTATGGCGATGTTATAGATCTCGTTGGGGAAGTTTTCGTTTTTGCTGATTGATTTGCCCGAACATTTATAATCGTTACGAAGAAAAATCAATTACAAATATATCTTGGGAGTATGCACCATGATTTCTCAATTGTGTGTCAAATAAATGTCTGCGGTAGTCATCTTGACACGCTCTGAAGAAAATTAAGAACGACAAGAGAATATTCGATTGGCGAAACGTGCTATAGCAGTTTCGAATTTGCAGCGATAAGAGCCGTTTTATCGGGCATCTCCGGGACCGCTGCGCACAGCAAATTTCCATTCCGGTTGAAACTCCCTCTTGGTTCGACGCTCTCCGTTCACTCATTTACATTTGTAAATTTTACGCTCCGCAATCAAGGGATTTGCACACTCAATTAGAAGTTGCACCAGCAAAACTTTCAAGTCAACCTCCCTGTCGTTAAGTCGTTTTCGGAATTAGCTGTTCGCACCAGATTCTTGATGGTACTATTATATAAAGATTAAAATTACCCCTCAAATCCTTTTCTCTCAGCTATGCAAATTACATCCCGCCAGATAGTGGCGCGGTGCACAGCTCTCGGACCTCAACAGGACGGATCTCGTAGTACTCCAGTCTAGAAAGAAGTTCGTCAACATCTTCTTCGCGCTTACAAGGATGACTCTTATACTGAATTCAGCCGCTGTTCATTACCGTGGGATTTGGATAATAATTGTCATTCAAACTTCTGTCTTTTACCGTCTACATCCCTCCCTTTCTGTAACATCTTATTAGCTTTCACCACAGGTTACACTGCTAGGTCTGCCGAATATTTTCCTACCATGAGAACGTGGACTTCTTGAATACCTCTATAAGCACCGACGCAGATTGGAAAGTAGTTAAAACGTTGAGTAATATTCAGGAAGTGACTATTTTGATCTTGGTTTCCCATGGAGTACTTAAAATTTCTTGAACCTCCCCCACATATGAATTTTCGTGCCATCTTTGCTGACTTTTCTGCGGACGCCAAACTCTGTAACCTCCAGTCCCTCTTTTCGTCCTTTTGCGGCGGAACATTTTCAGCTTTCCACACATTTCCAGTTTTCCCCTTGTAAGCTACAAAATGGCTCTGAGCACTATGGGACTTAACATTTGAGGTCATCAGCCCCCTAGAACTTAGAACTACTTAAACCTAACTAACCTAAGGACATCACACACATCCATGCCCGAGGCATGACTGGAACCTGCGACCGTAGCGGTCACGCGGTTCCAACTGAAGCGCCTAGAACCGCTCGGCCACACCGCCCAGCTGTAAGCTACAGTACACTGGCACGTCACTTAAGATGACCATTATTTCCCGTACATTGAAAAAGGCATAGGTTACATTCAACAGTTAAGAATACGGGGCTGGTCAAAAATTACAGTCTGCCTAGGAATATTTTCCGAGTATTTTAGAGTAAAGTATCTGTGGTCTTTGGTGACTTGCTGCAGGGGAAATAAATTTGGTTTGGCTTCTTACCCTGATTTATTTTCGTATCTCCATTTCACTGAATCACCTCCACATCAGTGTAAATGTCGAGGATTTGCAGGGTGTGTGTTATTTGGCAGCAAACTTTTTTTCGTTCATCGCAGCGCTGACAACAGAAATGCCCACTTCACTCTCCGCCTTAAGCTTGCATACTGTCCTAATTGATTTTGTAACGGTGTTATTTCTCCGGGAACATGAGTTGAACGTTAACAGTAACACAGCAGTCTGGCGAGGTTTACCGATAAAGGGTTGAGCGCCGTGCAGGTAGTAGATACGCTGTCCAGTGGAATTAATGTGAGCGCCTCTCTAAAGCCCGAATAAACGCCTTTTGCAGCACGGACAGCACTGAGATGTCCAGGAAGAGAGCTACTGAGGTTCTGGAACCTACCGACAGGGATGCGAAGCCATTCCGACACTAGCGCCGTGGTCAGCGCCGCTAGGTTTCTCGGTTGAGGATCCGTGGCGCGAACAGCCAGCCCGAGGTGTTCCCACAGATTCTCGACTGGGCTTAACTACGAGGGATTTAGTGGCCAGGGGAGTACGGCAGTCTCACCGTTTTGCTCTTCGAACCACGCAGGTGCACCGCAAGCTCTGTGATACGTTGCATTGTCCTGCTGGTAGACGCCACTGTGCCGAGGAGAAAAACAACTCTATCTAGCGGTCGACGTTGTCCCCGAGGATAAATGCATACTTGTGCCTTCCGGAATTACGATATCCCCCTAGGGAATGCCACGAATGCGTTCCCCGTACCACAACGCTCCGTATTCCGTCCTGGACTTTACCGATGATTGTTGTTTGGTTTCAGTCTGATGGAGCATAAAACGTCATTCGTCTGAGCAGACCACCTGCCGCCATTCAGTGCACGTCCAAATGCTTCAAATGGCTCTGAGCACTATGGGACTTAACATCTAAGGTCATCAGTCCCCTAGAATTTTGAACTACTTAAACCTAACTAACCGAAGGACATCACACAACACCCAGTCATCATGAGGCAGAGAAAATCCCTGACCCTTCCGGGAATCGAACCCGGGAACACGGGTGAGGGAAGCGAGAACGCTATCGCACGACCACGAGCTGCGGACAGTGCACGTCCAGTCGCGGTCCTTATAACACCCCCCTGCTTCCCGGGATTTGCGAAATTACAAGTTGACAATGACCGTGAATTATGAATTTTGATCCGCGTCGGGATAAGGCATCCGAATCCGAAGTAAATAATGATTATTCCGCGGGAAACAGGAGACGTTATAACTTGATTTTGTTCAATAACGATCGGTAAATGAAATAATGGGAATAATTTGGAAATTAAATTTTGCCAGTGGAAATTTTGCCGAAAGAAATGATTAAGTTGTAAAAGCAATTAAAAAATCGGTCGCCAGCTCAACTGATGAGCGACAGTACTGTTAAGTACGTGAATAATTGTGTCAAAAATAAAGTTTACCTGTTTGTAGCGCAGCAGGTGGAACGAGAACTTTTACGTAAGTGCTGTGTCAGGCTCAGTAGTCACATGAAACAATGTCATAACAATCTAACTACACTTATTTTGTTCATAATTTGTCAGCTAAGTGCAATGCTGACAATACAGATAATTATCTACCGAGATTTTGAATAATGGACTGTCATTCTGTCTTTAAAATTGGGTACTTTGCACTGTTTAATCTACTGATAATGAAATATATTGTCAATAATTGATTAACTATGTTTTGAATGATAATAATTCATTAATTGGGGGATTGTCAGGTGGAATAAGCTTAATGGTTTCATGAAATATCCTTGAATTAACTTCAGCTGAATATGCATTGAAAAAAATCTTAATAATCAAATTTATTATTTCAGTCTATTATTAAGTTGCTACGGTTGGCGTAAGCTTATTAAGTGCAACAATTAACTACGATAACCAGTCTGAAATTTACTCTTCACCGTCTATGCAAATAATTTGATAATTAACATATTTTCTTTTGATAATGGCGTGACACACTCGGTTCAATAAGGTAAGGATTGGAAGGAACCTACTTGGTGTTATTGTCGGGTGGAATGTCAACTGCAACACTTCGATTATAAAGTGCTTGTTATTAATTGTTCAACTTAAGAGAAAAGCACAGTCGCTGGCAAACCTTCTACAATTTTATCCTACGGAAATTACGTATATCTTACTTCCCTCGTTGTCGGTGGATCGACGGAAGTCCACGGCAGCGACACAATGTGGCATCGGGATTTTACTGTTGCGACTCGGGCCCACAGCGCGCTTCACATTTAACCCTCGTTTCTTCAGCACTAAGCCCATTAATCCATAGCAACTTGCCCGGCCATGCTTCCAGATATGCCGACCATTACTTTCCCGTCGTTTTTAGATCCATACACTAGCCGTTAGATGTAACACAGCTAGGAATAGCAGCGCTCGACTGTACGCCTTACTCCGAGCACGGCGTCACTGCTGCTACTACCCGCTGGCGCGCTCCCGCGCCCAGAGGCGCAACAAAACAATCTCTCTGACTTCAACGTTAACTAAATATGCCCTGACTTGCCAGTGTTAAATATTACATAATTTAATCGTAATTTACACTACAAATTTACACTACACAATACATCGTATACAAACAGTTTCATGTGTTAAGTAAGCGAGAAAATTAGTAGCAAGGACTGCGTTGTAGCGTCACATACTGGCGTGGAAATTCTGGCCTTCGTCACCGATGAACAGTAGTGGATGAACCAGGCGCCTGCTGTGGAGGTCGATACGCAGCAACATTTGCTGAACAGCCGTTGAGGAGACGCTGTTGGAGCCCTTTAGCTCATTTAAGTCTTCAACAGTTGCACGTCCATTCGCCCGTACACAACTCTGCAGCCATACGGCGTCCCGTCGTCTATGCTAGGGTGCCATTAAACAGAATGCGGCGGAAATCGGTGTATGTAATATAAATGTACAGGTAAACAAATTATCACAATTACAGAAAAACTGGTTGATTTATTCAAGAAAATGAGGTTCACAAATTGAGCAAGTCAGTGCCGCATTGGTTCATCTCTCGCCCTTATCAAAGCAGTTACTCGGCTTGGCATTGATCGTAGAGTTGATGAATGTCCTCCTGAGTGATATGGTGCCAAATGCTGTCCAATTTGCGCATAAGACCGTCTAAATCCCGAGCGCATAATGCTCCAAACGTTTTCAACTGGGAAGAGATCCGGCACCCTTGCTGCCCAACGAAGGGTTTAGGACGCACGAAGCAGAAGAAACTCTTGTCGTTTGCGGACTGGCATTATCTTGCTGAAACGTAAGCCCAGGACGGCTTGCATGAAGGGCAACAAAACGGGGCGTAGAATATCGTCGACTTACCGGTGTGCTGTAAGGATGATGCGGACGACAACCAAATGGGTTGGTTCAAATGGCTCTGAGCACTATGAGACTTCTGAGGTCATCAGTACCCTAGAACTTAGAACTACTTAAACCCAACTAACCTAAGGACATCACACACATCCATGCCCGAGGCAGGATTCGAACCTGCGACAGTAGTGGTCGCGTGGTTCCAGACTGTAGTGCCTAGAACCACTCGGCCACTCCGGCCGGCCAACCAAATGGGTCCCGCTATGAAAAGAAATAGGACTTGTGGTTGTTGAGCCTCATGGCGGGCGATCATTGGGTTTGTATTCCACCACTGTCGCGACCCTCTCAAAACACTTCTTCGTTGATCATCGGGGCTCATTTCGAAGCGAGGACTCATCAATGAGGACAGTTCTACTCCAGTGAATGTGCTCCCCAATCGAAGATGTTTCTGGAAATCCCCAGAGAGCGGTGTAATACCAACCTAACTGCCGGCCACAATACAGCCAGCCAGCCAGGAGTGATGGTCTGGGGCGCCATTTTATTTCAGAGAAGAACACTTTTGGTTGTCATTCGCGTCACCTTCACAGCACAGTGCTACTTCGACGATATTCCACTCCTCGTTTTGTTGCCCTTCATTGCAAGCCATCTTGGGCTTTCATTTCCGCAAGATAATGCCCGGCCAAAAACGGCGAGAGTTTCTACTGCTTGTCTCCGTGCTTACCAAACCCTAACTTTGACAACAAGGTTGCCGCATCTCCGCCCAATTTAGAAGGTTCGGAGCATTGTGGACACGGCCATCCAAGCATCTTGGGATTTTGATGACCTAACGCGCCAACTGGGTTTAATTTGTCACGATATTCCTCAGGAGGACATCGAACAACTCTGTCAATCAGCGCCAAGTCGAATAACTGCTTGCATGGGGGCCATAGGTGGACAAATTCCCATAAAATATACCAATTCCGCCCCTTCGGATATCTCTTCGTTGAGTATCGCTCTTCTTGTCTCAGACCGTACATCTACATCTTCATGGATAATCTGCTAATCACACTTAAATGCGTAGGTGGGAGTTCACAGAAACACCTTCACAATAATTCTCTATTATTCCACTATCGAAGAGCGCGCAGAAAAACGAATACCTACATTTTTCGGTGCGAGCTATGAATTCCCTTATTTTATTATTATGATCGTTTGTTCCTGTGTAGGTCGGCACCAACAAAATATTTTCTCTTTCAGAGAAGAATGTGTTATTGGCTGAAATTTCGTGAGAAGATTCTGCCGCAACGAAAAACGTCTTTGTTTTAATGGTGTGCATTCCAGATCCTGTATCATGTCCCTGACACTCTCTCCCCTATTTCGCGATAACACAAAACGTGCTGCTCTTCTCCGGACTTTCTCGATGCACTCCGTTAATCCTGTGTGGTGAAGGGGCATGGATGTGTGTGATGTCCTTAAGTTAGTTAGGTTTAAGTAGTTATAAGTTCTCGGGGACTGATGACCTCAGAAGCTAAGTCCCATAGTGCACAGAGCCATTTGAACCATTTTTTTTGTCTGGTGAAGGATCCCAGACCGCGCAGCACTACTCGATAAGAGGTCGGACAAGCGTAGTGTAGGCAGGCTCTTTAGTAGATCTGTTACATTTTCTATGTGATCTGTCAATAAAGCGCGGTTTTTCGCTTGCCTTCCACACAACATTTTCTATGTGTTCTTTCCAATTTAAATTGTTCGTAATTGTAATCCCTATGTATTTAGTTGAATTTACGGCCTTTAGATTATACTGATTTATCGTGTAACCGAAGTCTGACGGATTTGTTTTAGCACTCACGTTTATTATTTCACACTTTTCATTATTTAGGGTCAACAGCCAATTTTCGCACCATTCAGATATCTTTTCCAAATCATCTTCTGATGACGTGACTAGACAATAAATGGCAGGAATCTAGAATAGACTTCTTAATACTTAAATGTACATTCGATCTTAACTAAATTCTGTATTTCAGAAACAATTTTCCTTTTTTGCAGTCAGTGTATTATATCGTTCCTGCTACACCCATACCCAATTATTTTGCTGCGCTAATAACAAAATTCATGTACTATATTATCTGTTTCGTCTTTGGTAATCTAATTCCCACAGAATCGCCTGGTTTAATTCGCCTGCATTTCGTTGCCGTTGTTTTAGCTCAGTCTTTCCAAGACGCTATGCATTCCTTTCGACTGTTTTTTAATTTCCGTTGCCGTCTGTGATAGAATTACTATGCTCTCGGCTAACCTTAACGTTGTTATTTGTTCTGCTTGAATTTTAATTGCTTTTCTCCAATTTTTCCTCTGTTTTCTTTATTGCTTGCTCTGCCTATAGTTTGAATGGCATGGGTTATGGGGCATTAACCTGCCTCCCCTCTAACATTACTGCTTCATTATTTCTCGCTCCGTTTTTATGACTGCTGTATGGCTTCCGTGCAAGTTGAAATAGCCTTTAGTTTCCTGTATTTTATCACTGCTGGCTGCAGAATTACGATGAGCATATTCCAGTCAATATTTTGGGAATTTTTAAACTTTTTTACTTGTCTAAATGGTATAATCGCATGTCTGTGTTTCTTCTATGTGTCTAAGACGACTCTGAGGGGTAGTATTGTCTCATGTGTTCTTACATTTCGCTAGAAGCCTAAATAATCTTACCCGTGGTGGATTTCTAGAATGTTTTCCATTGTTGGGTACAATTTTGCTGTCAGTATTTTCCAACCATGACATTAAACTAATGCTTCGGTAATATTCTCACCCGTCGATGCTTGCCTTCCTTGAAACAGGAATTATTACATTCTTCTTGAAGTCTGAGGTTATTTTATCTGTTTTACAAATGTTTTTACAGATGGTATATTTTTTTCGTCGCTCGCTTTCCGATAATCTCAGTAATTCTGAAGGAATATTTTGATCCTCGCGTCGGCTTAGATCTGTTAATACACAGGCAAATTCTCTTCAGAGTCATCTTCCACTTCATCTTCATCTTGCCGGCCGGTGTGGTCGAGCGGTTCTAGGCGCTTCAGTCGGGAACCGCGCGACCGCTACGGTCTTAAGTTCGAATCCTGCCTCGGACATGGATGTGTGTGATGTCCTTAGATTAGTTAGGTTTAAGTAGTTCTAAGTTCTAGGGGACTGATGACCTCAGATGTTAAGTCCCATAGTGCTCAGAGCCATTTGAACCATTTGAACCATCTTCATCTTCTTCCCTTTCCTCAATACTTCCCCATTCCATATGATTTTCACTAGGTTTATTTCCTTTGTTCGTCTGTTCAAGATGGGCCACAATTCCTGGTACAGACACCTACGGTTTATAAACGGGACTTAGTAGATAAAGTCATGAAATGTACCGTTTGGATGTAAAATAATTTTGAAGATCGGATCTCTTCGAAATCTCCTGCTTCACGGTATGCACACAACACAAGTTACGCTGCATATTCCTTCCACCGCTCAGGCTTCCCTTCTTTACTTAATACTTGCTTGCCATCTACGCTCTTAATATTCATACCGCTCCTTCTCTTTTGTCCAAGGGTTGTTTGATGTTCCTGTATGCGGCATTTACATTTTCTAAATCGTGTATTCTTACACGGCCTTACATTTATCCTCAAGCCATTCTTGTTTTGCCATGTTGTGCGTTCTGTCTACCTATTTTTTTCAGACTATGTTCCCTTTTGTCTGCTTCATTTCCTGAATTTTTATATTTTCTCCATTCAGCCAATGAAATTCAATAATGCAGTCTTTATTAAAGGGTTTGTAATGGGCCTTGTCTGTTTGCATGTTTGAACCGCTGCTGCTTTCGGTACTTATTTCTCAAAGCTACCAAATTTATCAAAATTGTGTCCCCTGTTTCACTTAATCGTTGCGTAATACTCCCTGTAAAATTTTCGACAACTTCTGGACCTGTAACTAAGCTAGATCCCATCTTAAACGCATATGATTTGTAACTTCTTTAGTTTCACTCTCCATTATGAAGATGTATAGGATAAATAGCCAGGTATAGAGATGAACTGATGACCTATTGGCAGGCGAAAAGCAGCATGTAGTTCTTACAGAAGCATCAGGCAATTTTGGGTGGTGTGATGTTATCATTATGATGATATTTTAATTACTTGGTTTAAAATATAGATAGTGGAAAGCTGAAACTTCCCGTGAAGCAAATGCTATCTCCGGGGTAAATAAAGAAATAAAATGTGTAATGGCATTGCCAGCCGGAGGTTCCCGAGGCCAAGTTTCAGCCTCTAGGCGGTAACGGTTTCCTTCCTCCACATATGATAGACCACTCCCACACGATGTGGGAGAGTTGTGTTGTAAGTGTATCTGTTGAGTATGGGTGGCGGTAAAAGATGTGTGTGCAGTGTGGGATCACGTATATGCTTACGACGATGAGAGGAGGGAGAGAGCAAAATCTGGTGCCTGCCATTTGCCTACCCCCTCTAGTAGCACCAAGTCGTCCATCGACTTTTATGTCCCCACACATTATGAAACCCTGCGTAGAGTTTTCCTATTTCATTCAAGGCATGAGCGATCAGACGATCAGGAAATATAAGCGAACACGTTTACTCCCCATGCCATTCAAATCAAACCGGTAAATATTTATTCTATCTCTCACCTGCCAGAGGTAGTGTTAACCTGGACAACTATAGAGATTGACAATGGCAAGTTGCAAGAGCAGTACGAAGACTGCCAATCACTTAGAAATGTGAATCAGTGAGATTCGGATTACGTAAAGACGTATTAATGACTAATGATTTTTCTATTTATTTATAAGTCAAGAAGCATTATATTTCTTCATTTACTTCACATTACCTTCAAGTTAAGTGCGTAAGGCTCCTGTGGTCAGGGTCAGTTATCATAAAACTTAACCGAGTGTAGAGATGCTTGCTGCTGAAAAATGACTGTCACTAGAAGGATAAAACCGCCGTTTCATCCATGGTTGAAAGTGCTGAAAATCAATTTTTTTTTTCTGTATAGTGACAATTATTTCACAAGTTGACGCAGATATTGGTCCACGGGAGGAATAGCGTATCGTATCTAACTCAATTTTTTCACGACATTTAAGTAGAGGATATTTGAATCACAATGAGTTTATTATACATTTCATGCAAGAAATTCACAAGATACTGTTGTTATCACCTTTGAAATAAAGACCAGATAAATGAGAAACTTCAGTGGTATATTACGGGAGAGGACGTCCGTTAGTTACAAAGTCTATTATCCAGAGGAGTTTTGAAAAAAATATATTCCAATAGCCACGTTTGTTGGAAGAGAACTGGCAAGCAATGATATTAATTCTATTCACCCGTTAGGATAATCACCTTCCTTGAATGTCTGCTGGGAGTAAATGTAATTCTCTTGTGTTCTCGCCAATAGACGAAACCGGAGCTGGCGCTCATGGATAGTTTCGGAATTGACTCACTGTGCTGCGCTTTGAAGTTCGCCGCCAACCACTGGCAGGGACCACTCAGCAACCTCTGAGCCGCCGCCAATGAGATGCACTTCCACGTTGTGATAAGCGGCGGCCAACGGCAGAAACGGGCGGTTCATGTTCGGAGTTGGCGTACGACAGTTTTAGTACGGAGATACAGGTCTGCAGTTCATAGCTGCAGTTCGAAATAGTGATCAGCCTGCGAGACTCAAGTCTACAAGTGTAGTCGACTATAGCTTTCACATAGGGACACGTGTCTACTACAGTGATTGATAGTATGGCGCCCAGGACAGTCATGGTCTTGTTGACATTGTATTCAGTAACGCACACCTTGATAGGCTATTGTTTAGTTGTATTTGTCGGCAAGCACAACCAACGAGTTGCTCTAAAACTTAAGTTCAAATGGTTCAAATGGCTCTGAGCACTATGGGACTTAACTTCTATGGCCATCAGTCCCCTAGAACTTAGAACTACTTAAACCTAAATAACCTAACGACAGCACACAACACCCAGTCATCACGAGGCACAGAAAATCCCTGACCCCGCCGGGAATCGTACCCGGGAACCCGGGCGTGGGAAGCGAGTACGCTACCGCACGACCACGAGCTGCGGACAAGACTTAAGTATCACGGCCTAATAAAGTGTATATTTGTGTGTCACTAATTTGTTTTGCACTGTCACATTTACTCTGTCCACCTTGGAGCACCCAAATTTAATATCGCGTGTACGAGACATTCTACCCAGACGACCAGTACACATCAAATTCCAACAACGCAATTCTGGTTTAAAATTCTACCTGATATTCACTCAAAGAAACTGGTATAGGTATGTGTTTTCAAATACAGAGATATGTAGACAGGCGGAATACGGCGCTGCGATCGAAAACGCCTACACAAAACAAGTGTCTGGTGCAGTTGTTAGATCGGTTAGTACTGCTTCAGTGGCAGGTTATCAGGATTTAAGTGAGTCTGAATGTGGTGTTATGGTCGGCGCACGAGCAGTGGGGTACAACATCTCGGAGATAGCGATGAAGCGGGGATTTTCACGTACGACCAATTCACGAGTGTACCCGGGAATATCAGGAGTCCGGTAAAACATCAAATGTCCGACGTCGCTGCGGCCGGAAAAAGATCCTGCAAGAAAGGGACCAACGACGACTCAAGAGAATCGTTCAACGTGGCAGAAGTGCAGATCTTCCACAAATTGCTGGACATTTCAATGCTGCGCCATAAATAAGTGTCAGCAAGCGAACCAGTCAACGAAACATCATCGACGTGAGCTTTCGGAGCTGAAGGCCCACTCGTGTATCCTTGATGACTGCACGACACAAAGCATTACGCATCGCCTGGGTCCGTGCACACCGACATTGCACAGTTGAAGATCGGAAACATGTCTCCTGGTCGGACGAGTCTCGTTTCAAATTGTATCGAGTAGGTGGACGTGTACGGGTATGGATCAACCTTATGAATCCATGGACCCTGTATGTCAGCAGGGAAGTGTTAAAGCTGGTGGAGGCTCTGTAATTGTGTGGGGCGTGTGCATTTTGAGTTATATGGGACCCCTGATACGTCTAGATACGACTCTGAAAGGTGACATGTACGTAAGCATCCTGTCTGATTACCTGCAACTGTTCATGTCCATTGTGCATTCCGACTGACGTGAGCAGTTCCAGCAGGACAATGTGACACGCCACATGTTCAGAATTGCCACAGTGTGGCTCCAGGAACACTCTTCTGAGTTTAAACGTTTCCGCTGGCCACCAAATTCCCCAGACATGAACATTATTGAGCAAATCTGGGAAGCCTTACAAAGTGCTGTTCATAAGAGACACCCCGCCACCCTCGTCCTCCTACGGATTTATAGACAGCCCTGCAGGATTACCTCCAGCACTACTTCAGTACTGTTAGTCGAGTCCATGCCACGTTGTGTTGCGCACTTCTGCGTGCTCGCGGGGGCCCTACACGACATTAGGCAGGTGTTCCAGTTTTTTTGGCTCTTCAGTGTAGTACATTATTGAACGGGTACGATAATGGCCAGTAAGTTTATAAATCAGTTGTCAGCACGTCATACCACAGGCCCTGTTGCTGTTAAGTATAACTCCGATGTTTCTGGTCCAAATCCACGCGGCCACAAACAGCAACAAATCGCGCTATCTAAGAAACTGTGTTGACACGCTTTACTTGAGCAATGAAAACAAGAGAGAGAAATCTGTTATAAAAATTGGATATATTTATCAATAGGGAGTGATCATCAATCCTTCTGTCGTACAACACAGCGATCGACAGACTGAAAATATGTGTTTTTATTCACTTATTTATTTTTAATTTTTTTACTTGATTTAAATTTGTTGTTCTGGAAATTGGTGAATGATCGCCCACCAGGAAATTGGGTAAGCTCATAGACTGTTTGAAGAATTCTAAAGGCTTGAAGTGTTGCTCTTCTGTGGAAATTTAGTTATAGCTTGGATTGAACGTAAAGTTCGTAAATGGGGCAGTCAGTTTAATTTTCTAGTAAATGACAAGTTAAATTCTTCAAAAATAATGCAACAGTCATCAGGAGGAGGCAGAGCAACACATCATTTACATGATAGTGGTGTGACCTTAACAACTAACCAGCAACACGTTAATCGGGCAAACAATAATACAGCATAATCTAAAACATGCATTACTAAATTACATTCAAAACGAAACTTGCCACTGAATAATTAGGAGCTACGAAATCCTGCCTTGGAATTTAATGCAGCTACTTCGGTCTCATAATATCGTCTTTAGGAAACTTGAACACATGGACATTGTTTCGTGCAGTGTAATTTGAAACGTCCCCTTAGAAAAATTGTACATGACTGTGCTTAAACTGACACATAATATTTTTAGCGCAACGCAGTCTGACTTTCAAAAATCCCTACAAAAGAATGGCCCTGACTAACATTAACCTATACCTTTCACAAATCACTTACCTCACAAAAATCTTCGTTACTCGAACTACTGCAATACAGCGAGCGCCACTACTGCCAGCTAAATAAAAGATTCAAACTACTGAAGGCACTAACTACTGATAGGCACAGGTAGCAAATGAAAGATTTTAATAGAGAACAAACAATGTATTTACCTTAATAGTCATAATATATATAGCAGTTGATGACATCCATTCTTACGAAGGTACTGTATCTGATGGACACACCTCCAGGATTATCCATTCTCAAAAATCCGCCATCTCACTTCCCCACATCCACCACTGCGCAACGCTACGCGCTGTTCACATCCAGCTGCCCAACACTACAATGGCAGACAACAATGCAAACTAGCCACAGACTGCACACAGCACAGCCAGTGATTTTCATACAGAGCGTTACGTGGCGTTACCAGTATAAAAACCTAAACAGCCTACTTACAAATTCACATTACCTATTGGCACGCAAGACTTTACAACCGTAACGAGGATGAAACTGCTAGGCGTACATAACGTTGTGTTAAACTCACACGAATACAGATTTATAACCATGAATATGATTTCTGTTTACTGAACTAACAATATCGTAAATATCAAATAGCACAAAAAATTTTTTTATACCCAACATACAGCACAAACAGCCGTTGACTCCGCCGCTTAGCCGGCCGGGGTGGCAGAGCGGTTCTAGGCGCTACAGTCTGGAACCGCGCGACCGCTGCGGTCGCAGGTTCGAATCCTGCCTCGGGCATGGATGTGTGTGATGTCCTTAGGTTAGTTAGGTTTAAGTAGTTCTAAGTTCTAGGGGACTGATGGCCTCAGATGTTAAGTCGCATAGTGCTCAGAGCCATTTGAACCATTTTGAACTCCCCCGCTTCTCGATGACATCACTACTTGATTTTTTACTGCTGTTCGGCCTTTTCGCCTAGATGGTGTTGGCAAGGGTACACTTGCAAAGAATACCTTGCAGTCTCTGTTTTGCTTCATACACAGGCTGATTTTACATGGCTGATTTTCTTAGGGATTACTTTTACATTAAATGATTCTTGAGTTACAGAGGTTTCATAAAAAATTTCATGTATTCAAATTAGATAAAACACACACACGCGTGAGAAACAGCTTACTACTGAATGTTACGTCAAATAAGACTTTTACATTAAGTTACATTTTAGGCTTAAAATTCGAAAGCCCACATTACAACGCTTACTTTCATGTAGGGTGTCTGGTTCCGAAGGCTTCAGTAATGCTGTTATTCAGTAATGTTATTAGTGCGTGATTCACAAAGTGGAGAAGTTTGCTGCTAAATATGCTGCCATCGGCATCTGGTCTGTGCATGGCGCAATTCAGCGCGAGTGGTGCTGTAAATCACCACGATAATGTACACGGTCCATTTCACAGTTCACTTGGGCAAGGATGTGATCCTACCGACGGTCAGTCTGTACTCAGAACTGTCATCGTGTGCTTGGGCAGAAGGCGACGTACATTCGAAAGTCGTACGCGTAACTGTTCGCACTTTGGCGTGTTAGAACATTGATTTTACATGCAGTTCAAATTCAAGTTGTTCGCTTTTTTTTTATTTATTTATTTTTTTTTATTTTTTTTTACACACCCCCTAGTGCTGCAAGACTGCTGGCGAATATCTAGTCTAAGTCACAGCATTTAAAACTTTAGAGATTAGACTTACAAGGTATTTGGAATGCGGCAAGCAAGTAAAATCAGTATAGGAAAGGCGAATGGTAGATATAAATTTGTTGTTGGTCAAGTGCAGAAGAGATGTAAAGCATATTTTATACCAGGCGCCTCTGTGAATGATTCTATTGTTCCAGCGTTCGCGGCCGTTGTCAAGCAGAGATGCGGTCTGCTAAATTCGTGACAGGCTAGCGTAGCCCATACTAATGTTTAATATAGTTGCTCGGGGGACTTGACACAATATCATTGGCAGAATGGCGACGTTGTGCCCGCATATGCCTTGTTACAAGCGCTCGGCGTCAGGGGGCGTAATGAGCCAGTGTGGCTGAGAGATATGGTTTGGGAGGGAGGGGTGAATCACGCTGGGGCGTGCGGAAATACACAGATAAGTGTGGCATTGACTTTTATTCCGCCGAAGAATAAGCTGAGTCGCGTCTGTACTGCAGAGCTTGGAAGCTGACTCAGCGGGTTGGTCGGCCGTCGAAGTCCATCACCAGATGGTCGTCGTGGTTGGCCTGCAACTTAAACAATCGTTATTTTCTCTGATTCTGGACGCAGAGAGAATGACGAAGCGATTGCTTGCCTTGAGACTCTGGGATCTCTTATTTACACTCTTTCTCCTATGCCTCTGATCTAGTCCCTCTGGAGGAGATTGGTGGAGTGTTCCTTAATAATTATAACACCCACTTTCTCTAGCCTTCAGCCCCCACATATAAGTTGTTAGGTGCCGTTGTAACTGAGCTTCCGTATTTTCCATAGCACATCGGTGCTCTGCGTTGCATCTAATTGCTCTACACTTGTTTATAGAGTTGGCCAGGCCACACTTCCACACCTGCGGGTGGTGTTGTAAACTTGCCCCGCAAAATCATTTGCTGAATAACAACATTGTCAGTGCCCGCTACCCAATGTGTCTATCGGCTCCTTAACTTCTACCTTCCAGTTGTAGCTGCGCACAGTTTCCAAGAATTTCCTAGATCCATGCCTATAGTTATTTTTAATATCAGTCTACCAGTAAACTATCTTTAGTAATTAATATATTGAGGATAATCTCCCAAATTCAGAATGTAGTGCCTCCACGTGGAACTTCTTACACTTAAATTACCCACTTCACTGTCTACCGAGCACCCCCCTTTACTCTTAAATAGTAATTAATTCGTTAAAACGAATTGCTTCTCTGCCCGATGCCGATCAACCATTCTACTGGTAATTGGTCTGTTGTCACGTCTGCAGCCTGTACGTGCTTTCTTTTCACGCGGAAACACATGTAGCAAACGTCTACTAGGAAAACACCACAACAGACCACTGATACACTTACTACTGAAACTGCCCTACTTTCGTTCGCAGAAGTGGTATACAGGGTGGTCCATTGATCGTGACCGGGCCAAATGTCTCACGAAATGAGCATCAAACGAAAAAAGTACAAAGAACGAAACTTGTCTAGCTTGACGGGGAAAACCAGATAGCGCTATGGTTGACCCGCTAGATGGCGCTGCCATAGGTCAAACGGATTTCAACTGCATTTTTTTAAAAAGGAACCCCCATTTTTTATTACATATTCGTGTAGTACGTAAAGAAATATCAATATTTTATTTGGAACACTTTTTTCGCCTTGTGATAGATGACGCTATAATAGTGAGCCATCTCACAAGTTTAGACGAACAGTTGGTAACAGGTAGGTTTTTTAAATTAAAATACAGAACGTAGGTACATGTGATACATGTACCTTTGTGAACTTGTTATTGCCGAGAACGCATGCTGTTACAGCGTAATTACCTGTAACTACCACAGTAATGCAATAAATCCTCAAAATGATGTCCGTCTACCTCAGTGCATTTAGCAATACGTGTAGCGACATTCCTCTCCTTAACAGCGAGTATTTCGCCTTCCGTAATGTTCGCACATGCATTAACAATGCGCTGACGCATGTTGTCAAGCGTTGTCGGTGGATCACGATAGCAAATATTCAACTTTCCCCACAGAAAGAAATCCGGGGACGTCAGATCCGGTGAACGTGCGGGCCATAGTATGGTGCTTCGGCGACCAATCCACCTGTCATGATATATGCTATTCAATACAGCTTCAACCGCACGCGAGCTATTGTGCCGGACATCCATCATGTTGGAAGTACATCGCCATTCTATGATGCAGTAAAACATATTGTAGTAACATCGGTAGAGCATTACGTAGGAAATCAGCACACATTGCACCATTTAGATTCCTCCCGTAATGCCGCACCATACATTAACCCGCCAAGGTCGCTGATGTTCCACTTGTAGCAGCCATCGTGAATTTACCGTTGCCCAGTAGTGCATATTACGCCGGTTTACGTTACCGCTGTTGGTGAATCACGCTTCGTCGCTAAATAGAACGCGTGCAAAAAATCTGTCATCGTCCAGTAATTTCTCTTGTGCCCAGTGGCAGAACTGAACACGACGTTCAAGGTCGTCGCCATGCAGTTCCTGGTACATAGAAATATGGTACGGGAGCAATCGATGTTGATGTAGCATTCTCAACATCGACGTTTTTGAGATTCCCGACTCTCACGCAATTTGTCTGCTACTGATGTACAGATTAGCCGCGACAGCAGCTAAAACACCTACTTGGGCATCATCATTTGTTGCAGGTCGTGGTTGACGTTTCATATGTGGCTGAACACTTCCTGTTTCCTTAAATAACGCAACTATCCGGCGAATGGTCCGGACACTTGGATGATGTCGTCCAGGATACCGAGCAGCATACATAGCACACGCCCGTTGGGCATTCTGATCACAACAGCCATACATCAACACGATATCGACCTTTTCTGCAATTAGTAAACGGTCCATTTTATCATGGGTAATGTATCACGAAGCATATACCGTCCGCACTGGCGAAATGTTACGTGATACCACGTTCTTATACATTTGTGGCTATTACAGCGCCATCTATCACAAAGCGAAAAAAGTGGTCCAACTAAAACATTCATATACGTATCTTTACGTACTACACGGAGATGTAATAAAAGTGGGGGTTCCTATTTTTAAAAAAACGCGGTTGATATCGGTTTGACCTATGGCAGCGCCATCTAGCGGGACAACCATAACGCCATCTGGTTTCCCCCTTCAAGCTAGACGAGTTTCGTTCTTTGTAGTTTTTTCGTTTGATTCTTATTTCGTGAGATATTTGGCCCGGTCACTCTCAATGGGCCAACCTCTATATGTTACCACATACATTCCATAGAAATTCTCCATTACTGGGACTTTATTAATTTGTCCAAGGAGTGAACAAATTCTGAACTGATTGTGTAGTTTAAGGAGATTAAATTTTGAACGGGTAATATCCTCAGAGATCCTTCCGCCAATACAGCAGTGGCAGTGGCGTAACAATTCAGATAGTAAGCAAAGCCATAAAACGAAAATCCATCCTCATTGCTTCGCAAGTTTTCTCAAACCTACCTATGTCCCCCATTCGTAGCAGTTCAACCATAAAGTTTCTGGTGTGAATACTAACTGATGTGTTCCCATCTTCTGGAACTAAGTTTGAGCTATCAGAAGCTCTATATTGCAATAAAAATACGGATGTTCTAATACAACAGGCCGAAAACCCCAACACATTACAAGCATACAACTTACTTACGTGACTTTAACAATTATGACACATCATATACCTTAGGGTGCTCACTAAATCAAGGTCCCCTTGCAAATTTCTCCTTCTGGTTGGTTGCTGATAACTGCAGTATTCTATCTACCATTCCTTTAATCGGCTTTATGCAACTGACGTGTATAACTGACATTTTGTGGGGAACAGTATCTTCACGTTGACCGGTAAAACCACTGGTAGTTAGACATATGGTCATGAACTTGCGCAAAAGATCCTTCTGAAAAACCTCTGGAACCACCATGTGTGGTCCACAGGTTATTGGCCTACACAAATATCCTTGTGAATAACAAAATGTGGCTGTGACATGGATGCCTGCACTCCTTATCCTTTGCCTGAGGCCCCTTCCACCCTTACATGCTCCTCCCTAACGTCCTCAGTATCACTTCCTTATGACATAATGGATTTGCGTTTGCATGCATTCTTCTTGGCTTATGGATTGCCTCATAGACGAATTCGCTAAACTCAAGTGCCCACTGAATTAACCCACTAGATGGATCTTTTAAATCATGCGACCATTTCAATGAACCATGATCTGTCACTACCATAAACTTCCCACCATACAGGTAACATTGAAAATACATAATACCATATATGACTATCAACATCTTTTTTCTCAGTAGTTGAGTAGTTACACACCAGCCTCGTTTAGATGCCTGGAAGTGTAAGCTGCCAGATGTTCTTGATCGTCTACCATCTGTCCCAAAACACAGCCAACTCCTCGCCTTGAAGTGTCATGTATGAGGATAAACACTTTCTCGAAATCAGGAAAAAGCAATACTGAATCTCAAACTCACATTTACTTTAATTTTTCGAATGCCACTTGACATATCTGCGACCAATGGGATTTCACCCCTTTTTTCAGGAGCTTGTTCATAGTTTGGCTATTGTCTCTGTGTTCATGACAAACTGCATAGAAAGGCTAATAAACGTCTGTACCTGTTTAGTTATTTGTGGTGTCAGAAAATTCTGAAATACATCTGTAAGACGTGGATCGGTCTGTATGCCACGTTCACTGATCAGAGGCCCCACAGTTTATCTGAGTTTGCACAATATAGCACTAATCCACACTTAACAACAAACGCGCTGACCATACTCTGCTAAAGACATCCTCAAAACATGTCACATGCTCTGTTCAATCCCTTGAAAGACAGTTATGTCATCCAGATACACCGTACAAGTGCTATGATTTAATCGTCTCAATAACTCATCTAACAACCACTGATAGGTTGCCAATGCGTTCATTAGTCCAAATAGAGTGTGCTTGTAATGATAATGGCCCGCCAGCTCATAAATGCTGTTTTCGGCCTATCCTCTGGCCCCACTTCTGATTGTTGATATCCGTTAGTGAGATCCATAGCTGTAAAGAACCGGCACTGACCCAGATTTTCCGAAGTTTCTGTGATGTATGGAACAGGATACGCATCCAAACTGTTTTGTGGTTTCATATATCTGTAGTCGCAGCAAAATCTGTATTTTCTTATTCTGTCCACAGATTTCTTCACCACGACCACTATATTCGTGCTCCACGGGCTAACGCTCGGTTCTATGATCACGTCTCTTAGTAGTTGCTGAATAAATTCTTGCAATAATGTTTGCAGTTGTCTTGTTACGTGATATGGCTTGCTATAAATTGGTGTGCTATGGGGATAAGTACATGGTGTCCCATCACCGACATTGCTGTTAACCCCATTAACAAAATAAATCACAAAATTTCAACTACAAGTTTTGCATAGTACTTCGATCGCTCTCCCTTGAAGTGACTCACTTTCGCTTGTAACAATTCTGTGTCGATGGTTTGCATGCGGCTTTCCTCTTGTCTTGACCTACCAAAGACCTCATCATCCGAGACTTATCGAGTGGCCATTGCTGCACCGTTTGACAAATTCACCTCCCCTCTGCCAAAGTTATCCACACTAACAGGAGTCATCCAGTACCCATTAACGGCACTGATATGTGCCAAACTACCGTGGACAAAATAATGCAAACTATGCAATTCTTCATTGCTTAACGACGGCTCATTCACATGTAATGTTTCTCTCAGCTAATCGGTTTCCACTGAAACCGACACTATCCTACACATACTTGCTGACATTTTATCCTGGTCATCGATGTTTACTTACTCAGTTCAGTTGCTCTCATTCCCATAATAGATGAACCTTGCCGCATTGCCGCTGTTGCAACCGTTTCCCCCTAATTGAAACAAAGTCCCACTGAGTTCTACTGTGCATTGTCAAGGATCAACCAAAGCATGATGTTTGTTGAGAAAGTCTAGCCAGAAAATCACTGAGTAACGTTCGCCTACACATGCCAATACCTCTATGCGTTACTTGAACTTAGTTTTCCCAATTGAAAATTCTAGTACTGCAGCACCCAATAACTCCACTATTGTCACCAGCCCTACATGGCTTATATAGTGGTGGTCACAACCGGCTCTTTGCTGCGAGGTCCAGACCGATAACGAACACGTGCGTCTCTGTGACTACAAAAATCTCTGTTTTTCTACGACTCACCAAGTTCACTAAGCAGCGTTCTGCCTGTGCACGAACTTCTGCAGTGTTATGGTGTATTAGAACTGCCTACCAACAATTGAAGCACTCCCATTTGCGTTTAACAGCTCCTTCCCTTGCCACTGTTTCCGAACTTTCTCATGTCTACAGTTAGATTCCTGGTGGCCCACTTCACCACTTTCACAGCACTCTTGTTTGTCTACATTGTTTCCTTATGTGCCCCTCCTGACCACATCTATAACAACTGATTTGAGAAGTGAATACCCAGTTGTCAACTCTTTCCTTCATTTCAATATCCACCTCCCCTGTATGTGTTATGATTCCAAATCCTGATGCTAAGTGCTCCTCCTCCTTCTTCTGCTTCTTCCATTGGCACTACACCCCAGGATGGGACTTGGCCTCCTCGATGATTTCCCGCCATACCTCTCTGGACTTCGCCGTAGACATCCAGTTGTGGCCGAGCGGTTCTAGGCGCTACAGTCTGAAACCGCGCGACCGCTACAGTCGCAGGTTCGATTCCTGCCTCGGGCATGGATGTGTGTGATGTCCTTAGGTTAGTTAGATTTAAGTAGTTCTACGTTCTACGGGACTGATGACCTCAGAAGTTAAGTCCCATAGTGCTCAGTGCCATTTGAACCATTTTTGAAGACATCCAGTTACGGCAAACAACCCAGGTACCGTCTTCTCCAACCTCATGAGTACGTCTGAACCTCGGTCGTCATCTTGTTATTCTCGTTCCAGGTTCACTACAGAAGACTTTCCTTGCTGGATCTGTCTCACGGAGTCGTATATATGCCCAGGCTATCTAAATCTACACATGTTTGTGAACTTGACCACATCCCACTCTTTACAGCAGTCATAAAGCTCGCCATTTCTTCACCTTCTTCAATCTCATTTTCATACACACGTCCAAACATTCTCCTCAGTATACTTCTTACGTCTGATCTCAGTCTACTTTCATACTGCTTTGTAATAGTGCCCGTTTCTAAACCGTACGAAAGTACTGGGCGTATCAGTGTTTTATAGAGACGGCACATAGTCTCGCCTGTAATAAGCTTGGATTTGAACTGTAGGAGCATTCCAAAATAACATCAATTAGAAGCACTTATGCGGCCATAGTTTCAGTCGAAGTGCTGTCATTTGGTTCTATTAACTTGGATTTAAAATGTCGCAGGATTCGAAAATAACCTCGATTAGAAGCACTTATGCTGGTCATAATTTAAGTCGAAGTGCTGTCATTTGCTTCTAGTTGACGGTATGTCTTGTCTTGATACCCGATTCACACACCACTTTATTGAGCGCCAAATTGAAGAATGGGTAGGAAAGCCCATCTCCCTGTCTTAGCCCAGTTCGTGTGGGAAACTAGGGAGACAGCCTAGACTGCACTCGCACAGATCACTGGAGCTGCCCTCGGGTAACCTCTATCAAACGCACCAACTTCTCAGGCACCTGAAATTCCCGCAATGCCTCATAAAGGTTACCCCAGTTTATTGTGTCATATGCAGATTAGAAATCAATGAAAAGATGCTGCACACCTACATTAAATTCCTTGATTTTTCTACTGTTTGCCGGAGAGTAAATGTTTAGTTCTGAACTCACATTGGTGATTTCCAATAATGTTCCCTGCTATGGGTGAGAGTCTACTAAACGATTTATCAAGCATTTTGCTATAAGCCTTAACAATTTTGTATTTGAAATACTTTATGCGCAGTACTTATGAGTGTTACGCCTCTGTAATTGCCGCATTTAAACATATCTCCTTCCTTGTGTATCAAACACACTATCTCTACATTCTATTCTTCTGGCAGCTTTTCCTTTTACCTGATAAGGTACAAAATCTTGTATATCCTACGATTTAACTCAACTTCCCTGGCTTTCAATAGCTCTGGTATTATATTATCAGTCTCTGGTGCTTTGTTGTTCTTCAGGCGGGATACTTCTCTGTCTGCTTTCACTTGGGAGGGACTATGGCCTCATCATCTGCTTCTGAGTGGATTAGGATCCCTTCAGCAGGGCGCTCTGGAGCATCCAACAGTTCACTGAAATATTTTAACCAACGCTCCCATATCTCTTGGCCATCAGTTAATAATCCTCCATTTTTACTTTTACACCTATTAATACGTGTAAATTTTTGATGAATTTTCTGACATCATTTGTTTTTCCAGTTGTCTCCAATTCCTCAGTCTCCTTTCTTTTCCTTTCCCTTTTCTTCTCCCGATGCAGTTTATTCTCTTCTTTCCCTTTATCTTGACAATTTCTTACTGCCAAAAGTGTATACAATTTACCAACATTCTGTTACGATCTTCATGAAAGCAGGAGTTCCTTGCTTATTTTCTTTCTTTCCCTAGAATTTCTTCCGCTGCCTTAATGACTGCGTTCCTGCAAGCACTCCATTCCTGATCGACAGTATCATTACACTAGCAGTGTATAGTGCAAGATTCTCAGTAACGTTTTAGCATGTCTTCGTCTTTTAGCTTTGATGCCATCTACTTCCTTTGAGATGTTCCTCTCATTTTCGTTGCGTTAGATATTCGATCTCTTAGTTTCGAAATTAGAAGGTGATGATCTGAATCCACATTAACTCCTCTGTAGGTACGTACATCTACTAAGTTTGAGAAATGCTTGGCGTCAATAATTACATGACTGTATGGTTGAAGGTATGCTGATCATGGCTAAACTGTGGATTCTTTTGTGTTGGAACATAGCGCTACCGTCAGCCATGTTACGCGATAATGCCAACTGAATTACTCTGTATCCATTATTTGTGTATTCATGGATGCTATGCTTTCCTATTGCTGGACGGTAATGATCTTCTATTCCAGTCGATGCATTGAGGTCTCCCTTGAGGTTCTCACAGAAGGTGTCACTATCCTCATCTGCTAGTTCTGTAGGTGCGTGATAATTGATCAATGAATAACGTCGAAATTGGGTCTTCAAACTCATTTGTGAGATTATAGATGTTATTCCAGTAAATTCACCACTATACGTCTAAATTTTTGTCTTACTGAAAACCCTGTACCAAATTCATGGTTGCTCTCTGGACCATGTTGGAAAATTGTCCAGCATCCCATATCAAGCACTCCTCCAGGTTTCCCATTCGTACCTTCCACGACATCTCTGCAGGTATGTCACCCAGGAGAGAGTTCACTGCTCTATTTTCTGCCTCCTGCAATAACACTCTGTTAGTTTCTGCATTCTTGTTCTGTACATAAGTCTTAGCATTCAGTTTACAGGTTCCATGTGAAAACACTTTCACTGACCCATTGTGCTGCATCGAGAAAGTACTTAGTTTCTCCCTGAGAAAACTGCCCGCTGTTTTGCTTTTGGTACCTCTGGCACACTGCAGCGGCCGACTCCTCAAACCCTTGTGCTTCACTCATTGTCTCTTGGTATAAAACATAGGCTATGGTGTCCCCTGCCAAACACACGCTAGCAACATGCAGGGTTCTTCCTCAGCGTCCCTAACATCCTTCATTAGGATTGTTGCATCTCCATTGCCTTGCATGAGAAGAGATCAATTAATGACATCAGTGATGTGTCACATGCAAGACAAGGTACTACCAGTCCAAACTTATTTTTGTCTGACCCCAATGGCGACTGAACCTGACTCACTTATCCGCCTTCTAACTCACCATTAAGATCGATATTTCTTTGCCCCTCATGCTGCAATTCGTGTATTAACGGATGCTCTCTCTGAGATAAACCATGAACTATATCTGAAGTAGCAGCAGACCATGTTCAGACAAATTTTTTACTCTATTTCTACCTTAATTCAGATGTTTAAAAAAAACACGAACTCCCGTTTAACGACACTACATACAAAAATCTAACCACAAATTCATTCTTCCAGCGAATCACTACCTGTCTACACTTACTGCACGTGCTAGCCAGATGACCAATCCATCAACACACAGAACAAGTATCTGCTACAGCTCTGGTTACACGGCAAATCTCGCTTGGACAAATTACAAAATAGACACTTTACTGATAATAAATATGTCTTTCACTACTTATAAACAAACATAAGTCGATGGTTGGTTCCTGTGGTTTTACGAAAGTAACTCTAAATATCACATGCCGTAGCATACACAATTAACTCCAACACTGAGGAAAATCACCAAAAATAACATAAATAACACTAGACGCATCAACCATACTGTGCTGAGCTAATGCCACCAAACCAATGTCAGTTGCCACTGACTCGGTCAAATCTCAAAAAATACCAAATCTCTTATCAAACCACAGTGTTGATCATGGACAAACCCTTTCTGTCACAACTTGTTGTGTTGGGGAGTGAAACGATGACTGTGACACCAGATTGTTATGACCCCTGAGCGTGACCTGCCAGCATGAGCGACAGGTGTTGCAAGCCATCATACACTCCTGGAAATTGAAATAAGAACACCGTGAATTCATTGTCCCAGGAAGGGGAAACTTTATTGACACATTCCTGGGGTCAGATACATCACATGATCACACTGACAGAACCACAAGCACATAGACACAGGCAACAGAGCATGCACAATGTCGGCACTAGTACAGTGTATATCCACCTTTCGCAGCAATGCAGGCTGCTATTCTCCCATGGAGACGATCGTAGAGATGCTGGATGTAGTCCTGTGGAACGGCTTGCCATGCCATTTCCACCTGGCGCCTCAGTTGGACCAGCGTTCGTGCTGGACGTGCAGACCGCGTGAGACGACGCTTCATCCAGTCCCAAACATGCTCAATGGGGGACAGATCCGGAGATCTTGCTGGCCAGGGTAGTTGACTTACACCTTCTAGAGCACGTTGGGTGGCACGGGATACATGCGGACGTGCATTGTCCTGTTGGAACAGCAAGTTCCCTTGCCGGTCTAGGAATGGTAGAACGATGGGTTCGATGACGGTTTGGATGTACCGTGCACTATTCAGTGTCCCCTCGACGATCACCAGTGGTGTACGGCCAGTGTAGGAGATCGCTCCCCACACCATGATGCCGGGTGTTGGCCCTGTGTGCCTCGGTCGTATGCAGTCCTGATTGTGGCGCTCACCTGCACGGCGCCAAACACGCATACGACCATCATTGGCACCAAGGCAGAAGCGACTCTCATCGCTGAAGACGACACGTCTCCATTCGTCCCTCCATTCACGCCTGTCGCGACACCACTGGAGGCGGGCTGCACGATGTTGGGGCGTGAGCGGAAGACGGCCTAACGGTGTGCGGGACCGTAGCCCAGCTTCATGGAGACGGTTGCGAATGGTCCTCGCCGATACCCCAGGAGCAACAGTGTCCCTAATTTGCTGGGAAGTGGCGGTGCGGTCCCCTACGGCACTGCGTAGGATTCTACGGTCTTGGCGTGCATCCGTGCGTCGCTGCGGTCCGGTCCCAGGTCGACGGGCACGTGCACCTTCCGCCGACCACTGGCGACAACATCGATGTACTGTGGAGACCTCACGCCCCACGTGTTGAGCAATTCGGCGGTACGTCCACCCGGCCTCCCGCATGCCCACTATACGCCCTCGCTCAAAGTCCGTCAACTGCACATACGGTTCACGTCCACGCTGTCGCGGCATGCTACCAGTGTTAAAGACTGCGATGGAGCTCCGTATGCCACGGCAAACTGGGTGACACTGACGGCGGCGGTGCACAAATGCTGCGCAGCTAGCGCCATTCGACGGCCAACACCGCGGTTCCTGGTGTGTCCGCTGTGCCGTGCGTGTGATCATTGCTTGTACAGCCCTCTCGCAGTGTCCGGAGCAAGTATGGTGGGTCTGACACACCGGTGTCAATGTGTTCTTTTTTCCATTTCCAGGAGTGTAAATGTACGTCTGAGTGATGCCAAACGTTATTATCTTTACATAAAGGTAAGTATTACCTTCTCAATAAGCTTCAAATCGTGAGCTCCACCATTAAGTTTTATATATGGAAGTTGTGGATTTACTCATGGTACTGGCCGGCCGTTGTGGCCGAGCGGTTCTAAGCGCTTCCGTCTGGAACCGCGCGACCGCTACGGTCGCAGGTTCGAGTACTGCCTCGGGCATGGATGTGTGTGATGCCCTTAAGTTAGTTAGGTTTAAGTAGTTCTAAGTTCTAGGGGACTGATGACCTCAGAATTTTTGCCTGCACGGTATCTCAGCGTGTTCGGTCAGAGGGTTAGTTGCCCCCTGTAATAAAAAAAATGAGATAATGGATCAACTACTTGCGACGTCCGCACCGAGCAGATACAACGAACGAGACTACAAAATGAGACTACAAAAAAAAAAGGGTAGCGTCTTTGATTCATAATCAAAAAACGTCTTCGGTCCCGGGTTCGGTCCCCGCCACTGCCTAAATTTTGATAAATAATCAGCATTGGCGGCCGAAGACTTCCGGCATAAGAAGTCAGCCTCATTCTGCCAACGGCCTTGTCAAAGAGGGCGGAGGAGCGGATAGAGGTTCAGGGCACTCTCTTGTCCTAGGGGTGGGAAATTGCCCCTAAAGGCGGAAGAATCAGCAATGATCAACGACATGAGGATGCAGAAGGCAATGGAAACCACTGCATTAAAGCACGTAGCGTGTATCCACAGGACATGTGGCCTGTAATTGAAGAAGTGTCATGATGATCTCTCCATTGGCAAAAGATTCCGGAATAGTCCCCCATTCGGATCTCCGGGAGGGGACTGCCAACGGGGAGGTTACCATGAGAAATAGATTGAATAATCAACGAAAGGATAACGTTCTACGAGTCGGGGCGTGGAATGCCAGAAGCTTGAACGTGGTAGGGAAACTAGAAAATCTGAAAAGGGAAATGCAAAGGCTCAATCTAGATATAGTAGGGATCAGTGAAGTGAAGTGGAAGGAAGACAAGGATTTCTGGTCAGATGAGCATCGGGTAATATCAACAGCAGCAGAAAATGGTATAACAGGTGTAGGATTCGTTATGAATAGGAAGGTAGGGCAGAGGGTGTGTTACTGTGAACAGTTCAGTGACCAGGTTGTTCTAATCAGAATCGACAGCAGACCAACACCGACAACGATAGATCAGGTATACATGCCGACGTCGCAAGCTGAAGATGAACAGATAGAGAAAGTGTATGAGGATATTGAAAGGGTAATGCAGTATGTAAAGGAGGACGAAAATCTAATAGTCATGGGCGACTGGAATGCAGTTGTAGGGGAAGGAGTAGAAGAAAAGATTACAGGAGAATATGGGCTTGGGACCATGAATGAAAGAGGAGAAAGACTAATTGAGTTCTGTAACAAGTTTCAGCTAGTAATAGCGAATACCCTGTTCAAGAATCACAAGAAGAGGAGGTATACTTGGAAAAGGCCGGGAGATACGGGAAGATTTCAATTAGATTACATCATGGTCAGACAGAGACTCCGAAATCAGATGCTGGATTGTAAGGCGTACCCAGGAGCAGATATAGACTCTAATCACAATATAGTAGTGATGAAGAGCAGGCTTAAGTTCAAGACATTAGTCAGGAAGAATCAATACGCAAAGAAGTGGGATACGGAAGTACTAAGGAATGATGACATTTTTGAAGTTCTCTAACGCTATAGATACAGCAATAAGGAATAGCGTAGTAGGCAGTAAAGTTGAAGAGGAATGGACGTCTCTAAAAAGGATCATCACAGAAGTTGGGAAGGAAAACATAGGTACAAAGAAGGTAGCTGTGAAGAAACCATGGGTAACAGAAGAAATACTTCAGTTGATTGATGAAAGAAGGCCGGCCGAAGTGGCCGTGCGGTTAAAGGCACTGCAGTCTGGAACCGCAAGACCGCTACGGTCGCAGGTTCGAATCCTGCCTCGGGCATGGATGTTTGTGATGTCCTTAGGTTAGTTAGGTTTAACTAGTTCTAAGTTCTAGGGGACTAATGACCTCAGCAGTTGAGTCCCATAGTGCTCAGAGCCATTTTTTTTTGATGAAAGGAGGAAGTACAAACATGTTCCGGGAAAATCAGGAATACAGAAGTACAAGTCGCTGAGGAATGAAATAAATAGGAAGTGCAGGGAAGCTAAGAAGAAATGGCTGCAGGAAAAATGTGAAGACATCGAAAAAGATATGATTGTCGGAAGGACAGACTCAGCATACAGGAAAGTCAAAACAACTTTTGGGGACATTAAAAGCAACGGTGGTAACATTAAGAGTGCAACGGGAATTCCACTGTTAAATGCAAAGGAGAGAGCAGATAGGTGGAAAGAATACATTGAAAGCCTCTATGAGGGTGAAGATTTGTCTGATGTGATAGAAGAAGAAACAGGAGTCGATTTAGAAGAGATAGGGGATCCAGTATTAGAATCGGAATTTAAAAGAGCTTTGGAGGACTTACGGTCAAATAAGGCAGAAGGAATAGATAACATTCCATCAGAATTTCTAAAATCATTGGGGGAAGTGGCAACAAAACGACTATTCACGTTGGTGTGTAGAATACTCGTATATGAGTCTGGCGACATACCATCTGACTTTCGGAAAAGCATCATACACACAATTCCGAAGACGGCAAGAGATGACATGTGCGAGAATTATCGCACAATCAGCTTAACAGCTCATGCATCGAAGCTGCTTACAAGAATAATATACAGAAGAATGGAAAAGAAAATTGAGAATGCGCTAGGTGACGATCAGTTTGGCTTTAGGAAAAGTAAAGGGACGAGAGAGGCAATTCTGACGTTACGGCTAGTAATGGAAGCAAGGCTAAAGAAAAATCAAGACACTTTCATAGGATTTGTCGACCTGGAAAAAGCGTTCGACAATATAAAATGGTGCAAGCTGTTCGAGATTCTGAAAAAAGTAGGGGTAAGCTATAGGGAGAGACGGGTCATATACAATTATGTACAACAACCAGGAGGGAATAATAAGAGTGGACGATCAAGAACGAAGTGCTCGTATTAAGAAGGGTGTAAGACAAGGCTGTAGCCTTTCGCCCCTACTTTTCAATCTGTACATCGAAGAAGCAATGATGGAAATAAAAGAAAGGTTCAGGAGTGGAGTTAAAATACAAGGTGAAAGGATATCAATGATACGATTCGCTGATGACATTGCTATCCTGAGTGAAAGTGAAGAAGAATTAATTGATCTGCTGAACGGAATGAACAGTCTAATGAGCACACAGTATGGTTTGAGAGTAAATCGGAGGAAGACGAAGGTAATGAGAAGTAGTAGAAATGAGAACAGCGAGAAACTTAACATCAGGATTGATGGTCACGAAGTCAATGGAGTTAAGGAATTCTGCTACCTAGGCAGTAAAATAACCAATGACGACGGAGCAAGAAGGACATCAAAAGCAGACTCGCTATGGCAAAAAAGGCATTTCTGGCCAAGAGAAATCTACTAATATTAAATACCGCCCTTAATTTGAGGAAGAAATTTCTGAGGATGTACGTCTGGAGTACAGCATTGTATGGTAGTGAAACATGGGCTGTGGGAAAACCGGAACAGAAGAGAATCGAAGCATTTGAGATGTGGTGCTATAGACGAATGTTGAAAATTAGGTGGACTGATAAGGTAAGGAATGAGGAGGTTCTACGCGCAATCGGAGAGGAAAGGAATATGTGGAAAACACTGATAAGGAGAAGGGACAGGATGATAGGACATCTGCTGAGACATGAGGGAATGACTTCCATGGTACTAGAGGGAGCTGTAGAGGGCAAAAACTGTAGAGGAAGACAGAGATTGGAATACGTCAAGCAAATAATTGAGGACGTAGGTTGCAAGTGCTACTCTGAGATGAAGAGGTTAGCACAGGAAAGGAATTCGTGGCGGGCCGCATCAAACCAATCAGTTGACTGATGACAAAAAAAAAATAGTTCTAGGGGACTGATGACCTAGGTTTAAGTAGTTCTAAGTTCTAGGGGACTGATGACCTCAAAGTTAAGTCCCATAGTGTTCAGAGCCATTTCAACCATTTGAACTCGTGGCACTTTTGTTGCATATTCCTGTAATGATTTTAAAAACTCAAATAAATAATCTAATTAATTAATTTGTGAGCGTGTAACTTGAATTACTGCGGTACCCATGTACCACCACAGTAAAATAGAAAAAAGTGAGTGGTTGAGGGAGTATGAATTAGAACAGTGAAGTATTTAATTTTACTAACATCGTGACAAGTTTTATTAATCCTTTTTTAATAGCATTAAGCTGATAAACCTTATGCAAAGAAGTGACAAACACAAATCAGAAAAGGGATGGTGTTTGATTGACAAAGCATTCATTGGGGTGGAAGCGATACAAACTCTCCCATGAATTAATTTCTTTTACAACGCAATGTCACTTTGTTTACATGAAACCACTGTGAGGCCTAACTATATTCAGATGGAATCAACTACGACCAAGTATACTACAAACTATGGTTAACCGTAGAACAAGGAGCTGTGAATATCATTTAACAACCCTACGCTGGTGCAGCAGTATTTTAACCTGGCACATTGATTCCGGCGGCGGCAGAAAATGGCGCTCTGTGGTTCTAGGAGCAGCGCATTGCGGCAGCTGTAATGTTCCAACGTGCCCACGAAAATTTGCAAACTACGTGGACTGGCGTTCTGATTATTAGAACGCGGGAGACTTCCCTATCAGAGCCATGAAATTCCGGCAGATTTCAGTATGAGGTGTACCCGTTAACTGGGTTGGCCAAACCAATTTGACTCAAGGGCATGACGGTGCAAGCTGGAACTGTCAAACGTCATACAGCCCATTCAGGATAAAAAAGTTCACTCTCACATGTTATGTCCAAGATGATATGCAGTTCTACTGTCTGCACAGTTGGAAACTGACACTCGCTCTCTGTTCACCACAAGATACAGACTAAAAGCCTCACCCACAAGGGAGCGACCTGGAGTCTCCCGCCAGGGGACGATCAGAAGACGAAGAAGGCAAAGAACCGCAACCACTTTCCACCAAGCCTCAGTATGGGAGAAGAATTAGGAAAAACGAAACTACCCCCTATTTGCACAAAACCGATCGAATTATCCTCTACTCACTGAATTTCCCCTCTGTTCTCTTGGCCTGATAACCAACCCAGGCACAGCGCCGAAATTCCCATGCTGAGGGGAGAAAGCCTCTACCTTGCATATCCTGAGAAGAGCCAAACAACGACTCCAAGACTCTCTTGCCTGAAAAAGGGCTATTTTAGACTAGAGAGACATTGTTCCCACGGTAAGCATGGCCATGTTTGTGTCAAAAACGAAATCTACCTAGATAGGAAAACAAAACCTACCTAGATGGGACCACAGTCCCCAATTTAAGGAGAGATATAATGTTTCCAGACCGATCGCTTCCAAATTCTGAAAGCAGGACGTTAAGCTCCCCAGACAGTCGTGCCGCTGAAAGAACCTGGCGACTTCCTGACATCAGGATAGTTCCCGTGTTGCCTCTACTAAACGCGTGCACCAGCTACTGTGTCTCTTCCCAGCAAACAACCCTACGCTGGTGCAGCATGAGAATGCACAGAGTTTAATGACCTTAACATCATTTGCACAAAGGCTCTGTTTACAGCCATCTCTCTTAAATGGCTTCCTCAACCCACTTTCCACCAACAGGCTGCCTTCGCGATGTACTGCCGCCTGGCACAGGTAAAATGTTTTGTGAGCCAGAGCCATCCTGCACCAACCCTAAATGGAAATAGTGGAGAGCTTCAACCAGAAGTACTTCTGCCGGCACAATCCACTGAGTGCTGCTTCCCAGAATCACTCACACAGCCTGGTCGCTGCACACAGAATTCATGACCTGCAATCCGCGTCTCTCCCTGTTCTCTTGTGCCTCCTCTACGGTCTCTTGGGTAAACTTTACCCATGCAGTTATAAGAATATTCGACCCTTAATTTCCTCATGTAAAATAAAAAAGAAAAAAAAACATAAACCACACATACCACCAAATGTAGTTCTGCGGAACACCGACATGATGACCTAAGAACCTAAGATATGAATATTAATCTGACTGAGAATGTTGTTAAAGTGAGAGAGTGGCGTGCCATCCCTCACTACCTCCCTGTTATGCAACAATTTCTCCATTGGGAGTGTCACACTTCTACGAGGGCCACTCCAAAAGAAATGCACACTATTTTTTTAAATCCATCTTTTATTATACATGTTTGAAAGTTTTACAGTGTGTAGATATATCCTTTAGGAACAATATTTTCATTTCTGCACATAATTTCCACCCCTCTCAATTGCCTTAAGCCATATTGGAACCAGCGCCTGTATACCCGCACGGTAAAATTCTGGACCAACGTGTTGGAGCCACTCTTTGGCAGCGTGCACAAGGGAGTCATCATCTTCAAACCTTGTTCCACGAAGAGAGTCTTTCAGTTTCCCAAAGAGATGATGGTCACATGGAGCCAGGTCAGGACTGTAAGGGGGGTGTTTCAGTGTTGTCCATCCGAGTTTTGTCATCGCTTCCATGGTTTTTTGAGTGACATGTGGCCGTGCATTGTCGTGCAACAGCAAAACATCCTGCTTTTGACGATGTGGTCGAACACGACTCAGTCGAGCTTGAAGTTTCTTCAGTGTCATCACATATGCATCAAAATTTATGGTGGTTCACTTGACATGATATCCACAAGCAAGAGTCCTTCGGAATCCAAAAACACCGTAGCCATAACTTTTAAAGCAGAATGTGCGGTTTCGAATTTTTTTTTTTTTTTTGGTGAATTTGCATGCTACCACTCCATTGATTGCCTGTTCGTCTCTGGTAAAAAATGGTAGAGCCATGTTTCACCACCTGTCTCAATTCTTCCAAGAAATTCGTCTCCAACATTCTCATACTGCTCCAAAACTTCGCTACATACCGTTTTTATTGTTTCTTTGTGAGCCACTGTCAACATCCTGGGAATCCACCTGGCACAAAGGTTTTTAACGCCAACACTTTCAGTATTCTGCAAACACTTCCTTCCCCTATCCTAACGTAGCGTGACAATTCGTTCACTGTGATGCGTCTGACATCAGCCCCCAATTCGTTAACTTCCTCCACATTGTCTGGAGCGTGTGCAGTACGATGCCTGCCGCTACGAGGACAATCCTCGACATTGTCATGCCCGCTTTCATCACGTAACCTGCTTGCCCACCGACTAACTGTACTGAAATCGACAGCAGCATCTCTGTACACCTTTTTCCTCGATTTCACAGCACAGGAATTCTATGACAGCACGTTGCTCCTGACGAACGTCAAGTGTAGCAGCCATCTTGAAGACATGCTGTGACGGCCCCACTCACGGAAACAGGTTGAACTAAGTTTGCAAATAAGCGGGAAGGATGTATCTACACACTGTAAAACTTTCACACATGCAGAAAGAAAACTCTATTCTTACAAAAATAGTGTGCATTTCTTTTAGAGTGACCCTCGTATATGGAGGTTAGTATAACACGGCGCAGAAGAAATTATGACACTCTATTTGGATCTTTGAGAAATATATGCTAGACCATGACACCTTTTCCAATCAAAAACCGAAAAATACCACACGCTGCCGTAACCTCATTGAACTAGGGGTCATACACACACTCACTGCCAAATACCTGAAAGTTTTGTGGTTTACTGGGCGTCAGAATTGTTCCTGCGGACCCACGGGTCTTTGACATACACCCTTGGCCATAAATACAGTGACTGAGCAGTTAAAAGGGGATGCAGACATTTAACTAACCCATTCACTCCGAAGCTGAGGTCAGACATGATTGGTTCCCTAACCACTACACACTATCATTGAGCAGTGAATATTCTCTTCCTCAGAGATTTTGTTACTCCTGCCCAAGCATTCATAGCGGTTCACTCTTCCATGAGCCTCCATGAGATGACAAATTCTATCCAAGAATTCAGAAAAATCTAGCTTTTTTAGTACAACCGAGTAAATGGAGTTAACACAAAATAAACAACACTTAAATGACACCTAAGACTTTAAAAAATGCCAAAGACAAAATAAAAACGTGAGTCAGTTTTGAAAAGTGGTTTGAATATCTGTGTGTGTTTTGTGTGTGATCTTCTGTCAGTCTTAGATTTTAGATGAGAGTGATCTTGTACTACAGCACTCATGTAAAAATAAAGTGTTGTCCCTCATAACAAACATAGTAAGAAAGATGAGTAAAAAGATTGCATTTAACCTAACAAAATAAATACTGCACGTCATATAAAAATAAGAATTAAAAACACAAACATATTTTGTCTTCTACTGCCTTTAGCGAGTACAAATTAACTTCAAAATTAGATAGACAAATAAACGCAGCACTACACTCAAGAGGTGTGTAACAGGTTGGAAGTGGCAAGTGTAGTGGGTGTGTTGGTGGTAAGAGAGGGGATAACACTTTTACCTAATAACATCAGTGGTGGCAGGGGTGTTGGGCCTGGACTTGTCTCCAGTCTATGGCTATGGGAGCAACAGGTAGGCATCTGGACCGTTGACAGACGGTTGCACTTATTGAAGACAGTCCACCAGCAGCAGTTGTCAGTCTTGTGGCAAGTGTCCGGAGACATCAGTCACTTGGTCTGATGCTCTGTAATCTCTTCTTTCTGGTCAGCAGTGACATAGATTACATTCAGATCCAGTCCCTCGAGACTCTTGCGCCAAACAGTAATGGTCCCAGTTGGTCACGTGGTATCAGGAGCGAGCCTCCGGTACCTGTTATCTGTAGGCGAGGCATCCCTGCAGTTGCTTTCACTTTCCGTTGGCATGACTGAAAGGGATGAACGTATCTGTTACCCTTCAGCTTCTCCAGTGTCATCATGTCAGCCAATTGCTTGAAGTGTCACCTCAGGGTGGAGGGATATGTCATCTGTAGCCGAAAGCTGCCGATGTAGCCATGCCGTGAAGTCACATCAGCCTAGGGTGGTTCTGCTCTAACGTCACGCCGGCAGCTGCGCCCTGGGTAAGAGCGTGACGTTACCTGGTGGTTGCCTTCCCAACCGCTCAGCCACGCCTATTTCTCGCTAGCCATTTCGACCACCCTAATCCTCTGCATATTTCAGTGCCATGTTGTTACAATGAATATCTACAAAAACAGATACATAGAAAATCATAACAAAAATATGATCTGCTTGCTGTTAAACTTGCGAGGTGCCAGGGCTAGCAGTGTATTTAACACTAAATTCTTCTAGAATCTTCATATAGAAATGATGCTTTAAGTCCCCCCTTTTCTAACTCCGACTTTTGCTGTTGCACATGGATTAAGAAGAAACGTGAACTGACTATAATCGACACTGCAAGTGGAGTAGAAAAGAGTTTGGCACCTGCAATAATTTAATTTGATAGAAATTATTTAGATAAAGGAAAGTTTCATTAACGTAATGAGAAATGAAATGGTTGCTCTACCAATTAACAGAATGAAAGTTCAGTCCAAAATAACAATTTGATTTATTGTGGCTAAACTCAAAATAATAAACAAAACACATGAATCATTTACAATACATCAAATTGGATACTCAAAGAAATGTTGAGAAGGTGAGGTAGTCCATAAACTAGATTGTGACATTTATGACCAAGTGGTATGGGGAGCCAATTCCTTGCAACTCAAATCTTAAGAGAAACACCCAGCCAATCCAACATTAATTGCTGCTACAGTAGTGAGAACTCAGACAATGAGCACCCAAGACAGAACAAAGTTAGAAAAGATGAACAGGCGCGCTCTGCCGAGCTCTGCCGGTGCTGTGAACATACATTACCAAGCTGTCTTACTAACTGCAAGGACACGATCTGGCGTACCGAGGGCGATGGCTGGTTGCTTCGACGTCCCGTCGTGGTGATGATAATGTCGCGAGTATAGCCCGAAACAAATTATCCTGGTCTGGTTGTTCCAGACTAAAGACTTCCTAGCAATACAAATGCGCCTCTGAGGAAGACGAAAAGGCTCGCCACGCAATCACTGACGGTACAGTGATTGATTTTAACAAGCAAAGTCACACAGTAACTCTGGTACAGTCAACTTTAGCCAAAACTTCTCAAGACGGACAACATAGGCCGCTTGTACACAGAATGCTCAATTGCCAACTGTACTCGGAAAGTTACGTTGAAGTCGAAACTTCAGCAACTTCGTCAAACAGTTACAATTAAATGAAAGTGTATTAGAGAGCCAACGGAAGGTAGGCTGTCCAGAGCAGCGAGAGCTCCATCTTGTAACCTACTCCGACCGAAAGGCGAGAGCCGACTCCTTCAAGAGCACCCATACAAGCCGAACACAGAACATTCCCACCCCCACGACATTGGCCGTGGTTAAACGTTCCAATCAGCTACTCGAAAACCAGCAGAAAATTACACTCTATTGCTGAAGCACTACGATTCCACCAATGGAGATTCTTGGCGCCAATTTCTGCGCCGATTTTGCTACGTCACGGAGCTATCCCCTCAGCGAGCCAATCACAGTTATGATTTTGCAGAAAACGCGGGAATTTGCCCGTCAATACTGCCTGGGAACACAAGTCATTCCCACGCCTCGCTGGTAGCCCGCCAGAAAGTGTTTTCACTAAGTTTCTGCAAAGTAACGGAATCTCTAGCCCAGCTGCTCCGTCAGGCCCCTGTGGGCGTGTCGGCCCCGCTCTTATGACAATGTCGGCGTCTGGACAGCATCCACTCGACTCCCTCACACCTGTCGGCTTAACCCTCTCAAGATCAGCAGAACCCGCCTGTCACTGGACCACCCAGGTGACGAGAGACGCTGTGTGGGAAGTCCGCATGTGAAGGAATAGCAACTTTTCACCGCATGCAATTAGAGAGGAAAATCGAATCACTCAGAGTAAGATAGAAATATGAGATGGGGCTCATGCCACCTCTCAAACATAACAATATTATTAATGAAAAAAGTGCCTTGCTGCTTTCTTTCGCTTAAACATTGTTACTACTAATGTTCATTTGAAGAAAATTCCATTCGTCAATAATTAATTGCTTATCTAAAACACATAAACTAATCGTTTTGCAATTGTGAAGCCATGTTGCTGTTATGTTATATCAGTGCTTTGTTAGTTTCCCAACACCACATATGCACCCAAATGGTCTAAGCTGGAACATCCTACGTATTCATATTTCAGGCATTCTCATACCGTGCAGCACCTACTTCTAATCATCTTACCCATTACCAGGCTTTGCTACTTCTAACCCTTTCTTCGTTACGCTGACCTGGTCATTGATACGTCTCCTGATGTCAGTTTACCCTTTATGGTTGTTAAGTGCTAGTTATGTTTTGAAGGATGATTCAAGTGACATCTAGTTTCGTGACATTTATTTATTTGTCATGCACTTTCACTATATTAAAAAACAGTGCATTTCGCCTAATTGATTATCACTTTTTTCAGTTTTACCTTTAACTCCTAGAGGGGTCATATTTATCCCTTTAGAAAAAATTTTGTTTATAGTTATGCTATATGAGGTGTTTTAAGAATGGATCCGCTGCTGCTTACTGGTCTGTCAGGCAAGTACACGGAGCGTGGGGAGTGGGTCTTGAACGCAGTCTGACAAGAAACTTTGTTTCCTTTATTCAGTTCGTTGTGGTAGCTGGTTGAGTGCGGGTCTGTTAGGGCTTATTACCGGATTCTGTCTGCGTGAAAATGGACGTAAAAACGGAGCAACGAGTTTGTGTGCAATTTTGTTTTAAAACTGGGAAATCAGCTACCGAGACTTACGAACTATTAAAAACAGCTCTCGCAGATAATTGTATGAGCCAGTCAAATGTTTTTTTCTGGTTCAACAGATTTAAAAATGGCCACTAATCATTTGAAGTTGAACCACGGTCCGGCCGTCCTTCCACCTCAAAAACGAATGAAAATGTTGTGAAAGTTCGCGACTTCATGTGCTCTGATCTTAGACTTACAATTAGAGAGATGGCTGATGAACTTAGTTTGAGTTTCTATGCAGTTCAGTCAATTTTAGCTGAAGATCTGAACATGTGTCGAGTGTCTGCAAAATTCGTTCCAAAAGTGTTGTCAAGTGACCCGAGAATATACCGACTTGAAGTGTGCCAAGAACTGATTAATCGGACTAAAAATGACCCAGGTTTGTTAAATAGTTTAATTATATGTGACGAATCATGGATTTATGATCCTGAAACCAAAGTGCAGTCTTTACAGTGGAAGACTGCAGGTTCACCACGACCGAGAAAAGCGCAGCAAAGTCGGTCGAAGGTGAAGACAATGTTGGTGAGTTTTTCGATTCTACCGGTATTGTACATCGTGAATTTGCCGCTGGAGGACATACTATTACCAGGGAATACTACAAATGTGTCCTTGAGCGTTTGTGCGAAAAGGTGCGGAAGAAAAGGTCTGCATTGTGGAAGACAGGGTTTGGGTGCCACACCATGACTACGCTCCGGCTCATCGTGCCTTCTCCATCGTTGAATTTGTGACCAAATTCAAAATTCGTGTGCTTCCAAAACCGCCTGCGGACTTCTATCTGTTTCCTAAACTGAAGTTTTCACTGAAAGGGAAGCAATTTGACTCGATTGAAGACATCCAGGCAAACAAGGAGAGCATCCTTAGCACACTTCCGGAAAAGAATTTCCAGGAATGTTTCCAAAAGTGGAAACACCGTTGGAGTCGGTGTGTTCAGTCGGAAGGCGACTATTTTGAAGGAGATGCATCACAGTAGCATGTAAGTACCACCATTGTACAATTACAAGCCCATTCTTAAAATTGTCGAATCACATCTCGTACATTAATCTCATGCATTCTCAAGCCTCGGATACTTTACTCTGTAGTGCAATAATTTACTTTCGTTCATATTATTGCCGTACGAAATGACAACAATGGCCTCGGTTCACCATTGTTCGTCATTCCCTTGTATGAATCAAGGGTGATTGTGAGCTGCAGATTGAAATGAATCGGAAAGAATATTTACGAGATGAAGAGCTTCTTGCAGAGCCAGAAAGAGTTATGGAGTGTTCCGTCGTTATGACCACAGACAAGCAGTAAAGAATGAAAATGAAGATAAAGACGAAATGCCACAGAAGCAACGTAAATGTCAAATTCTCAAATTCTGCAAATGTGATAAAACTATTTCCAAGTACAGTGTTTGTAGGAAGATGGATTGTGGAAAATGTATAAAGGAAACTGAATAAAAATGTGTCAATTGTGTAAAAAACTGAAGTAGCTGAAATTCTGTACACTTGAGAAGTTCAATTTTTCATGCAAAGAAAAGCCTGTTACTGACTTGCACTTGTTTGGGTGTTACCAGGTTGAGCGGAATTTGTTTATATGTCAATAAATAATTTAATTTGTGTCTATGAAATGGCTATAAATCTTGTAAACATCAAAATATAAGAAATGCTTAAAATTTTCGAAATAACAGTTCAGAAAACTTTTTTTAAATGGTAGGGGTCAAAAAGACCTCTCTGGGCGTACGAGGGTGCGGGCAAAGTCTGGGCGTCCGAGTGGTAAGGATTTGCGATTTTCCGTTTTCGTGTGGTCCCTTTCGTTATTTCCTTCCTATTCATCCAGAAACGCACTACCGTGACTCGCACTTCACGTGCTCACGCCACGTAATACAAAGCTGGGCCGATGACGCACCTCTTGCGCTGGCGACTCACTATCGAAATACTACGAGCCAAACGTCATCGCACTACCGGCGATAATCCATAAGCGATAACCACAGAAGAAAAAGTACCACCAGCTAAAAAATATCGCACCATAGGCTATTATGCGTAGTTTAAGCACATACGGAAACGACCAACTAGAATATTTCACTGGCGACGAACCCTAACCGAACCACAGCGAGGAAAATAACCATACTGGAAAGCCAACACGCGTCTGGCGTGGACAGCCCAAGTCTATCTCGCAAGATACCCCAATCAGTATCGGTGGCACGATCCAATTCGGCTAAGATCCACTATAGGGTCACAAATCAACTTCTGTGGTGCCTCTATAGCCTTCTCACTCTGAATGGTGGAACATGCCGTGCACACGCCCTACCGGTAATCCACAAAATATCAACAGAAGAAACAAAGCCATTATTACATTCCAAGATGAATTGTGAGAATAATTGTGTCTTCAACAGTTGTGCAAACAGTTACGAACAAACAATGCAATTTTCACGTTGCTCCAACGTATACTTTTGCTGGGGCGTGACAAGCTACTAATACAGCAACGTTCAAGTGTTGAACCAACCACTTTTGTCATAAATCCATGTTCCCCCACGAAATCGACGCATTCCTATCATTGAAATAAATTTATATCTGAGAAACATGATAGGATATCAGTATGTCACAAATTTGCGGCAAATTATCAAAGTGAAAATGCTGGACAGAAAACTACGAACGCCAAACTCATTGATATGATACCACAGGAGAAGATCTCATCCGCTAATTATAATAATAAATAATCCAAAAAGTGGAAGCCAAAAGGGAACAGAACACTAAGGGACTAGACAAATGAATTGGAAACAAATTATTTTTTAACACTCACTTAATGATGTAATGGGGGCGCAGCGGCCTACTGTCAATTTCTACGCGGACTTCCGCTGCGTTTTCTGTTTGAGAGATTGGGTGGTCCGATTTCCACTACGTCATTCTGGTGATCACGTTCCAGACTTTTCTTGCCGATCCTCCCATTATTCCTTGCTTGCCCTGAGTTCCAGACCGGCTGCTAGAAGCATTTAGAATTTTGAATTTCCCTCCTATTTCTATTTATGTTTTCGTGAAAGTTGCTGCCCTACGTCCCCCGTCTGCTTCTGTCAATCCCCTAAGGCTCATTATTAAATGTTTCGCCTTGATATTGTTGACAAAGTCTAACTCTCGCAGTGCCCCATTAAAATACTGTATTGTGTCATTACGTTTGCCAATGAGCAGTTCGTGGTACCTCAATGGCACTTTCGTGTAGCAGCGTCACATTATCTCCTTACGGCTATACTGTCAGTCCACGGTTCTTGTTGACAAGTGTCTCGAAAAATTTTACCGGACTGCGGCACCCCGATGTTTCGTAATCCTTCCCTAACACAAACTCCTGTTTAATCCTTCCTTGGCTAGCCTGTGACCAGACGTTATTTAGGAAAACCTCTCTGAATTCGCCGTAAGTGAAGCAGTTTGCTGCAACGCGTGTGCTCTGCTACTGACCCTTCCGGGTATCCACAGATAAATTCCAATTAATTTACTAGTGGCCATGACTCGTGTAGTTCCTCTTCATACTAATCAATCCATGACTTATGTTGTAATGAATTGTGGTTCTCTCTGTAAACCTGAGAATTCTGAATTGAGAGAAAATGTCTTAAGTCGAAATATTTACAATTTTGCGCTCCTGGACTTCCTCTAAATTCTGGCGCGCGTGCGCCAAAGATTTCATGGCCGGCCGATCCCTGAATGCCGTTGTGCCCTCGTCCCGTGTCATCAGAGTCATGTATAAGTAGTAATGTTTCCGTACGTCCGAGTCGCGGGCAATTGTGGTCCGGCTCAGTTCCTTGTATGCTATGCGCCATTGACTGCGCACGCTCGGCAGAGCGTCCTACTCCGCAAAGTGAGCGCTCCTGCCGTATATCGGCCTGAGCCGTGGATGTGGCTCCTGGTTGGTTGCACTACTTTGTCTTTGACATTCCTGGTGACCAACGAACTCACGGCGACGTGCTGTTGCTTCTGGCTGAATTTCTACACGAGGGAGCCGTTCGCGTATTTGTCTCATATCATTCACCAGGTAATTCTGCTGCGTGGGAATATGTGTTTGCTCGTCTCTGATTTTTCAGATTTCTTCCTGTGTCTTTTCTGTTTCTCCACGTCCTTTTTATTTTTTATTTTTTATCTTATTTTATTTTATTTTATTATTATTTTTTTTTTTTTGAGCAGATATAGCCTTCTTCGTTGCGCTCACTTCGACCTTTACCAGCGCAATTTGGTCATTTTTCCGTGTGTCTCGTGCTACTAATCTGGCAGTCCTAGCCTCAGGTCTGGAATCTACCGCCACGTCTCGCGTCTCATTTGACGCTTTCCTAATGTCTTTAATCTCTGCTTTTACACCCTAAACTTCGTTCCTGACCTGATTTACGTTTTAAACTAGCTCATCAACCCTTCTTTGAATTTCCTTAATTTCTTTCATTACTCCGACATGTCTATTTTTCTCCTTGTTTTGTCGCTTCTGACTTTCCTTAGTTTCATTAATGAGGATACCCTGTCTTTGATCTTCTTCCTGTCGCCGTCTCTTCTCCGCCTCTTGCATAAACTGGATGATCGATTCTAACTGCGTACTTCCAGGAAACGAACGTATCCCGGAATAGACGCACGCGACTCAGCCGCTCTGCGGCACAATGACCTCGAAATCAGACTGTCACTTTCCCTGACTGTACCTCTTTCTCTATTTACGAAACCTACGTGACCTGCCACCTCAGCATCATTTTCACTTTCATTTTCTGAGTGAACTGAACCCTCATCATCGGAGTACGCAGCATTTGACATTTGTGCCCTGTTTGCGGAGTGATTTAAATTAGCTTCTTCTGCCATCCTATTTTATTCTGCATCAATGACTGTCTCGAGTTCCATTTTGGACGACATTATTGCGCAGACTTTCCCACTACACACAAGAGCTTTGCTTCTCGTAAGCGTTCACGTCAATTGCTACTTCCGCAAGTTTCCGCCTCAAATGCATTACGCGCCCTGATCTTTCTAATAGGGCACACATTTGTGCCTAAGCTCATGAAACAAAATCTGCTCTGAAATGTCGTACAAGAAACAACTGAAAGATTAGAAAACAAGTAAATCATCAGGTCCAGATGAAATCAAAGTTCGATTTTTTATAGAGTGCTCTACGGCACTGGCCTCTTACCTAGCTTGCATTTATCGTGAATCTGTTGCCAAGGACAAAGTCCCAAGCGACGGGAAAAATGAGTGGGTGGATCCAGTATACAAGAAATTTAAAAGAATGGACCCGCAAAATTACAGATCAATATCCCTAACATCTATCTGCTGCAGAATCCCTGAACATATTCTCCGTTCGAATATAATAAATTTTCTTGAGGCTAAGAAGCTTATGTTCACGAACCAGGATGATTTTAGAAACCATCGCTCTTGCGAAACTCAGCTTGCCGTTTTCTCACATGATATACTGAGAACTACAGATGGAGGGCAACAAGCAGATTCCATATTTCTAGATTTCCGGAAAGGATATGGCACGGTGCCCCATTGCTGGCTCTTAACTTAGGTATGGAATACGTTCACAGGTATGTGAGTGGCTTGAGGACTTCTTAAGTAATAGAACCCAGTTATCTTGTCTTCGACGGCGAGTGTTCATCGGAGACATGAAGAGCGCTTCATTTGTAAAGGAGACCGCATATAGGACGCTGTTGCGACCTATTCTTGAGTACCGCTAGAGTGTTTGCGATCTGCACCAGGTCGGAGTGATGGAAGACATCGAAGCAATTCAGAGCCGGGTAGCTAGATTCGTTACCGGCAGATTCGAACAGAACGTAAGTGTTAATGGAAATGCTTCGGGAACTCAAAAAGGAATCCCTGGAGAGAGGCTACGTTCTTCGCGAGAAATACTATTCAGAAAAATTAGAGAACCAGCATCTGAAGCTGACTGCCGAACGATTCTACTGCCGCAACATACATCGGGCATAAGGACCACGAAAATAAGATACAAGAAGTTATGGCTCCTACGGAGGCATACAGACAGTCGCTTTTCCCTTGCTCTGTTTGCGAGTGGAACAGGAGGAGAAATGACAAACAGTGGTACAGGGTACCCTTTCCTACACACCGTACGGTGACCTGCAGAACGTCTATGTAGATGCAGAAGTGAGTGACAAGACACAATGAGAAACAAAAATAGATGACACAAACAGTACATACACTGAAATAAAGTGACTACAATATAGTAAAAATTGCTGAGGTACAACGCGTGGCGCCAAAACCCAGTCTAGTTGATTTCAGTGAACCTTAGTCTCACGTTGAAAACTAAGGAAAACACGCCTTATCCACAAGATAACGCACTAACTATCTCATAAAGGTGAAATATCTTGGTATCCTGACAGGGTCGTCAACTGCTGATGGTTGCTTTAATCATAAGTACACACTGTGATCAAAAGTATCCGGACACATTGCTGGAAATGACTTACAAGTTCGTGGCACCCCCCAGCGGTAATGTTGGAATTCAATGTGGTGTTGACCAACCCTTAACCTTGACGACGGCTTCCTCTATCGCAGACATACGTTCAGTCAGGTGCTGGAAGGTTTCTTAGGGAATGGCAGCCCGTTCTTCATGGTGTGCTGCTCTGAGGAGAGGTATTGATGTCGGTCAGTGAGGCCTGGCACGAAGTCGGCGGTCCAAAACATCCAAAGGTGCTCTGTAGGATTCAGATCAAGACTCTGTGCAGACCAGTTCATTACAGGGATGTTATTGTCGTGTAACCACTCCGCTGCAGGCCTTGCGTTATGAACAGGTGCTCGATCGTGTTGGAGAAGAGGGATGAATCACGCTGGGGCTTGCACAGATGCACGGACAAGTTGGGCATTGACTTTTATACTGATAAAGCCTTCCCATGACGTGGTGGGGCCTGCAGTGTGTGTCAGCCGATCCGGAAGGCTCGTGCCTATCATCCAGAGTGCGACAGGCTCTTCCCTCAAGTGCTACTCGTAGTCACCTTGATGAGTACCGAAAGGAATCATCTAGCAGCCACCGTTGTAATAGAGTCTCAGCAGATCTTATCACCTACCCTGGACGAGAAATCGCGCTCCAGCTCCACACTTACAGGTATCAGCTGGACAATGGCATCCAGAGAGTAGAGGCTGGCTGGCCCTTGCTGTGGTAGTGACGCGTCTATACCACGGAGCTTTGTGGCTGATGCAGTGGTCTAGTTGGACACAGAAGTCCATCACCAGATAGTCGTCGCAGCTGGCCTGCAATTTAAACAATCGTCATACTCTCCAGTTTCGGATGCAGATAGAATAGCAACACAACCGCTTGCCTTTAGCCTATGGTTTACCTCATTTACACTTATTTTCCCATGTCATTGATATTGAGCCTCTGGAGGGAAATGAGTGGCATGTTCCTGAATAATTATAGCATGAGCTTTTTCTAGGCTGCTTCACATACAGGTTGCTAGGTCCTGTTGCAATGTACAGATTTTCCCATAGCGCGTCAGTGCCCTGTGTAGCGCCTGACTACTCTACATCTATCTCCACACTTGTTTATATTCCTGTTCGCAGTAATCCTGCTTAGCTGAGCAGTTTGCTCAATAGCAACATGGCTGCGCCCACTACATGGTATGTCCATTGGTCCCTTCTACCTTCTGGTTATAGCTGCACAAAATTTCCAATAATTATCCGGATCAATGCCTATACTTATCCATGACACAGCAGTCTGTTCAGTAAGTTCAGGGCAACAGTGTTCTAGGAAGATTGGGTGACAATTCTGCTGTCACTTTCGTACACCTGGCGTCGGTGTCATGAGAATAGGGCACGAGAGACTAGGGCTCGTGTCGAGACCTAATATAGACAGTAATTTTTTTTCGTTCATTCCATGTATGGTATAGTGTAGAATATAGTTAATACGAATTCTGGTTCAAATGTGGAATACGTGAACCTCTGTACTCAAGATGGATGGGTGAAAGGTTGTTCCTAAGAAAGCACTGCGGTCTCTTGTCGTAAATAGTATTTACCTATATTAGTGGGTAGTTCTCACGTGTTTATTCAGAAAGGCCACACGTATTGCAAAAAACTTCTTTGAGTCACACAGAGCACATAGAGCACTAATAATATTCACATTGTTATTAGGTGACGAAACATTTTCTTTATTAGCCTGTAATTGTTAAAATCGATACATCTGACACACACTGTTGATCTCGGCCAACATAGAAGTTGTGCTACAATAATACCTGCAGTTACAACCAAATGCTACGAGTTTAAGGAGACTAAGAATCTGAGGTCTCTAGTCTCATATTCACTCCCCAGTATGGAATATGTGTACCCCATCTGTGTGCGTCTGGAGTAAGGCCTGTGTGTGAGTGTATTTATATGTTCACGTAGTGTATATGAGCAGGATTTGGGTACCAGCCCATTATTCACCTAATACGATTCCTGGATTTCCATCAAAACCACATCCAGGACGGTCTGCTCACAAGTCCTCATAATTAATCCTTGAGGTGGATTGGATCCAAGGCCAGGTTAACCACGCCAAATCCTGGAGACAGTTGTCGAACGAACGTGTCTATGTAGGCGGAATCAGCAAATTATTTATATGGGGGTATGCTGAAAAGTGATGTTTCCGAAGCTTTTATTCTGCTCTAAAGATCAGTTGAGGTATTATATGTCGCGCTTATTAGTCGGTCGACTTTCGCGCTTTGCTGCAGTAGGTTGCAACCCTCAGCTGCAGAGGGCTCCAAATTATACCATTTAACATGGCACTGTGTAATGCAAGGACGTAGATGTACTATGAGACACTCAGAAAACTGAATGTACGGGTTCAAAGAATTCGTCCACGCCAGAAACACCCTCTCCATCAGCATGACAATGGCAGTTAACACTGGAGCCCTACAACATCTGGAACAATCAGACCCCTAGAGTGCACTGTCAGCGATCATCCACCATAAAGCCCTCACGTGTGTCCATCCGACTTACATCTGTTTCTAAAACTTAGAGGACACCTTCGAGGACTTCACTTTGATAGTGATGAAGCGGTGCTAGCAGAAGTGAGGTTGTGGCTCCGTCAACAATGTAGACATTCTACAGTGATATAATCAACAAACTGGCCTCGCGTTGAGAACTGAGTTCGTGATTATATTGACAAGTATATATGCATATACGAAGAATAAAGATGTAGAATGTTGAAACTTTCTGGCAGATTAAAACTGTGTGCCGGACCGAGACTCGAACTCGGGACCTTTGCCTTTCGCGGGCAAGTGCTCTACCATCTGAGCTACCCAAGCACGCCTCACGCCCCGTCCTCACAGCTTTACTTTTACCAGTTTCTCGTCTCCTACCTTTCCTTCAGGAGTGCTCGTTCTGCACTGTTCGCAGGAGAGCTTCTGTAAAGTTTGGAAGATAGGAGACGAGATACTGGCAGAAGTAAAGCTGTGAGGACCGGGCGTGAGTCGTACTTGGGTAGCTCAAATGGTAGAGCACTTGCCCGCGAAAGGCAAAGGTCCCGAGTTCGAGTCTGGGTTCGGCACACAGTTTTAATCTGCCAGGAAGTTTCATATCAACGCACGCTCCGCTGCAGAGTGAAAATCTCATTCTGCATGTGAATGTTAATAGGTTTGTTTTAATTAAAAAAGCCTTAAGAATTTTCATATAAAAATTATGAATCATTATTTTCCAGCACACCCTAGTGAATGTTGTCACTCTATAATATTGCTCTGCTATGGACCCATGTTGGGATATATATATATATATATATATATATATATATATATATATATATATATATATATATATATATATATATATATAGGGTGAACCATAAATCAGTTGTCACCAGCAGTCCTTAGACTTTGTGTCGTCCTCCCGTCGCCGTCCTGCGCAGTGATAGTCGTTTGTGAACTGGACTAGTTCGTAGTAGCTGTACGTCATGACACTAGCAGTCTGAGGTCATGTTCTTTGTTGTTATCATAGGAACAATAAATGGGAAGTGAACTACAAAACAGCGTTAAAAAAACCATTCAACAGCCAACATCAGATAAAATGTTTCTTTATTTAAAACAACGGTTTCAACAGACTTTGTAGTCATCTTTAGGTCTAAAAGAAAGAGCATATACATGGAATATTCTCGTAAGTTTGGATGTAGCATTTGATGTAAAAAATTTAGTTTGGCATTAAATGGATCTGTATATTTATATGCTTTAAAAATCTTTTAATGTAAAACATGTTCAATTTATGCTGAACCACACGCAGAAGAAATCAAATAAATAAAAATCAGGTTTGTCATCCCTAAAATATTTAAAACATAAAGTGCCTTTGCACAAGGCTATATACATATTGTTCAAAGATGTCTTTTATATCACATAGACATGGTACACAACTGCACATCTGTTTGCATGTGGTGGACATATTCTAAAAAGTCTAATCCACATTAAATTGCCTATAAGGTACCAATGACAGGTATTATTGAAAAAATAACATATGTATAGTGTGTTGCAGCCACTAGATGGCTCTTACACAGTATCATAAATAATTCTCTTTTGATATTTGAAACCGACTACCTTAGTGACTGGCCTTCAAGAATAGTAAAGGTCATAAAATATACTTTACTAACAACACAGACACATTTTTAACTCTCACGATCACCTTTACACGTTCTTATTACTCCATGTATAATAGGAAAATTAAAGTATTTACTCTGCAAGTTTGCACCTTGTTGTTGCGGCGTTTACCTGCCACAAACGTGATAGTAAAGGCCTTCATTTGCCTATTATGCATGCAGTAGTAAGAACATCCATTTCTCTTTTTAAATTTTCTAACCTACCTGCCCAGTTAAGGGATCTGATATTCCACACTCCGAGCGGTAGGACGCCAGTTTTGTTTCTGCTGATAACGATGTCCTCCTGATTGGTCTCCGCCCGGAGATCCGATTGAACGACTGTTTTACCTCCGGAATATTTTATCCAAGAGGTTGCCATTATCATTTAACCATTTGGAAAAATTACGACTGTAGTTTCCCCACCTGTCTTTTGCAGTACCAGCACAGCAAAGCCGTATTGGTTGATCTTAAAATGCCTCATCAATCATCCAATCTGCTGCCCCTGCAACTACTGAAAAGGTTGCTACCCGTCTTCATGAATGATACGTTTGTCTAGCCTCTCAACAGACACGCAAGTCTCTCCTGTAATGGCAAGCAAGGTCCGGGTTAATGTGGGAGGGGGGGGGGGGGGGGGAGAGGGGACAGATATAAGTCGGGGGGCAGGAAAGGGAAGCAATGGCTGAGAATGGAGTGGGACAGGGTTGTAGCCTTCCCCCGATGTTATTTAACCTGTATATTGAGCAAGCAGTAAAGGAAACAGAAGAAAAATTTGGAGTACGAATTAAAGTCCAGGGAGTACAAATAAAAACTTTGAGGTTTGCTGATGACATTGTAATTCTGTCAGAGACAGCAAAGAACTTGGAAGGCCAGTTCATTGGGATGGACAGTGTTTTGAAACGAGGCTATAAGACGAACATCAACAAAAGCAAAACGAGGATGACAGAATGCAGTCGAATTAAATCAGGTGATGTTGAGGAAGTTACATTAGGAAATGAGACACTTAAAGTAATTTACTATTTGGGCAAACAAGTAAATGATGATGGTAGCAGCATAGTGGATATAAATTTTAGACCGACTGTGTTAATAATAAGTTTTTTTGTTTGTTTAGTATTGCACGAAATGTATTATTCACTAGTGACTTATGACCCGCCCTATACATTGATCGTTTGTTAAAGAGCTCGATGCATCGATACTGTTTATTTTCTGATGACAATTAGAACGACCGCCAACAACGAGTCAATAATGATATGCGAACAGTAACACAGTTTCATTTTATATTCACACAAGAGCATTATCACTATGAGGTTCGTTGAACTCTACATCTGTTTCTGCGTTGATAATAATTCTGATTTTATTTGTTTAGTATTATTGCACCAAACGTATTTTTTGTAACTAACGTATGACCCACTCTGTACATTGATGGTTTGCTAAAAAGTTCGTTGAACCGATACTGTTAATTTTCTGATGACAGAACGACAATCAACAACGAATGAATAATGATATACGAATAGTAACAGTTTCGTTTTATACCCACACAAGAGCATTCTGACTCGATAGTTTCTGTGCATCAGGGCATACTTCCCAATAACTGTGCGTGCTGCACCCAGCAGTGATAACGCTATTCTTACCTACTTTGAGAGATTGCGCTGTGATCTAAATCATTTGCATACGCAGAAATGTAATACACTTTTTGCTAATTTCATGCATGTGCTAATTCGATGTATGACGCTTTCCTGGTACTGTAATTATTTTTTGAAGGTGGAGTGTGGGGAATCTCCATGTATGACGTTGCACACAGACTCTACATCACACTCCACCTGTGTATTTTCCCGCCGGCCTTGCGCAGTTTTCCCACCTCACGGGTGCACAACCACCCCGCATGCTTCTGCGACGCCGCGCCACGTAAACACAACACACAGGGACGCTGGCCACATCGCACCCCTTGCGATACAAATTTTAATTGTTTTTGCGGCCAGAGGGAGCGCTGTGTGTTTTATAGAGCCGCTCCTCCCAAATCCACCCCTGCGACCTCGGCAACCCAGCGCTACACAGCGCCGCGTATGATTAATCTCTCTCCAAAGCCGCATCATCAATTTGTGTGTGTCAGGAGGTGCTTTTCAGGTGGTAGTGGTGGTGGGGCGGCGTATGGCGGGAAAGAGAGAGAGAGAAAGAGAGAGAGAGAGAGAGAGAGAGCATCCAGATGGGCAATGGTGGTTCCGAACTATTGACCTGGAGCTTCATCAAATACGTGTTGTTTTCCAACCAGTTATTTCTTCCGGGGCTATAGTGCAAGCGCAAGTTAGTGTAAATATTCTGTATTCACGTTCTGTCCATCTGGAAAAGCGAGCGAATTGTGGATGTGACAAAGGTATATTTATATCACTGTTCAGACCAGCGGATGTAAATCTTGTTTTCCATTACGCGAATGTAGATTACTGTAGTATGTTCCGATTTATTTTCATTTTTTGTTGAACTTAACGTTTTCCCTATAACATAGAAAAAGTAATAATTCAGTAAACACTAAGCATCTCATCAATTCATGGATCCTCTGTACTGATAATTTCTTTATAAGTCGTGAGTCAGTCATTCACTTATCATACCACAATGGCCTACGAAGCCAAAAACTCGTTCATGATGAGATGAATATAATTTACAGAACATCAGAAAGGTGTTTTATTTTTAATATTATCGAAGTATGCAGTCATTCACCGAGGGATTATTCAGTTACTGTAGCTTCACCTGAAAGTCGAAATTATTTCTATGAATAAGTCATGATCTGCCTGCTGCTAGATTAAGAAAAATTTTATGTTACAGAATGAAATCTATGTACAGATTTCCACACAGAATGGTAAAAATAAATGAGTGTCAGAGAATACAACACGTAGAAATCTTGAAAATCTTGTATGCTTAGTGCTCCTCAGCTTGAAACTGTATGTTACATAGCCTGCTGTGCACCAAGAGCTGGATTTAAACTGTTTACCAGCCAGACTGAGGTAGGGCATTAAGCCCACCGTCCGTGGCATCTAACACAAAGGACAAACAAACAAACATTTGATCACGTAACAGAAATATAAGATTAATTAAATATTATGCACGTCCATGTTAAAGAAAGTATGTGTCAGTTATAAAATTTTCACAATGTCACAACTGGATTGCATCTAAAATCGCGTCAGTACTTAAAATGTAATGAGAACTATGATGACTATATAGTCAAAGACAGAGTCCAGCACTTGCCCATCTCACAGTACACAGGTCGTTCCACACAAGCCACAGTCGTCAACCGCCAAACTATTGTTCTCTTGGTCAGAGAACAAAACCAAGGAACTGGTGCACAGGCCAAAGAGTCTCTTTTACTGGTCTCTTGTTACCTCTGAATTCATATCTACACTACTGGCCATTAAAATTGCTACACCACAAAGATGGCGTGCTACAGACGCGAAATTTAACCGACAGGAAGAAGATGCTGTGATATGCAAATGATTAGCTTTTCAGAGCATTCACACAGGGTTGGCGCCGGTGGCGACACCTACAACGTGCTGACATGAAGAAAGTTTCCAACCGATTTCTCATACACAAACAGCAGTTGACCGGCGTTGCCTGCTGAAACGTTATTGTGATGCCTCCTGTAAGGAGGAGAAAAGCGTACCGTCACGTTTCCGACTTTCATAAACGTCGTACTGTAGCCTATCGCTATTGCGGTTTATCGTATCGCGACATTGCTGCTCGCGTTAGTCGAGATCCAATGACTGTTAGCAGAATATGGAATCGGTGGTTTCAGGAGGGCAATACGGAACGCTGTGCTGGATCCCAACGGCCTCGTATCAGTAGCAGTCGAGATGACAGGCATCTTATCCGCATGGCTGTAACTGATCATGCAGCCACGACTCGATCCCTGCGTCAACAGATGGGGACGTTTGCAAGACAACAACCATCTGCACGAACAGTTCGACGACGTTTGCAGCAGCATGGACTATCAGCTCGGAGACCATGGCTGCGGTTACCCTTGACGCTGCATCACAGACAGGAGCGCCTGCGATGGTGTACTCAACGACGAACCTGGGTGCACGAATGGCAAAAAGGCATTTTTCGGATGAATCCAGGTTCTGTTTACAGCATCGTGATAGTGGCATCCGTGTTTGGCGACATCGAGGTGAACCCACAATGGAAGCGTGTATTCGTCATCGCCATACCGGCGTGATGGAATGGTGTGCCATTGGTTACACGTCTCGGTCCACCTCTTGGTCGCACTGACGGAACTTTGAACAGTGGACGTTACATTTCAGATGTGTTTCGACCCGTGGCTCTACCCTTCATTCGATCACTGCGAAACCCTACATATCAGCAGGATAATGCACGACCGTATGTTGCAGGTCCTGTACGGGCCTTTCTGGATACAGAAAATATTCGACTGCTGCCCTGACCAGCACATTCTCCAGATAACTCACCTATTGAAAACGTGTGGTTAATGGTGGCCGAGCAACTGGCTCGTCACAATACGGCAGTCACTACCTTTGATGAACTGTGGTATCGTGTTGAAGCTGCATGGGCAGCTGTATCTGTACACGCCATCCAAGCTGTGTTTGGCTCAATGCCCAGGCGTGTCAATGCCGTTATTACGTCCAGAGGTGGTTGTTCTGGGTACTGATTTCTCAGGATCTATGCACCCAGATTCCGTGAAAATGTAATCACACGTCAGTTTTAGTATAATATATTTGTCCAATGAATACCCGTTTATCATCTGCAGTTCTTCTTGGTGTAGCAATTTTAATGGCCAGTAGCGTATATACCTCTGTGACATAGACTTCCATACGATTGAATAACATGCTTGGATTAACAGAATATAAGGGTAGAACATATACATTGCGTAATAGCAGGATATATACAAAGAAATGAAACTGATGTCGACAGTCACGAACAAAAGACTCAGCTAGATGGACATGGTGCAAAAAAATCTTTGTCTCCCATATAATGAGATTATCATTTCGAACATGGAATTAAGGTGAATCAACATACCTTGTCAAAAACTGTTGTGTTTAGCTTCCAGGAAAACGGAGCAGTATCGATTCCAAACCTGTAAGATGTATATACAGACCTTAACATACTTTTAACATAAGAGGTTTGGATGAGAGTTTACTCGGGTTTTCTGCATGTTCAATTGACAAAATTTTGACACGATATTTTGGTTCACGATTATACCCATGTCCGAGTTGATGCTAATTGCCCAAGCGCGTTATTCAGTACTCGTATGTGAGTGGATGTCACATAAGAAGACAGGTGTAATATACACTATGGCCTGTGCACCATTTACATTTTTTTTTTTTTTTTTGTTCTCCGACAGTAGCGTCCAGTGTGACCAGAAAGTGAGGCAGTTTGGCGGTTGACGATTGTGACATTTGCGAGTGACCATCTGCGTACTGTCAGGTGCGACATGTGATGGATCCTGTCGTGACCACATAGACATGGTTTTGGTTAGTCCTTTGTGTTAGATGGCACTTGCGATGCCATTTATGCTTGAGTACTAGTCTGGTTAATAAATAATTTAAACGCAGTTCATGGCGGGCAACTATATTTCAATAACATGTCAATTCAATCAGTTTTGAGTCGATTGTGCGTCAAGAATTGTAGTGCTGGGGCTAGAAAAAGAGAAAAGGACGATGCTGGGCGACAACTCTTAGTCTTTCATTTCAGTTGTACACCCGCGACTTGAAAATATGAGCCGAAACGGTTGGCCGTGTGTGTCTGAGGCCTCCCAGTTGGATAGTTATAGTTCTTTAAGCTATTTGTAATATTTTAGAGAGGGAAAATGTAGCACGGTCACTAATATTTTCGTAGCTGTGTTATAAATGGCATAACTTGATATTGATCCATTTAACTTTCAGGGTCCTTACTTCCACAAGCTGTACACAGGTAAAGTAATTCAAAAATTTTGTGTATCGAATCACATGAAATTTAGGAAAGCTGGGATAAAATGGAAGTACAGTACACACAACGTGGAGGCACTGATTTCCAGAATGGCTTTGATATCGATCTCCCAGTTACCGTGACATTACGATGAAAATTTGTTGCAGCACAAGTACTGACAATAGTGAAACATGGGAAAACTACATCCAAAAACGTCAGATATTAGCGAATGATTCTAAAAAAGAAATTAAGGGTCGAAGAACTTGAGTCACTAGCATAGGGGCTGTAATTCTCATTACAAAGACAGTACAAATATTGACGCATATTTGGGATCATGTGAAGAATTTGCTGTTATTCAAACCTGTCGAGACTGTAAAAAAGATTTGCTTCTTTGGATTTAAGAAGCTTTCGATACCTTCAGACATACATTGACGAAAAAAATATCGCCACAGCAAAAAATTATTAATGCAGGGAAATGAAATTTCGGCAAACATTTGTCTGCCTAACATATTCAAGTAATTAACATTGCAAGATTACTGCTTCGTGTAAGAGACCGATAAGCCATTGTAAATGTGAAACGGTGATACATAAATAACTGTTGTAACTGCTCGAAAGCTGAAAGTAAGCATGCAAACATGCATGCTTTGTGTTTTGTATGTGGGATGGAGTTGCATGCCTGCTACGGTTGGTTAGTTAGTATAGGGACGTCTGTGTATGACGTCCGATGATGTCAAATATGTGCTCCATTGGAGACAGATCTGGCAACTCAGCAGGCGAAGGCAACACGTCGACAGTCTGTAGATCATGGTGGGTCACAACAGCGGAACGTGGAAAACATCTCATGGAATGCTTTACATGAACGGCAGCACAGCAGGTCGTTTTGCAGTCAGAGTGCGTGGGATAAGAGAGTTCTGCTGCTTTCATACGGAATGATACCACAGGTTATGTATGTAAGTCCGATGTGTCTAGGCTGCAAACAGTTGCAGGCACACATCAGGCCTCCATCAAACCAACACACGGTCATCACTACACCGAAACAGAACCAGCTTTCTTCAGAAAACACAACAGACCTCCACCCTACCCTCTCGCTTGACACCACTGAAGTCGTAAATGGTAGTGGTTTGGGATCAGTGGAATGCAAATGCGTCTGGCTCGGAGCTCTCCCTGAAGTAGCTGATTTGTAGCTGTTCGGTGTGTCACTGTGGTTTCAAGTGCATTGAGATTGCTGCTACAGATGCAGTACAATGCGCCAGAGCCATTCACATGATGGTCTTCCTTCTCAGTTGTGCCATGTGGCCATCCGGAGCCACGTCTTCGTGCGACCGTACATTCTCTTGAGCACCACTGTGAGAGTCATGTAAGGTGGCTTCATTCCTTCTAAGCCTTTCTGCATTAGCACAGAAGGGACATCCAGCTTGGTTGGTTGGTTGGTTTAAAAGAGTGGGTGAGGGTCCAAACTGCTAGGTCATCGGTCCCTCGTTGTGATTAAAATAATTCCACAAGGGTGCGAGTAAAATAATCGAGGCATACAAAACACAGCTGGAAGAAACGAGAAAACCGCAAGAATGACAGAAGGGCATCAAACAGTAAAATGGACCAAATCGGACAGGAAAACCACAGAGAGACGCAAGAAACATGTAGAAGAGATCAAAACAAGAGAGCAGATTACCATGGCTCGCTGACAATGAGAAGCCAGCCACTCTGCAACACATTGAAACCTCCACCCTAAAAGCGCAAGGGTGGAGAACACAGAGGGACAAAGGACATGTGCTCAAATTTAGATCAAATGATAAAACCCACCCTCACGAATAAAACGTAAAACTAAATCTGCTGTTGAGGCATTTTCGCCCAGCAACGAAGGTAGGGTGTTGGGAAAGTTAAAAGTCCGTCGCAGAGCGGCTAAAAGTAGGCAGTCCAGCAAGAGATGGATGACCGTCATTTTTGAACCACAGCGACACAGAGGTGGGTTCTCGCGACGGAGGAGGTAACCATGCGTTAGCCACGTGTGGGCAATGCAGAGCCGGTAGAGGAATTGAAGACTTCCACACATTCGAAGTCTCCTTAATGGCATGCAGTTTATCGTGCGTACTGCTACGCCATTCTGTCTCCCAAACCTGAAAAACCCTGCGGCGTAAGACAGAACACAGGTCTGTTTCGGAGATGCCCATCTCCAGAAGAGGTTTCCGCGTAGCCTGTTTGGCCAGTCCGTCGGCAAGTTCGTTGCCTGGGATTCCGACGTGTTGTGGGGTCCACACAAACGCAACTGAACGGCGGGACCGTTCCAGGGCATCGATGGACTCCTGACTGGACGCTACCAAAGGATGGCGAGGGTAGCACTGGTCGATAGCGTGTAGGCTGCTCAAGGAGTCAGTACACAGGAGAAATTACTCGCCAGGGCATATGTGCTCAAGCACGAGATATGACAGCCAGCTATGCAGTGAAAACACTGCAGCCATCTGGCAAGGAGTGCTGTTCAATATGTCCTCCATGAACATACGCAAAGCCTACGTGACGATCATCCATCGAACCATAGGTGTAAACGACTTCATGGCCCCGGCATATGTGGAGAATCGAGAGGAAGTGATAGCGGAAGGCCGCTGGGTTAATTGAATCCTTAGAGGCATGTGAAAAGTCCAGAAGAATCTGCGACCTAGGTCTACACCACGGATGTGTGCGTGAGTGGACCTCGAAGAGAGGTGGTAATGGGAACGACTCCAGTTCAGGCAGAAGGGACCGGACGTGAACCGCAATTGTAAGCCCTAACCTGGCCCGCCGATGCGGGAGATGAACCGTCGTGGTTGGGAAAAGGGGACAGTAATTCGGATGCACAGGAGAACTACGAACGTGTGCAACGTAACTGGCGAGCAGCTGTTCACGCCTAACCTTCAGTGGAGGACTCCGGCCTCCATCCAGGACAGGAGGTCAGCTCCCGTCACTAGGCCAACGCCACAGTGATGCGTTGGATCGAGTAAACGCAACGCTGAGGGCGCCGCCGAACGGTAAACCAGACTCCCACAGTCAAGGCGGGATTGAACAAGGGCTCTGTAGAGCTGCAGCAGCGTTGAGCGATCTGCACACCAGTTGGTGTTGCTCAGGCAGCGAAGGGCATTGAGGTGCTGCCAGCACTTCCGCATAAACTGATGAAGGTGACGTAGCCAAGTCAATTGGGTGTCGAAAACCAATCTTAAGGATGGATATGTTTCCACTACAGTCAGTGGATCGTCATTAAGGTAAAGTTCTGGTTCTGGATGAACGGTGCAACGCCCACACAAGTAGATGACACATGAAATTGTGGCTGAAAACTGGAAGCCATGGACTAGAGCTCATGACTGCGCCATGTGATTAGCTCCCTGTAGGCGCCGCTGAGCAACACCAGTACTGGACGAGCAGTACGAAATGCAGAAGTCATTCGCATCTAGAGAAGGTGATACCAACGGCCGGACAATTGCTGCTAGACCGCTTGCAGTCGGACGAGAGATGTTTAATCATCTGACTGTGGATTCGATCCGGCCCAGGAACTGTATATGGGCGATGTGCAAGGGCGCTGAGGAGCTCCCAGTCTGTAACTGGAGCGCTATGAGGTTCACTGTGGCGTGTAGTGAACGATAGGACTTCCCTTTCCATCCGCCGTTTAAGGGTGCAAATGGCTGGGGGGGGGGGGGGGGGAATTCTCCGATGCAGAGGCTCGATCATAGTGCTCAGCAAAGTGCTTGGGAATCGCGTTTGTGTCGTTAGATAACACGTCATTGATGTTAACGCCAGGAACACCTCTTGGAGTCTGGTGCCCAAAAACATGTTTGATCTTCATCCAGACTTCGGAAGGTGTCGTATGGCACTCAATGGTCGAGACGTACCTCTCCCAACACTCCTGTTTCCGTCTTTTGATAAGCTGGCGAACACGGGCACGGAGCCGTGTAAAGGCTGTTAGGTGCTCTAGGGAACGGGGCCACTTATGTCGCTGAAGAGCTCGCCGACGCTCTTTAATTGCCACTGCAACTTCTGCCGACCACCTAGGTACTGACTTTCGCCGGGGGCACGCCAAAGAACGAGGGATCGCGTTTTCCGCCGCAGGAACGATCGTTGTAGTGACCTGCTCAACAACAAGATCGATGGCACCATGTGGGGGAGATTCAACAGTGACAGCTGAGGTGAAGGCTTCCTAGTCTGCCTTGTTGAAAACCCATCTCGGTAGGCGTCCGTGGGCATGACGCGGGGCAGTGACAGGAAGATGGGGAAGGGGTCACAACCACACAGGCGATCTCAAAGGTAACTAACGCTTACGACCGTTGTGGCGGGTATTTAAAGATTTTCATCGGGATAGTGGTGCTACTAACGTCATTCTTATGTGAGTGGCGCGAAATTTCAGTTGATATCATTTTGCAGATATAGAAACACGCCCACCGACTTTCGTTTTTGTCGCACAAATCCTTCTTCGTGCTGCGATTTTTTTGCCATCAGTGCATGTTACGTGTCCTCACCAAGTATGACAGTCCAGTCGCACCAAATGTACGTTTTTTTAGAAACTGAGGAGGGAAATGTTGAGTTGTTACCGTTCCAGAAAATATCAGTAACGATAAAAGGCTGAACTGTAATGGCCAACTTTAGTACTAAAGGGCCTTCTTCTTCCATGACTTCATCTGACCTAGAGAAGAGACTGGGAGTTACGATCGATACATACATTAAATGAAATGTAATGTTAGTGATGAAAATGAAAGTTGTGTTCAGCCATACTTTTCGTTCAACAAACCATTAGTGTTGTGTATTTTCCTGGACTTTCAGTCCCTTTCAGAACAAAGCTCATATTTCTTAAGTGAACTCTACCTTTCTGGTTTGTAAAGTAAATGAGCAAAAGTTCTAAATAGTTTACAAAAGAAAGACCAGGTCAGGGTGTCTATGAGACTAAGGACTGTATGGTGGCTACCTTTGCTCACATCTGTGTTATTATAGCTGCTACTTACCGTTTCTCAACCAAGGGTTTCGACTGCCTCCAACTAAGAACAAATGGAGAAATGTAGGAGGTCATTTCCAACCTCCATGTTAACCGAAACATTGAGGTCCGAACAGCGCTTGCAGGTTTAGTGTCTCTGTGTTTCTCATTATTTTAATGCTGGCGTTTTTTTAGATATCCTGGTGTTCCAAATCACTATGGACACTGCCCACCGCCAGATTAAGTTTCTCTTGGCGGCTCTGCGGGCACATCATGCGTTAAGAAAGGTATATAAGGGGAGTACAGACGAACTGGGACTTACTCTGTCGGCGATACGGGCCGCAAATGGAGAAGAAGAAAGAAGGAAGGTTAATGTCTAATGGACGTCGTTCATGAAAAACACATATTTTTAAAAAGATGCATGAAATCCATAATTTTGAAGATATAGCAATTGAATTTTGTGCGATGTTTTACATAAAATTAACTCATTCACTGTTAAGTTCCTTGAATTACGCAGTGTGAACACTAATGAAACTAACAAACTGCAGGTGCAGATTTCTCACAGAAGTGGAGGAAAAAAAAGAGTCCTATGAACATGCGTCTGGGAACGTATCGTTGTCATGGTAGGTTGGCGCTGACGAATGAATGTTGCTCTGATCACGTGGCGTGTGTTTTTTGCGTGTTGCAGGCTGTGTGATTGACACACTCTCTGCTGTAAGCATTAGAATGGTCTGGTGTTCATGTCGGGAACAAGCCGAGGTATTGTTTACGTACAGCCAAGCAGATGGAAACGCTCGAGAGGCAGAACCCGGACCTCCAAATCTGGTTTTACGCACAGCGGCCGCCTAGATGCAAGTTTGCCTGTCTGAAAGAACCCAAGATCACACACACAACCAAAAAGAACTTAAAATGTTTGTGTCTGTAGGAGTACTTATTTTGGTATAGCCGTGCTGCCTCTCGACCGTTTCCATCCATTTGTCCATACATAAATACCATCTCGGCTTGTTTCAGCCATGAATACTGGACCATTCTGCTGCTTACAGTACGCTGCGTCAGTCACACAGTCTGAAACACACAAGGAAGACACGATACGTGGTCATAGTTACTTTCATTCGTCAGCGTCATCTACCATGACAACGATGAGTTTTCAGATACATGTTCATGGGACCTTTTTTCTATCCATCTCTAGTCGGGAATCTGTCCCTGTAGTTTGACTGTTTTATTAATGTTCTCGCTGTATATATTTAACTTTTCTATGGAATTCAAAAATTTTATTGTCCAACCATAATATAAGGACCTTTATCTCAGAAATCGCTCAAGATACTTTACAAATTTTTCTCTGTTTAATCTCTTCGCACATTGTAAGATTCTCTCATGAGAATTTTGAATATACAGAACGGGAGAATTTTCATAATTTTTTAATTGCAGTTCTCTAAGTATACTAAAAAGTACATGCAAATTTTCAAGCATTTTGCCCTATAACTCATCTTACATTCAAAATTTCAAAATCTGGAGACAACATCAGTGTGTTTGTAGAGATATTGTTGTTGTTGTTGTTGTGGACTTCAGTCCTGAGACTGGTTTGATGTAGCTCTCCATGCTACTCTATCCTGTGCAAGCTTCTTCATCTCCCAGTACCTACTGCAGCCTACATCCTTCTGAATCTGCTTAGTGTATTCATGTCTTGGTCTCCCTCTACGATTTTTACCCTCCACGCTGCCCTCCAATACTAAAATGGTGATCCCTTGATGCCTCACAACATGTCCAAGTTCTGACACAAACTCCTCTTCTCCCCAATTCTATTCAGTATATCCTCATTAGTTATATGATCTACCCATCAAATCTTCAGCATTCTTCTGTAGCACCACATTTCGAAAGCTTCTATTCTCTTCTTGTCCAAACTATTTATGGTCCATGTTTCACTTCCATACATGGCTACACTCCATACAAATACTTTCAGAAACGACTTCCTGACACTTAAATCTATACTCGATGTTAACAAATTTCTCTTCCTCAGAAACGCTTTCCTTGCCATTGCCAGTCTACATTGTACATCCTCTCTACTTCGACCATCAGCAGTTATTTTGCTCCCCAAATAGTAAAACTCCTCTACTCCGTTAAGTGTCTCATTTCCTAATCTAATTCCCTCATCATCACCCGATTTAATTCGACTACATTCCATTATCCTCGTTTTGCTCTTGTTGATGTTCATCTTATACCCTCCTTTCAAGACACTGTTCATTCCATTCAACTGCTCTTCCAAGTCCTTTGCTGTGTCTGACAGAATTACAATGTCATTGGCGAACCTCAAAGTTTTTATTTCTTCTCCATGGATTTTAATACCTACTCCGAACTTTTCTTTCGTTTCCTTTACTGTTTGCTCAATATACAGATTGAATAGCATCGGGGAGAGGCTACAACCCTGTCTCACACCCTTCCCAACCACTGCTTCCCTTTCATGTCCCTCGACTCTTATATCTGCCATCTGCTTTCTGTATAAATGGTAAATAGCCTTTCCCTCCCTGTATTTTACCCCTGCCACCTTCAGAATTTGGAAGAGATTATTCCAGTCAACATTGTCAAAAGCTTTCTCTAAGTCTACAAATGCTAGAAACTTAGGTTTGCCTTTCCTTAATCTTTCTTATAAGATAAGTCGTAGGGTCAGTATTGCCTCACGTGTTCCAACATATCTACAGAATCCGAACTGATCGTCCCCGAGGTCGGCTTCTACCAGTTTTTCCATTCGTCTGTAAAGAATTCGCGTTAGTATTTTGCAGCTGTGACTTATTAAACTGATAGTTTTGGTAATTTTCACATCTGTCAACACCTGCTTTCTTTGGGATTGGAATTATTATATTCTTCTTGAAGTCTAAGGGAATTTCGCCTGTCTCATACATCTTGCTCACCAGATGGTAGAGTTTTGTCAGGACTGGCTCTCCCAAGGCTGTCAATAGTTCTAATGGAATGTTATCTATTCCCGGGGAGTTGTTTCGACTCAGGTCTTTCAGTGCTCTGTCTAACTCTTCACGCAGTATCATATCTCCCATTTCATCTTTATCTATCTCCTCTTGCATTTCCATAATATTGTCCTCAAGAACATCGCCTCTGTATAGACCCTCTGTATACTCGTTCCATCTTTCTGCTTTCCTTTCTTTGCTTAGAACTGGGTTTCCATCTGAGCTCTTGATATTCATGCAAGTGGATCTCTTTTCTCCAAAGGTCTCTTTAATTTTCCTGTAGGCAGTATCTATCTTACTCCTCGTGAGATAAACCTCTACATCCTTACATTTGTCCTCTAGCCATCCATGCTTAGCCATTTTGCACTTCCCGTCGATTTCATTTTTGAGACGTTTGTATTCCTTTTTGCCTTCTTCACTTACTGCATTTCTGTATTTTCTCGTTTCATCAATTAAATTCAGTATCTCTTCTGTTACCCAACGATTTCTACTAGCCCCCTTTTACCTACTTGATCCTCTGCTGCCTTCACTATTTCATTCCTCAAAGCTACCCATTCTTCTTCTACTGTATTTCTTTCCCCCATTCCCGTCAATTGTTCACTTATGCTCTCCCTGAAACTCTGTACAACCTCTGGTTTAGTCAGTTTATCCAGGTCCCATCACCTTAAATTCCCACCTTTCAGCAGTTTCTTCAGTTTTAATCTACAGTTAGCGATAAGTGCAAAAAATTTCGTAAGTCTAGCCTTCGTAGATTCTGAAAAAATGGTACATAAGTTTAATAAAATACATAATTTTCAGGGAATGCAATTTAGATTTCAACTCAGGGTCGTCTTTCTCTTCAAGACTTCTCTTCTGGTTTCTTGTTTTCTGCCCTCTTTCCTTTATTAAGTCTCCAACTGACTTTTCAGCTGCAGAGAGGCGCTGTAAATCTATGTTTGTCGAGATGTCTTCAGTAAAGTTTCATATCTTAAAATCCATTCCCTCTAATACGTTCATACTTCCTGGGTTCCCATTATTATATGCAAGAACTGCATTATTATTTGCAATTCTGACAACTGTAGGAGATGAAAATATGATGTTAGGGCATCGCTTCCATACGAGTGAATTTAGAGACTCATTTGGGTTCTGAGTCTTGCCATGAACATACTTTCTTAGATGTTCAGGTTCGAGCAGAAACTTGTTCGTGGGCTTGACAGCATCCAGGATACAATTTGGGTGCGTCATCTTGTGAATGTGGAGTTCGCTATCTACCTGAGCCTGTAGATATTTGTACCAGCTAAAGTGGCACGGATGACGATGTTCATTCTTTGACACCATGTGGAAATACATGGTTTTCTATACATACTTTTTGTGATCTTGGCATTAACGAATGACGAAAGAATCGAACACTTGCGTAAATATCCGTCAGTAGCACAAGACAAAACTAGAATTGTTTCTTGACAAAGAAAGGAGCTTGTTTGTTTTCGTCTCCAAAGACAGGGACAGAGTGACAGATGATCTACAAATCCAAAGTGTACATATCACAGTCTACTAGATGTATCCCGTGCAAGTTTGCTTGACTGTAAGCCACGAAGTCGTTGTTCACTGAGCCAGTATTGAAACGTTGCTCAAAAAGTGGGCGCGATAGGAACGTAGTGTCACACATTTAATTACTTTTCAGATATTTCGGATGCAATTTCATCGTTGAAACCTTCTGAAATTACTGTCTATGAGTTCTACTAACAAATATAAAAAAATTTGAAGTTGGTATTTTCGGTCAATTTGATGAATGTCTCCTTAATGCCCCGTCGACAATGAATTTCGAAAGGATGGGAGAGAAAATCGGCCGTTCACTTTTCAAAGGAAATATCCCGCATTTTGCCTAGATCGATTTAAAGAATCCTCGGAAGACCTGAATCTGGATGGCCAGAAGGGAATTTCAATAGTCATCCTTCCGAATACGAGTCCAGTGTACTAACGACTGCGTCACCTTGCTCGGTGCAAATAAGGAAATCTACTGAGATAAGCTACTCTGGCGAAACGCGGATTGTTATGGTCTGACGACCGGAGCGGGACAGGAGGCAAAATTTGTCGGACATTATGAGACAGTACAATTATAGTACAGGCACAAGTGTTTCATGAGCGCATCGTTCAGTGCTCATTGTTGAACACAGGATTCCGCAGTAACGCCCCTTACATGTCCCAAAGTTGAGCGAAAGACACCGTCAATTATGTGTACAATGAGCACAGTATTGTAGAGGCAGGTCTTTTTAGCCCAAGTGATGGTTGTATCTAGACACGCCGTCGTCTTTAGGTGAGCGGCCGCTTGGAACATGCACTCCGCCACCGAGTCAAGCCACTGGAAGCACTATCATGCTGTGGAAGGGCAGCAACCTAGACCTGTGAGAGTAACCGAAGGCACCATCATAGCTGTGGACTTTGTTAACCTTACCATGGAGCACCTTCATTCCTTTGCCCTTAATATAATAATAGAAGATATGAAGTTTACGGTGTTTCCAATAGAGTGCTAAAAACGCGTTCCAATATAATAAGCCCTGTCATATCTGAAATATGTAATGTACCCCTTACTAAAGACATTTTTACAGAGAGATTGAAATACGTCATTCTTGAAGTCCATTGAAAGGTGATTGGTGACATGTCAATAATTACCGACCTGTTTCAGTATTGACAACATTTTGTAAAATTGTTAAGGTAATGTATTGTAGAATAGTTTTGTACATGAGCAACAATAATATCCTCATTACATCATAGTTGGGATTTCAGAAGAGTTACTCTACCGATAATTTGATTTACACGTTCACCCACGAAATTTTACAAGCATTAAACAACAAAAAGCACCGGGTGATATTTTCTGTGACATATCTCAGGCATCTGGCTGTGTGAACCACAATGTCTTCCAGGACAAACTGAGGTTATAAGGTTCAAAAAATGGCTTTGAGCACTATGGGACTCAACTGCTGAGGTCATTAGTCCCCTAGAACTTAGAAATAGTTAAACCGAACTAACCTAAGGACATCACAAACATCCATGCCCGAGGCAGGATTCGAACCTGCGACGGTAGCGGTCTTGCGGTTCCAGACTGCAGCGCCTTTAACCGCACGGCCACTTCGGCCGGCGAGGTTATAAGGAACTGAAGGTGTAATCAACATACGGATAGTGTCATACTTAACCAGAAGAATACGGAAAGTTGTGCTTAGTAATCCAAATAAAGTAATCAGGAGAGATTATTTTGTAAACTCTAGTCGACGGTTTTGTAAAGCTGTTTTGTAAAGGTCTCGTCACTACTGCTGTGGAGGCCGAGTTGCCACTGTTGATACGGCAGGCCGAGTTCGTGATTTCTCTCTACCAGTATTACACAGATATTCCCCAGGGTCAGGTAACAGGATACAACACTGCACAAATTAGTAACAAAGTCACACAAATGACTTAAAAAGGTTTACTCATCTTTGTGACTTGATGAATAATGAAATCTGCAACGCTGCTTGTAATATAACGCAAAAAAGATCCTCGATGGCTAACTGCGAGTAATCGTTGGTAAATTTAGCAGTACACAATAAATTCAATTTATGGAAACTGTCTGTTCGCTTCTAGGAGTTCACTAAACGACGTTCCCTGTTTATGTCAGCCCAGAACCATGATTTATTACCAAGTGGGTGAGAGCTGCTCTTCTATCTTCCGAGTAGGCTTCTGTCCGTTGTCGTCCAGTCATTGGCGGATTATAGTCAGCCGGAAACCTGTCAAGACAGCCGAAAGCGCTAACGCGCTGATTCCTGGACTCGAGTAGGCGCTGCGGCCCCGGATCGAACCCGCCCGGCAAATTAACGACGACGGTCGCTGTGCCGTCCAGCCTGGATGTGGTTTTTAGGCAGTTTTCCACATCCTATTAGGTGAATATCGGGCTTGTCCCCACGTCCCTCCTCAGTTATACGACTCGCAGACATTTGCAACGGGACTGATGACCTTAGCTGTTTAGTCCCCCTTAAACATCTCCCCCCCCCCCCCCCCCCATTTGCAACACATTCACACTATTTCACGATTTACACTAGACGCAGACAGCTGGGGTACACTAATTCTGTTCCGGGGGGTATGGGGTGGCGGCAGGAAGGGCATCTGTCCACCCCTTAATCATAACCATGCCGGATCTGTACTTAACCCTGCCGACACTGCGCGCAATGCGGGATAAAGGCAGTAGCAAAAGAAAGAAAGACTCGGCTGGCAACTGGCCGATGTCTTCATCCTCGCCACCGCTCGTGGCGCTGGTAGAACTGGCGCAAGTGGCGAGTCTCCATGGCACTGGCACCAGCTCGCATTTTTGCGCCTGTGGTGCTTTTGCCCTGGCATTTCATAGTCAAAGTTAATAAATTTCTCTCATTCTTGCACAACTAGCTCCTTACACACACGAAGTGTTGAGTGCTATTGACAAGGGATTTCAGATTGATTGCGTATTTCTAGATTTCTAGAAGTCTTTTGACACTGTACCATACTTGTAGTTAAATTGCGTGCTTATGGAATATCGTCACAGTTACAGACTAGATTCATGATTTCCTTCCCGAGAGCAGACAGTTCGTAGTAACTGACGGAAAGCCATCGAGTAAAACAGAAGCGATTTTTGGCGATCCCCAAGGAAGTGTCATAGGCCCTCCGCTGTGACATATCTCAGGCATCTGTCTGTGTGAACCACAATGTCTTCCAGGATGAACTGAGGTTATAAGAAACTGAAGGTACAACCAACCTACGGATAATGTCATGTCTAACCAGAACAATACAAAAGGTTTACAATTACAGGAGCTGTGTTAGGTTTTTTTGCAGCTGATGCTGTAGTAAATCGTCCAGTAAAATCATAAGAAGATCAAAACAAGTTGCAAAACGGTTTAGGAAACATACCTGTATGGTGCGAAAATTGGCAACTGACCCTAAATTATGAGAAGTGTGAAGCCATCTACATGAGTACTAAAATCAATCCGTTAAACTTCGGTTACACCTTAAACCAATCTAATCTAAAGGCCGTAAATTCAACTAAATACTTATGTTTTACAATTACGAACAATTTCAACCAAAAAGAACACATATAAAAGTTGTGAGGAAGGCAAAGAAAAGAAAATTTGGCAGATTTACTGAAGAATCTGCCTACACCACGCTAATGCGTCCCGTTTTGGAGTACTGCTGTGCGTTCTGGGATCCTTACCAGATAGGGTTAACGGAGTACATCAAGAAAGTTCAAAGACGGGCATCACGTTTTGAATTATCAAGAAATAGGAAACAGTTTGTCACTGACTTGATACAGCATTTGGGATGAACATCATAAAAACAAAGGCGTTTTTCATAACGGCAGAATCCTGTCACGAAATTTCGATCACCAACTGTCTCCGAATGCGAAAATATTTTGTTGACGCCTACTTACCTAGGGAAAAACGACCATGATAATAAAATAAGGGAAATCAGAGCACGGCCGAATATAGGTTCAAAATGGCTCTGAGCACTATGGGACTTAACATCTATGGTCATCAGCCCCTAGAACTTAGAACTACTTAAACCTAACTAACCTAAGGACATCACACAACACCCAGCCATCACGAGGCAGGGAAAATCCCTGACCCCGCCGGGAATCGAACCCGGGAACCCGGGCGTGGGAAGCGAGAACGCTACCGCACGACCACGAGATGCGGGCTCCGAATATAGGTGTTTGTTTTTTTTTTCCGTGAGCTGTTCGAGAATTATTGTGAAGGTGGTTCGGTGATCTCTCCGTAGGGCGCTTAAGTGCGATTTGCATAGGATCCGTGTAGATTTAGATGTAGATGTATTCTGAAATACTTTGATTGTTATTCCAAGTCTCTGTTTTACATCCTATTTACTTCTTCCAACATCAGTTCCTTCGTTGCTCAAACAGCAACTCAGATCTATTACTTTTGATGTCTTATTTTCTAATCTAATTCCCGCAGCATCGCCTGCTAAATTTCCATTACCCTTGTTTTGGTTTATTTGACGTACATCTTACTACATTTATTCTAGACACTGCCTGTCCAGTTCACCTGTTCTAAGTCTTTTGCCACGTCCGGCCTAATTATAGTTATCGGCAAACCTCGTTGTTTCTCTTTATTCTCCGTGAACTTATGAATCTAATTCTCTTTCTAAAATGCTCTTCAACTTTATTTACTGCTCCTTCAATGTGCAAATTCAGTAACTTACACGGGTATCAGTAGACCTATTAATCACGGGTTTCGATGATTGTTAGGTATGCTGTAGAGCGACTTATTCTCAGTACCTGGCTACCGGCTTTTCCTGTGAAGGCCCCTCGTTTCCGACAAAAATGAAGTTAAAATTTTATGTGCAACAAGAAACAAAGGAGCTAATGGTATTAGCTGCCACTGAGCGTTGATTTAAATCAATGGAAAAGCTGAAAATTTGTGCCGGACAGTGATTCGAACCTGAGTCTCCTACTTACAAGGCGAATGCACTGAACGCTACGGCCACGCAACTGCCGGTCCGGCGCAGATTTTCAACTTTCCCCATTGATTTAAATCAGTTCTCACTTGCAGATAGTGTCATTAATTTATTTGTGTCTTGATTCGTAGTGTCTGCAGGATTAAAATAGTGTCTGTTCTTTCGGACATATCTGAAGGAACAGACACTACATATGCACGGTGAAGCACTTACAACTTGCACGACAAACGTGCGGAAATTGAATGTGTTATTGATGTGTTACTTTCACAGAATGGACTGGTAGTCAGGGGCTCGTATTATTTGCCAATAGACAGATTGTAATAATAGTTAGAAAGTGAATTGTTCGTACAGGCTTACACTTTTTAAATGAAACAATGACTATTGATATTAAGAAACTGAAAGTAGTGTAAATTAAAATTTCTGTGGTGTTTGCAGCAGGATTCTGGAGCGAATCGATTGCGAGATATCTTGTTCTGAATAGCTTTCACTCCGAGACTTGTTTGTGCCATTCAACCTGTGTAGCTGCTAGGTAAAATGTTGTTATGTTTTCTTACAGTGTGCTTATGTGTTCCTTGCGTGCATTGTGTTTTGCTAGTCAGTTAGTCTGTGACAGTCCGAGCAATAGGTCGTGATTGGACGGTGCGATTTACCACTCCAGAAAAAGTCGACGTGCTCATGGTGTATCGAGAGTGTAGGAAGAATGCATTTCATTCGTGTACGGTATATGCGGCAAGAAAACCCGGTAGACATCAACCCATCTCGAGAAGCTGTCAACCTGTTCAACCAGTTACGTGAATTGGTACATAGCGTAACAGAAGGAAATAACTGGTGGCAAAAGGGAGGCAAGTTAATGTCCTTGCTTCTGTTGCAGTTGATACACACGCTAGCTCCAACGCAAACGCACACGGATGTGGAACGAGTCAAGCAAGTGTCCCACACATTCTCCATCGACGGTTGTATCATTACCACATCTCTCTCCATCAAGAGCTGCATTAAAACGACTATGACAATCGTGTTAACTTCTGTACATGGGCAATGAGACAGGTTACCCTAGATGTAATATGCATCTTCTTTAATGCCGAAGCAACGTTTATCTGTTGATAATCTCGGTGTTGAGTGCCCGTAAGGTCCTACTCCGGAGCGACGTTTACCAATCGTGGCCAGATAATCCACCGAAACATGCACTATTGGTCTTTTGACAATCCCCGTTGGCTTCGGCAGGTGGAACATGATCGTCCATGGAGTGTAAAAATGTTGAGTGGGACAGAGAACAATGAGCTCATAGACCAGTTTTTCATAGGCGGAACGCTGAACATGCACAAGTATCGCAGCCTCCTAACAGATCATCTTCCACGGACGCTAGAAGACTTTCGTCTACAGACTAGGAGGATCCTGTTGAACCAACGTGATGGCTGTGCAGCCAGTAGTGCGAGAAGTACTACAGGTTGTCTTAAGGAACTATTTCAAAATCGATGGACCGGACTCAGAGAACCTCTACCATGGCCGGTCCGTTCCCCAGATTTGACGTCTGTGGACTTTTTTCTGTTAGGAAAGCTGTAAGACGCTGTCTACGAGGACGCACCAACTACACCTGGTAATATGCAACTGCGTATTACTGCAGTCTGCTTGGATCCTTCCACACCAGACTGAAAGCATGTACTTCCTCCGCCGGTGATCATTTTGATCACAACCTGTGATGTTCAATTGTCTCGTTGTGGTCAGAATCCAAATAACTGCAGTATGCACTTGTGTAGTTCTTTAGTGTGTACTACCACAGGCACTGTACGAGGATCGGTACGGGAACTTTTCAAAATACGGTGTCTTGTACACGACTCGCACTAGAATCCTGCAACAAACACCAATGGGACTGTTTATAGTTTTTTGATGTCAGTGGGCATTGTTACACATAAAAAGTGTATGTTTGCACAGAAAATACACTTTCTAAGTATTATTACAATCTGTTTATTGGCTAGCAGTACGTGCTACTGACTGCCAATCCATTCTCTGAAAACTGCACATCAGTAGCACTTACGTTTCCGCAATGTTTGCGGTGAAACTTTTAGGTGATTCACCCTGTATATTAGACTCTAAAGTCTGCGATCACTTGCAGGTGCAAAAAATGTACAGCTCTACGTCAGTGCATTCAAAAGGTGCGGCAGTTTATGTTACAAATCTTGATACTCGCAAAGTCACTCACCAAAATCCGTAGGGTGCTTCCCGTTGACGTGTTATAATAAAGCTTGGCAAGAAATACGGTTCCACAGGAGACGTAAAGGGAAAAATCAGAACGTCTTTAATTTTTGGTTACATTAGATAATATTCTATCTTTGCCATTTGTTTTCCGTCTGTTGAGACCCTTTTTTTTCAGTAACAGATAGAGGTACGGCTTTGAAATTTATGTCAAATATAGAAGTCTACGCTGCCTTGGCGAGGTAAAAAAAAATATGCTTTTTATTGAATGCAATTAAATGATACGGCCAGTTACCTCATACGCGCAGACTCGTTCATCAAAACCTGTGGATGAACTATCTGTATATGTAAGTGTGTACGGAACGCTCGGATCGCAAGTCTGAATCGCAGCTTTGAGGTTTTTAGAAGTTTATTCCAACATATACGTCCTTCTTTTGTGATTATGAGGAGTATAGCAATATTTTAAATTGGTATATATAATATACAACGATACCCAGTCAATAAGTTGCAAACTAACTTGATCGGAGAATATGGTGATATGCTTTGATTTTCATATAGGCCCCGGGAATAGACAACATTGCATTACAAATACTGACAGCCTTGGGAGAGCCAGGCCTACCATCTAGCGAGGAAGATGTATGAGACAGGCGAAATACCCTCAGACTTCAAGAAGAACATAATAATTCCGATCCCAAAGAAAGCAGGTGTTGACAGATGTGACAATTACCGAACTATCAGTTTAATAAGCCACGGCTGCAAAATAATAACACGAATTCTTTACAGATAAATGAAAAAACTGGTAGAAGCCGACCTCAGGGAAGATCAGTTTGGATTCCGTAGAAATGTTGGAACGCGTGAGGCAATACTGACCCTATGACTTATCTTAGAAAATAGATTAAGGAAAGGCAAACCTACGTTTCTAGCATTTGTAGACTTAGAGAAAGCTTTCGACAACGTTGACTGGAATACTCTCTTTCAAATTCTGAAGGTGGCAGGGGTAAAACACAGGGAACGAAAGGCTAGTTACAATCTATACAGAAACCAGATGGCAGTTATAAGAGTCGAGGGGCATGAAAGGGAAGCAGTCGTTGGGAAGGGAGTGAGACAGGGCTGTAGCCTCTCCCCCATGTTATTCAATCTTTATATTGAGCAAGCAGTGAAGGAAACAAAAGAAAAATTCGGAGTAGGAATTAAAATCCATGGAGAAGAAATAAAAACTCTGAGGTTCGCCGATGACATTGTAATTCTGTCAGAGACAGCAAAGGACGTGGAAAAGCAGTTGAACGGAATGGACAGTGTCTTGAAAGGTGGATATAAGACGAACATCAACAAAATCAAAACGAGGGTAGTGGAATGTAGTCGAATTACGTCGGGTGATGCTGAGGGAATTAGATTAGGAAATGAGACACTTAAAGTAGTCAAGGAGTTTTGCTATTTGGGGAGCAAAATAACTGCTGATGGTCGAAGTAGAGAGGATATAAAATGTAGACTGGCAATGGCGAGGAAAGCGTGGCTGAAGAAGAGAAATTTGTTAACGTCGAGTACAGATTTAAGTGTCAGGAAGTCGTTTGTGAAAGTATTTGTATGGAGTGTAGCCATGTATGGAAGTGAAACATGGACGATAATTAGTTTGGACAAGAAGCGAATAGAAGCTTTCGAAATGTGGTGTTCCAGAAGAATGCTGAAGATTAGATGGGTAGATCACATAACTAATGAGGAGGTATTGAATAGAATTGGAGACAAGAAGAGTTTGTGGCACAACTTGACTGGAAGAAGAGATCGATTGGTAGGACAAGTTCTGAGGCACCAATTTAGTATTGGAGGGAAGCGTGGAGGGTAAAAATCGTAGAGGGAGACCAAGAGATGAATACACTAAGCAGATTCAGAGGGATGTAGGCTGCAGTAGGTACTGGGAGATGAAGCTTGCACAGGATAGAGTAGCATGGAGAGCTGCATCAAACCAGTCTTTGGACTGAAGACCACAACAACAACAATGTAACAAGTGCATGGTAGTAGCTATAGAAACAAGTCAGCCTTCCACACACCCACCCCTTGGTGCTTAGGAGTTTTCTCCAAGTTCCGAAAGGTTCTCGGTAGATAGAATCACCTGTAAGATCTATGACCAAAGCTTTGTGTCACCTTAGTGAGACATATTACTCATTTTATTAACAACGAAAGCCTAAAATACTGAAACTACTAACATCATTTCATGCACACTACATACAAATTATTACTTCGTCCTCCTTTTACCCTCCGTGTTTGTGGTTGGTAAGAGGGATAATAGAGACAAGGAGAAGAAGAGTGAGGGAGAGAGGGAGGGAGGGAACGTGAGAGAGAGAGAGAGAGAGAGAGAGAGAGAGAGAGAGAGAGGGAGGGAGGGAGAGAGAGAGATTATTTGCATTGGCGTGTGCGTGGGCGTGTTGGCAGCAGCGGGCCAGATGGAAGCTGGCGAGCCAGGCCCGTGCTAATGAAAACGCGGAGGTTCGCGCATGCGCACAATGCCGCGGCCATTACGGTGATTGTCAGCTTCCTCCGCGCGCCGCACAATGCTGCCGGCGGAAGCGCTGTCTGTGGCTCCGATGGAAAATAACTGCAGCGTGCGTACCCTCCTCCTCCTCCTCCTCCTCCTCCTCCTCCTGCTACACCACTCCTTTTTTTTACTTTCCTTTTTTTTTTTTTTGCCGCTTCAGCTCCTTTTTTCGCAGTATGGGCGCTGGGCACGCGCGCGTCAGCGCACACAGCAGCAACAACAACAACAACAACGGCGACGCACAAAAAACAGAGCGTATACACAAGCGGCCACACTGCCCCCACTCGCCGCTTCCGCCGGGCCTGCAACAATGAGCGATCCCGCAGCCGCGCTGTCAGGGGGTCGCGACCCGCTGAAATACCGGCGCGGCCGCCTGCCTGTTGCTGCGGGGTCAGTTTGGGACACCGCAGTGTTTTGTCCCATTGTACCCGATGAGGCGCGTGTGGTGTGGTGATAAACGCGCGATAGTCACGTTGTTGGAGCGCGGACCACGGTCGTAAGTGTCATGTTAATCATCTATGTAACAGTGTGGATCAGGCACGGATCCAAGGAACGGGAGACGTAAGGGAAACGTTAAAAAATGTATCGGCGCAACCACTTGTTTATAGTGTAAAATGGCTCTGAGCACTATGGGACTTAACATCTGAGGTCATCAGTCCCCTAGAACGTAGAACTACTTAAACCTAACTAACCTAAGGACATCACACACATCCATGCCCGAGGCAGGATTCGAACCTGAGCCCGTAGCAGTCTCGCGGTTCCGGACTGAAGCGCCTAGAACCGCACGTCCACTGCGGCCGGCTATTTATAGTGTAAAACACTAAGATTGACGCGTTTCGAAAGTCAAGCTTCCATCATCAGAATAATAAAAAGTAAATGAACCTGTTAAAACTCGCTAAGGACCAATAATACGCTGCGGTTTAAACTAAGAAATAATTTACAGCAGGAAAGCGATAAATATGAGAGAGCTGGGGTCTATAAAATTCAGTGTAGCACGTGCAAGGCAAGCTATACAGGGTGTTACAAAAAGGTACGGCCAAACTTTCAGGAAACATTCCTCACACACAAATAAAGAAAAGATGTTATGTGGACATGTGTCCGGGAACGCTTAATTTCCATGTTAGAGCTCATTTTAGTTTCGTCCACCTACGCTCAATGGAGCACGTTATCATGATTTCATACGGGATACTCTACCTGTGCTGCTAGAGCATGTGCCTTTACAAGTACGACACAACATGTGGTTCATGCGCGATGGAGCTCCTGCACATTTCAGTCGAAGTGGTCGTACGCTTCTCAACAACAGATTCGGTGACCGATGGATTGGTAGAGGCGGACCAATTCCATGGCCTCCACGCTCTCCTGACCTCAACCCTCTTGACTTTCATTTATGGGGGCATTTGAAAGCTGTTGTCTACGCAACCCCGGTACCAAATGTAGAGACTCTTCGTGCTCGTATTGTGGACGGCTGTGATACAATACGTCATTCTCCAGGGCTGCATCAGCGCATCAGGGATTCCATGAGACGGAGGGTGGATGCATGTATCCTCGCTAACGGAGGACATTTTGAACATTTCCTGTAACAAAGTGTTAGAAGTCACGCTGATACGTTCTGTTGCTGTGTGTTTCCACTCCATGATTAATGTGATTTGAAGAGAAGTAATAAAATGAGCTCTAACATGCAAAGTAAGCCTTTCGGGACACATGTCCACATAACATATTTTCTTTCTTTGTGTGTGAGGAACGTTTCCTGAAAGTTTGGCCGTTCCTTTTTGTAACACCCTGTATAGGCCAAACTGGTAGGTCCTTTAACGTCCCATACAAAGAACATAGCGATGCTTTCCGGCTTAATAATTTCGAGAAGTCAGCTGTAGCTACGCATATTTGGGAAACGGGACACCGCATGTTGGGAATAGATCTGGATCTCGTTATTTTACATAGACAGGACAAAGGCAAAAAGCTGGATCTACTAGAACAGCTGGAAATTACGATACATAGCGTGGATAATCAGAGCACACTGAATGAACATCTGACTGGTGATACAAATAACTTTTTGAAACATTTCACTAGTTTCTTTTTGTAACTACACGTTTAGCAATTGGCAGGATACCATCATTTCATGAGGTCCTTGGAACATGTATACGTTATCTGTTTGTATAGACATCTCTGTGACTTCCTTGTTTACTTGCGCGTGAGCTCACTCGCGTTTCAGTCTCGTGTTTGGCTACGTGGTGTGTGGTATCAACGAAGACGCACGGTCGGTTTACGGCTATAGAGGAGAGAGCCATGTGGTTAGACGTCGAACACCGTTGGCGACACTATTTTAGAGTTTTTTATATTTTGACGACCATGTAGAGATGTACCTTGGAAGACATTGCTGCAACAAGGGAAGTAGCCACGATGTTTTAATTTTACTGTCAATTTTATTGTGCCTGGTGCATGTTCCTTTTTAGCGAGTTTTAACAGGTTCTTCTACTTTTTATTATTTGATGATGGGTGCTTGACTTCCGAAAAGCGTCAATCTTAGTGTTTTACACTAAAAACAAGTGGTTGAGCCGATATATTTTTTAACATTGACATTCACAACCATGACCTCCCCCCAGCCCCCCCCCCCCCCCTCCCCTGCGACCCAACCATCCCTCCCTTGCCTCCTTCCTCCGCTAGTTAATAAAAATTATGTGTGCCTCAAAAGCCGGCTGTAAATTTTTCAATTGGACGTAACTTCGGGCAGTATAGTGTCCCTATCTGACGCCAATTATCCAACCGGAAAAACAGGACCTACGGTGAAATGCCAACTGCATGTGAGAAGCTAAGTACGACTGATGGACTCCAGCGTTTACAATAAATTGAGATAATCGTCATTATTCATTACAAAGTGTGGAACTAATTTATTTCCATTCTGCTTTAGGCATCATCAACTTCAATACTGCAGGACTGGTTCTGCAAAGTACCCATTATCAATTTTATCGGACAAACCAGTTAAAATTGCGTTTGAAAATACATATATGCATCTATGAAACAAACATATGTAGATGTCCACTTGTGACACGAAGATGCTTGCAGGTGTCCGTTTTTTTATGCAAAGGGATTCACTCTATAAGGCTCTGAATCTTTTACATGAGTACAAGCTAGTAAATTGTAGGAACTTGCACAGTAAGTGAAAGAAAATAAGTCTTATAAACTCTATCACATTATTGAAAAAAGAAAAAAAGCTACAATAATCTGAGTGCCGAACACAAAATGAGATATCTATTTTAATTTTGTGTAACATGTTTTGCACATTTACACGATTCTGAGTAGTAATGAAACCTGTTTCTGTTTTAAAGTCCTTGTGTTATGATAAAATTGCCAGAGGAACTCAAAACTGTAATGTAGACTTGAAAATCTGAATGTAAACAGGCGTGAATGTGATCTCAAACACACATTAAAACGAGATTATTGCCAAAATCATTCCACTCTGTTTCACACTTACATCGATCATCAGGAAAATCCGAGTCACATTTTAGTTGCAGTTTTCTCCAAAATGTTTCATTAGCAACCTGTCAACATCTCTAAGTTTCTCTGCCTTTATTGGTACACTAGTAACAGTTTATCTCTTCCAGTTTGCTGCTGACCTTAGAGATTGGTCTCTCTGCTCCCATAGCTATGCCGTAACCAAGTTAGCCTTTGACCACAGCTTTGTCTGCCTTTATTTCCCGGTAGATTATGCGTTTACACACTGATAGTTTAAGATGGAGATGACATGCTGACCGCATATGCCGCTTTGCTTGTTCTTCGCAATCTTCCTATTAGTTCAGGGTTCCAAACTTCTCAAAAACTTTGTGATATTCAGTTTTATTAACGATGGTGTCTTTTTTCCTTAGATATCTTTCTATTAAGTCGAACACTCTATCTGCAGATAGCAAAGGATGGCCAGTAACTGGGAAGAGTGTTTCAATCTTCGTTATGTTTGCTTGGATGCGACATGTGGCATTAATGGAAAACACACTGATAGTTGCGAATCACTTGCACCCTTTCATAGATGTCTTCCTAGACCATAGCGAATATACGTATAAACAGCCGGCCCGTGTGGCTGAGCGGTTCTAGGCGCTACAGTCTGGAACCGCGTGACCGCTACGGTCGCAGGTTCGAATCCTGCCTCGGGAATGGATGTGTGTGATTTCCTTAAGTTAGTTAGGTTTACGTAGTTCTAAGCTCTAGGGGACTGATGACCTCAGCAGTTAAGTCCCATAGTGCTCAGAGCCATTTGAACCTTTTGTGAATATATATAAACCATCAAAAACTGTACATTCGGAGTTAATAGCTCTCAAATTACTTTGCCCGATCGCTGACTCAAGACTTCCTTATTTCCCCTGCTAACAGCCTCGGAATAAGTAATGCAAACCAAACAAAACTGAGCACCAGGCACTCTTTGGAATAATTCACCGTGCATCATGCGCATGGTATTTTCCTAGCCGTAATGAAGAGAGAAATTCTTGACGCCAGGCCGTCTCAGGCAAGGCTCTTCACGCCTTCAGAACTGCCGACACTCGCCAGATTTATTTCGACCGGTTTCCTGCATTCCAGTCCTGATCTCACTGCACAACGTTTGCGCTCCAAATTGCCCTCCATTACCGAATGGACGATTCCCCTATGTCATATCAGCCTATCTCTAGCTGTTCCAGTAATCTCTCTTCTCACGTAATGGATTCAGTATCTCTTCATTAGTAACTCAATGAGAAGAATTCCGCAACTCCAACAGGTATTTCTGTTCTTGTAATACTGTGAAAGACAAGGAAGTGTCTGAGTAATGCGACAGATGTTAAAAGTTTTGATGAGAGGCCTTAGGACAAGCCGTTTCATTGTTTTAAGGAAAAATGAGTTCAATTGGAAAAAGTAATCAGGGAGATGTCGTATCCTCTGTGAGTTCCTTGCACGGATTCCGGAGAACGGCTTGTTGAAACACGGTTTAATAGGCATCACATACGTTTCGCTGCGATAGGCACCACAGAACATTGTACGAGGAGCGTCCAACAAGTAATGCAACGAACACATTTATTACCTCAACCAATTTCGGTTGAAAAAGTGCGGAATTTATTGTGAGACATCGTAGAATATTCCCGATTACGATTCTATAGCTTCATGAAGTTTCGATGGGTAGAGGTGTTATATGTAGTCTTCAAAACGGCGTCTGTAACGAAGGCGCGTTCGAAGCCGAGGGCTGTCAACGAATTTCGTTTTAATGGCGCAGATGTTCATAGGCGCTTGCAGAGTGTCTGCAGACACCTGACAGTGAACAAAAGCACGGCGAGTCGTTGGGAGAAGCGCCTGTCATCATCGCAATAAGGTCGCCCAAACCTGTCCCGTCTCCCTCACGCTGGCCGGCCGCACACAACTTTGACTCCTGCAATACTGGATCGTGGGGACACTCTCAACTGGATGTCTCTGCTGGTAGTGCTGATACATGTGTCAAACAGCTGGGTCACTCAGAGGCGTGTGCTCTGCTGGATTCCTCGCCGCCTAACAGAAGACCAGAAACAGCAACGAAGGACCATCTGTGCAGAATAAATTGTGCGTTGGCGAACATCGTCACAGACGATGAAATGTGGCTTCATAACTTCGAATCGAAAGCTAAACAGCAGTCCATGGATCGGCGTCACACCAGCTCTCCTCCGAAGAAAATATTCAGAGCCACACACTCAGCCGGTAAAGTCATGGCGACTGTCTTCTGGGACTGATGGGGCTATTCCCTTTGATGTCCTCCCTCGCTGTACAAAGACCAACTCTGAGTGTATTGTGCTACCCTCAAAATACTGAAGAAACGACTTTAGCGTTTACTTCGCCACGGAAATGCAAAGGAACTTATTCTTCATAACAGCGCAAGACCTCACACAAGTCTGCAGACCCGAGAGCAGCCCACAGGACTTAATTCGATCGTTCTTCCTCATCCACCCGACAGTCCGGATCTCGTACCCTCCGACTTCCATCTTTTCATCCCATTGAAGGATGCACTCAGTGGAAGGCAGTACCTGGATGATGGGAGGTTACTGATGTAGCACGAGGACTGCTCCAACGAAGACAGGTAGAGTGGTACCATGCGGGCATACATACCCTTGCAGTAACGTGGCATAAGGCCGTCGCATTGAATGCAGATAATGTGAAAAACAGGATTCTGTAATGAAGAGTGAAGAATAATGAGGTGTACTGCAATCCTTGCCAAAACCAACCTGCTTTCAGAAAAAAATGTGTTGCATCAGTTGTTGAACGTCCATCGTACGTGGCAGTTGGGGATACCGGACAATCTATTACTGTTTATGCTGTGCCTATGAATCGTTTCGTGCTCAGCGCAATTTTTATTTTATTTTTCAATCGAAAAATGGAAAACTATTGTATCACGAAGAAACGAATTGTGAAAAATTACTTGGTTGCTACCAAACGTCCGTTCGTCTAGTGTTTTTCTCATAAGGATTATCCACCACACCATTGCCTACAAATGAATAGAGCACCATCTACGTCTATGACAATAGAGGAAATTCTGGATTGGCAGATGAAAAATAATAATGGTTTTAGAAAATCTATGTTGTGTTGTTCTTTGGAATGCTTGCACAAAAATGATTGGTGTGCTACGGTTCCGTGAAGCAAAGTCGATACTGCTCGATCACGGAGCGTGTGAGTATACATCGAGTACGGGCAGCACATCTGTTACTGTCACGGACATGGTTAGGATAGCGGTGAACCGACAACATTGCCTCCCTCCATTCCCAACTGTCAACCAGTTCGCTATTTTGATCCGAAGAGAGTATGATATCACAGAAATGGTAAACACTGTCCAATGGGCGATGTTAGACGAAGAGTATACTGTATAACGGCGTGGGGTATCTTCAATGTTTCAAGAGCCCAAGTTCCAAAAGTAAACATTTTGCTGTTATTTCCACAGGATACATCTCGTGAAATGATCATGATCGTAATAGTGGTTCATTAGACAGTACTTGGACATATCCCAACTAACATTTCTCTCACGTGACGTTTGTGAGCGGAAGAAAAGAGGCACTGGGGCAGTACTGAAATTCATGCACTGATGTGCAAAACTTAAGGCCAAAAGTAACAAAGCTCGAAGCATCTTGGACTGTACTCAGAAAGAGCTGCTACAATATAGTACAGAAGGTAACTAAAAGAAATACGCAATGAGACATAAATAAATGATACTGTTATTCAGAGACAGTAATTACCTGAAGTCTCCGTGATTCATGGTGGTCCCTGGAAACTGAAAAATGTGGGACGTGGTTTTAATAGTGTGTGTAATCACCACATACAGCAAAGTAAACTTTGCAACTTGTTCCCATGCTGGCTGCTAGGTTGGACGTTCCATTCCTCAAACAACGAGGTTGAGAACTGCTGAATGGTCGTTGGTGTATGTGGATGTGCTGCAGTACGTTCTGCTGTTGTAGCTGACCGTTGTCAACCATCTCCTCTCCCTCGTGCAGCACTGCATGTCGTTCGGAAGGCACCCGATACACCTGAATCAACGCAGTGGGCATTACGAAACCGCTGGGCTACACTTCTCACACTTCGTCCCTCTCGCACTTTGCCGATAATTCTTCCTCGTCTGAAGTCATCCAACTGTTGACTGCGGGCCACACTGCAATGAAGGACACCACCACAATGCACCCTAACTGCTCGCTGATTGATACGTACCGTCTTTTACTGTTCCTTCAACTGCTTCGTAGTGCGCCGTCGGCCCCATTTGGTGCTATAGTCATGCCACATGACATCAAACTTTCTATGCAGGACTGGGAGACCTCTGGTAACACTCACTCGCACATCCATTCATTTCCACCAGGTATTTAAAGTTGTTAATACGTTACAGTAATTTATGAAAGTCGCCTTAAGTTCTGGAGAGCAGGTATATTATCCAGCTTCCAGTGCAAACCATATAATGTGCTTCCGACTAGAGATAAAGATTCGAATACCTAGAGACACCACACCAGACAACAGTAGTTCGGTATTTTCAGTTTGGAACAGTGATCAGAAGACTGTAAATAAGAATAGACGGACAATATAAATAAGTGGACTTGCAATGGTTTCGTAAGTTGGTGCTACAGCTAAAATGTATTTTCTGTAGGACATCATCTTCTCAGGCTTTGCATATTTGTCAAATGGTCAGTTACTGTCGACGTATGCTGAGGCCCTGTTTCAAGCACTTGATAATGGCCTAAATTCGGAAATTGCCACTGTGTACTGAAAGTACTCTCTTATGAATTTTCTGTTTCCTGTATCCCATTTCTCCAAGATTTCTTTATACCTCTTGGATACAGCATACTTTGATTCTCTTATTGAATATCTACTGTGTGAATTACCCTAGTCCATTTTGGATATACGTGATGAATGTAGGTCTTTCCTTCCTGTTGTTGTTCACACTCGTTTTTACCTGGCGGTACTCTTGTGTAGTAGAGACCATTTAATTAAGAACTACAAGAAAGGCCACTGACCGGAGACACGTCTGCTTAAAGTACATAACGAGAACGTCGCCCAAGTCATTAAGGCCCGAGAGATCTCTACTGTACTGTCTGCCATAGGGTTCCCCTAAATGGCAGGCAGCACCGCATAACAGCCACGCTATGAGGGAAAAAACCAACAGCCAAACAGGCGAAGACATCAGGTAAACACGCCGAAGATTCCAGTCGATTAATAGGAACCTTTCCTTGCAGAGGTCGCCGCAACATATCCGGCCACAGATTCCTACGCCGGGTTTCTATTGGCTCCAGCTCGCTATATAGGCCCGGCTGGTCGAAGGCAGACCAGTCTTCGTCTGCTGCCAATGGCAACCGCTATAGCAGAGTCTCCGAGAAGGTATCACCGAAACCGCTGTACTGCACCGCCGATCGAAGTACCAGCCGACCGAGAGGAACCACATCACCGGCTAGATCGACGGATGTCTACATCTATTGTACAGCCAGCTATTATATTGTAGAAGCAGTCACGTTCAATAAACTGTTGGAGAACACAACATCTACCAGGCGCCGTGACGTCCTCTGTCTTCCAGTGCCATGCAAATTCAGTATGGAGGGGCATGTGGTCAGCACACTGCTCTCTCGACCGTCTTGCATCCTTTGGAGACCTTCTTATTCAAGTAGTTTGTCACCTGGCATCACGAGGCTGAGTGCAGCTGTACAAGTCTTCCCACCAAGGAAAAGTCCTTGCTAGAGCGGGAAATCGAACCTGGTTCTCAACAGGAGAAGCATTCATGCTGACCACTCGGGTCTGGAGGCGAACAGTGAAATCATGTACAGAAATACGGGGTTAACATTAATAAAAAAAGTCAAACTGCAGTGACTGATTCCTGACTGGAAATGGAGGAAAAAAGGTCGTGTGTGTGGAAATGTATCATTGCCGCAATAGATGGTGTGACGAATGAAAGTTCCTCTGACCACGTGCCATTTATCCTTGTGTGCTGCAGGCTCTATCAGTGGCGCAGCTTACTGTTAGCAACATAATGGTCGGGATTCATGATGGAAACAAGCCAAGATGGTATTTTTGTGCTGTCCAGCACATGGAAATGGTCGAGAGGCAGCACAGCTATACCTATACAAGTACAAAATCTATTCGAAAAAGTAAGGTCCTATCGGTCGCAAAATGGAAACCACTGTGAAAATAAAAAACGTTTTATTTGCAATAGTTACCTATACCTTCCAGCTACTTCTCTACATAGTCGCCACTCCTATTTAGACACTTGTCGTAGCGTTGTACCAACTTTTTCAATACCCTCGTCATAGATGGAAGCCACCTATGCTTCCTGCCAATTCTCTACATTGTCTGTCTTCATAGCTCGTGGTTCATCTGAGCAGAGGTGAAAGTCAGGGAGAGTCTATTATGGACTCTATTGTGGGCAATTAAACATTTCCCTCCGAAAACGCTGCAATAGCATCTTCATTGACCCTTCAGAATTTTCATGCAGGAGTAAACGCATGGTAGTTATGTTACGTGGGCTGTATGACATCAGGCGAAATGTCTCGCCAGGTTCTCACACTTGCCAAGAGACACTATTGTTCTGAGTATCCTTACGTGCTCACTATGCACTCAGGACTTGAGAGACGTGACACGCTCAAAGGGCATACTAGACACACTGCCCAACACATCTGTGCAAAGCTTCATCAGATTTTCACTGTGGTTTCCATTTCACACCCCATTGGACCTAACTTTCTAAATAGCCCTCGTACCTTCACAGCCACTAACCATATCACACAACGTTTCAAGCCCCGTAGGGAGTTTGTGTGATCATGGCTACTTTCTGACATGAATGGGCAGGGAGGTGGTGGACTGAGCATACACCAGATATGGAGGACTGGGTTGTACAGGATAACGAGACAAACCTTAGTACAAGCTCCAGGAAAGTGGCCTGCCAACATTATATAAAATGCTCATATGTCACTTAACTTCTAAGGTCCTCAGTCCCCTAAAAGTTAGAACCACTTAAACCTAACTAACCTAAGGATATCACACACATCCATGACCGAGGCAGGATTCGAACCTGCGACCGTAGCGGTCCTGGGGTTCCAGACTGTAGCGCCCAGAACCGCTCAGCCACCCCAGCCAGCAACATGCTATGAGCCAAAGTATGATTGTGCGTATCTTGCATGACAACCGCTACTACCATTATCACCTGCAACAGACAAGCAACACACACATGTGTTCAGAGGAACTGTCTTTCGTCAGCACCATCTACTGTGGCAACGATGAATTTCCCAAAACACATCCACAGGGCATTTCTTGTGAAACCTCCCCTTAGAAAAATTGATGAATGATTGTGCTCATAAACCCCTTACGTTATTTGAGTTTCAAACAGCTGAGCAAAACTGAACGTGCACAGACATTTCCTCTTTACTTATTCAGATCATCAATAAACTGATACACAATATTTTTAGCACAACGCAATCTCACTTCAATAATCCCTACAAAAGAATGGCCCTGACTAATAATAACCTATACCTTTCATGAATCAGTTACATCACAAAAATCTTCGTTACTTGAACTACTGCAATACAGCGAGCGCCAATACTGCCAGCTAAATAAAAGACTCTAACTACTGAAGTCACTGACTACTGACAGACATAGTTAGCAAATGAAAGATTTTGATAGAGAACAAACAATGTATTTGTCTTTATAGTGTTCAAAAGTTATTATATATATATATATATATATATATATATATATATATATATATATATATATATATTGTTGTGGTCTTCAGTCCTGAGACTGGTTTGATGTAGCTCTCCATGCTACTCTGTCCTGTGCAAGCTTCTTCATCTCCCAGTACCTACTGCAGCCTACATCCTTCTGAATTTGCTTAGTGTATTCATCTCTTGGTCTCCCCCTACGATTTTTACCCTCCACACTGCCCTTGAATGTTAAATTTGTGATCCCTCAATGTCCCGGAACATGTCCTACCAATCGATTCCTTCTTCTAGTCAAGTTGTGCCACGAGCTCCTCTTCTCCCCAATTCTATTCAATACCTCCTCATATATATCAATTCATGACATCCAGTCTTAAAAATTTACTGTCTCTGATGGACATACATCCATATCATCCGCTCACAAAACTATGCCATCTCTCTCCGCACATCCACCACTGCTGGCGGCTCACCTCCAACTGCGCAACGCTACGTGCTGTTCACACCCAACTGCCCAAGACTACAATAGCGAATATTCCAACAATCCCAACCAGCCACAGACTGCACACAGCACAGCCAGTGATTTTCATACAGAGCGCCATGTGACATTACCAACACAAAAATCTAAACAGCCTACTTACACTTGCTCCACTAGCAGTTCGGAATCTGTCCCTGAAGTTTTTCAGTTTTATTAAGGTTCACACCGTATATTAAAGTAACATCGCTTGAGACCTTACAGGGTGACAATAAATATGTGTGAAGAGCAGGCAAAAAAGAAGTTCCCCAGTCGGGTTTCGGAAGCCTAATTCACTTTCACGCGGTATCACAGGACTGTATTGCGGAGGTGAATGCACGGGAGGAGAGGCGGCTATTTCGAGCCTCATCTCAAATAAAGGACGTATCTGCAGCAATGATCGGACAAATTGGCGAGGATGTGGCGAGTGCCGGGGGCGGCAGAGGGCGGGAGGGCGAGAGCGTACCGGCCGCCGAGCGGCCATAAATCAGCTGACTTACGGGACATGGCAACAGCGTGCGACGTGGCAACAGCGCCGGCGGCGGGCGCAGCTGGGCGGCGTTGCCAGATTGATGAGAGCCGAACATCGCCGGGGCGGGCGCGGACAGCGGCAATTAGTTACTAGGCAGACCGGCGGGCGCGCTGCGCGCGGCGCCGCGGCACTCGTGCATCATACAGTGATACACGCCCGCGCCGGCTGCGCTCTGCGGCTGACAGCTGACACCGCCGACTGCCCGGCCGGGGCAGGCGGGCCGGGGGGCGCGGGCTGCAGCCTCACCCGGCGCTGGGCGGCCCGCTGGCTGCTCTGCGGCCGCGGCCTCCACTGTCTCTACCGCGACGGCAAGTAGTTCTCGAGGTGTTAAACACTTTGGCGGCCACGCCCGAGCGTAACTCGGGCCACACTGGTTCGACTGAGCCCGAGTGTAGCTCGGGCTTCGATTTTCTCAACGATACCCATCGCTGGAAAATACGACGCATTTCGTATCTACAACTACACTACTGGTCATTAAAATTGCTACACCAAGAACAAATGCAGATGATAAACGAGTATTCATTGCACAAATATACTGGAACTGACATGTGGCTACATTTTCACGCAGTTTGGGTGCATAAATAATGGTTCAAATGGCTCTGAGCACTTTGGGACTTAACTTCTGTGGTCATCAGTCCCCTAGAACTTAGAACTACTTAAACCTAACTAACCTAAGGACATCACACGCATCCATGCCCGAGGCAGGATTCGAACCTGCGACCGTAGCAGTCGCGCGGTACCGGACTGAGCGCCTTAACCGCGAGACCACCGCGGCCGGCTTGGGTGCATAGATCTTGAGAAATCAGTACCCAGAAAAACCACCTCTGGCCGTTATAACGGCCTTCATACGCCTGTGCATTGAGTCAGACGGAGCTTGGATGGCGTGTACAGGTGCAGCTGCCCATGCAGCTGCAACACGAGACCACAGTTCATCGAGAGTAGTGACTGTGTATTGTAACGAGCCACTTACTCGGCCACCATTAACCAGACGTTTTCAATCGGTGAGAGATCTGGAGAATGTGCTGACCAGGGCAGCAGTCGAACATTTTCTGTATCGAGAAAGGCCCGTACAGGACCTGCAAACATGCGGTCGTGCATTATCCTGCTGAAATGTAGGGTTTTGCAGGGATCGAATGGAGGGTACAGCCACCGGTCGTAAAAGGTCTGAAATGTAACGTCCACTGTTCAAAGTGGCGTCAATGCGAAAAAGAGGCCACCGAGACATGTAACCAATGGCACCCCACACGCCGTGTGATAAGCCAGTGACGAATACACGCTTCCAATGTGCATTTAGCGCGATGTCGCCAAACACGGATGCGACCATCATGATGCTGTAAACAGAACCTGGATTCACTCGAAAAAATGACGTTTTGCCATTCGCGCACCCAGGTTCGTCGTTGAGTACACCATCGCAGGCGCTCCTGTCTGCGATGCAGCGTCAAGGGTAACCGCAGCCATGGTCTCCGAGCTGATAGTCCATGCTGCTGCAAACAGCGTCGAACTGTTCGTGCAGATCGGTCTTGTCGCCATCAGTTGACTCAGGGATCTAGACGTGGCTGCAAGATCCATTACAGCCATGCGGATAAGATGCCTGTCATGTCGACTGCTAGTGATACGAGGCCGTTGGGATCCAGCACGGCGTTCCGTATTACCCTCCTGAACCCATATTCTGCTAACAGTCATTGGATCTCGACCAACGAGAGCAGCAATGTCGCGATACGATAAACCGCAATTGCGATAGGCTACAATCGGATCTTTATCAAAGTCGGAAACGTGATGGTACGCATTTCTCCTCCTTACACGAGGCACCACAACAAGGATTCACCAGGCAACGCCGGTCAACTGCTGTTTGTATATGAGAAATCGGTTGGAAACTTTCCTCATGTCAGCACGTTGTAGCTGTCGCCACCGGCGCCAACCTTGTGTGAATGCTCTGAAAAGCTAATAATTTGCATATCACAGCATCTTCATCCTGTCGGTCAAGTTTCGCGTCTGTAGCACGTCATCTTCTTGGTGTAGCAATTGTAATGGCCAGTAGAGGACATCAATATCTACGTTCATAATCCACAATCCACCTCGTGGAAGGTCGAAGGCAGACCGTACCACCTAGTCATTCTCTTTCCTGATCCACTCGCAAACAGAACGAAGGAAAGAAACCTATGCGTATGCCTTCGTATGAGCCCTAGTTTCTCGTATCTTACAGGTCCTCGTGCGCAGTGTATGTTGGAGGCAGCAGAACGATGGTGCAGTCAGGTTCTATTGCAGGTACCTTGAATTTTCTGAGTAGTTTTCCCTCGAAATAATGTCGTCTTCCTTCCAGATATTCCCATCTGACTTCCCGAAGCATCTCTGCGTTGTTAAGAGGTTACCTGTCACAAATCTAGTAGCCTGTCTCTTAATTACTTCCATGTCCTCCTTTGCTCGCGTATCATGTTATTTCTGGAAACTCAGAATCTACTCTGTAGGAATCAACATGGATTCCGGAAACAGCGATCGTGTGAGACCCAACTCGCTTTATTTGTTCTTGAGACCCAGAAAATATTAGATACAGGCTCCCAGGTAGATTCTATTTTCCTTGACTTCCGGAAGGCATTCGATACAGTTCCGCACTGTCGCCTGATAAACAAAGTAAGAGCCTACGGAATATCAGACCAGCTGTGTGGCTGGATTCAAGAGTTTTTAGCAAACAGAACACAGCATGTAGTTCTCAAAGGAGAGACGCCTACAGACGTTAAAGTAACCTCTAGCGTACCACAAGTGAGTGTTATGGGACCATTTCTTTTCACAATATATATAAATAACCTAGTAGATAGTGTCGGAAGTTCGATGCGGCTTTTCGCGGATGATGCTGCAGTATACAGAGAAGTTGCATCATTAGAAAATTGCAGCGAAATGCAGGAAGATCTGCAGCGGATAGGCACTTGGTGCAGGGAGTAGCAACTGTCCCTTAACATAGACAAATGTAATGTATTGTGAATACATAGAAAGAAGGATCCTTTATTGTATGATTATATGGTAGTGTAACAAACACTGGTAGCAGTTACTTCTGTAAAACATCTGGGAGTATGCGTGCGGAACGATTTGAAGTGGAATGATCTTATAAAATTAATTGTTGATAAGGCGGGTACCAGGTTGAGATTCATTGGGAGAGTCCTTAGAAAATGTAGTCCATCAACAAAGGAGGTGGCTTACAAAACACTCGTTCGACCTATACGTGGTTATTGCTCATCAGTGTGGGATCCTCACCAGGTCGGGTTGACAGAGGAGATAGAGAAGATCCAAAGAAGAGCTGCACGTTTCGTCACAGGGTTATTTGGTAAGCGTGATAGCGTTACGGAGATGTTTAGCAAACTCAAGTGGCAGACTCGGCAAGAGAGGTGCTCTGCATCGCGGTGTAGCTTGCTGCCCAGGTTTCGAGAGGGTGCGTTTCTGGATAAGGTATCGAATATATTGCTTCCCCCTACTTATACCTCCCGAGGAGATCACGAATGTAAAATTAGAGAGATTCGAGACCACACGGAGGCTTTCCGGCAGTCGTTCTTCCCGCGAACCATACGCGACTGGAACAGGAAAGGGAGGTAATGACAAAATGGTTCAAATGGCTCTGAGCACTATGGGACTCAACTGCTGAGGTCATTAGTCCCGTAAAACTTAGAACTACTTAAACCTAACTAACCTAAGGACATCACACACATCCATGCCGGAGGCAGGATTCGAACCTGCGACCGTAGCGGTCTCGCGGTTCCAGACTGCAGCGCCTAGAACCGCACGGCCAATCGGCCTGCAGGTAATGACAGTGGCACGTAAAGTGCCCTCCGCCACACACCGTTGGCTGACTTGCGGAGTATACATGTAAATGTACACTCCTGGAAATGGAAAAAAGAACACATTGACACCGGTGTGTCAGACCCACCATACTTGCTCCGGACACTGCGAGAGGGCTGTACAAGCAATGATCACACGCACGGCACAGCGGACACACCAGGAACCGCGGTGTTGGCCGTCGAATGGCGCTAGCTGCGCAGCATTTGTGCACCGCCGCCGTCAGTGTCAGCCAGTTTGCCGTGGCATACGGAGCTCCATCGCAGTCTTTAACACTGGTAGCATGCCGCGACAGCGTGGACGTGACCCGTATGTGCAGTTGACGGACTTTGAGCGAGGGCGTATAGTGGGCATGCGGGAGGCCGGGTGGACGTACCGCCGAATTGCTCAACACGTGGGGCGTGAGGTCTCCACAGTACATCGATGTTGTCGCCAGTGGTCGGCGGAAGGTGCACGTGCCCGTCGACCTGGGACCGGACCGCAGCGACGCACGGATGCACGCCAAGACCGTAGGATCCTACGCAGTGCCGTAGGGGACCGCACCGCCACTTCCCAGCAAATTAGGGACACTGTTGCTCCTGGGGTATCGGCGAGGACCATTCGCAACCGTCTCCATGAAGCTGGGCTACGGTCCCGCACACCGTTAGGCCGTCTTCCGCTCACGCCCCAACATCGTGCAGCCCGCCTCCAGTGGTGTCGCGACAGGCGTGAATGGAGGGACGAATGGAGACGTGTCGTCTTCAGCGATGAGAGTCGCTTCTGCCTTGGTGCCAATGATGGTCGTATGCGTGTTTGGCGCCGTGCAGGTGAGCGCCACAATCAGGACTGCATACGACCGAGGCACACAGGGCCAACACCCGGCATCATGGTGTGGGGAGCGATCTCCTACACTGGCCGTACACCACTGGTGATCGTCGAGGGGACACTGAATAGTGCACGGTACATCCAAACCGTCATCGAACCCATCGTTCTACCATTCCTAGACCGGCAAGGGAACTTGCTGTTCCAACAGGACAATGCACGTCCGCATGTATCCCGTGCCACCCAACGTGCTCTAGAAGGTGTAAGTCAACTACCCTGGCCAGCAAGATCTCCGGATCTGTCCCCCATTGAGCATGTTTGGGACTGGATGAAGCGTCGTCTCACGCGGTCTGCACGTCCAGCACGAACGCTGGTCCAACTGAGGCGCCAGGTGGAAATGGCATGGCAAGCCGTTCCACAGGACTACATCCAGCATCTCTACGATCGTCTCCATGGGAGAATAGCAGCCTGCATTGCTGCGAAAGGTGGATATACACTGTACTAGTGCCGACATTGTGCATGCTCTGTTGCCTGTGTCTATGTGCCTGTGGTTCTGTCGGTGTGATCATGTGATGTATCTGACCCCAGGAATGTGTCAATAAAGTTTCCCCTTCCTGGGACAATGAATTCACGGTGTTCTTATTTCAATTTCCAGGAGTGTAGATGTAATCCGACCTGATACGGATCCCAAGCAATCGAACAGTACTCAAGAACTGGCGTCCTATGTGTGCTGTCCTTTACAGATGAACCACAATTTCCTAGGATTATCCCAATAAACAAATACGACCATTCGCCTTTCCTACTATAATCCTCGCATGCTCGTTCTATTTCTTGTCGCTCTGCAACGTATGTAAACGACGTGACTGTGTCAAGGAGGACTTTACTAATCCCAACACTATGGGTTTACTTTTCCTACTCATTCGCGTTAACTTTCGTTTTTCTACGCTTAGAGCTAGCTGCCATTCATCACACCAACTGCAAATCTTGTCTAATTCATCTTGTTACGTCCTACAGTCGCTCAACGACAACATCTCACTGTACACCACAGCATCATCAACAAACAACCGCACACTGCTGCCCGCCCTGTCACCGAAATCATTTATGTATATAAGTGAGCAACAGATGGTTCAAATGGTTCAAATGGCTCCGAGCACTATGGGACTTAACATCTGAGGTCATCAGTCCCCCAGAACTTAGAACTACTTAAACCTAACTAACCGAAGGACATCACACATATCCATGCCCGAGGCAGCAATCGAACCTGCGGCCGAAGCGGTCGCGCGGTTCCAAGCTGAAGCGCCTAGAACCGCTCGGCCACATCGCCCGGCTGAGCAACAAAGGTCCTGTAACACTTCCCTGGGGCATTCTTGACGATATCCTTGTCTCTGATGAACATTAGCCATCGAGGACAACACACTTAAGAAATTTTCGAGTCACTCAAATAACTCTGGATCTACTCCATATGCTCGTCCCTTCTTTATAACCTGCTGAGAAGCACCGTGTCAAACGCTTTCCGAAAATTTAGAAATTTGGAATCAACCTGTTGCCCTTTATCCATGAGAACAACATACAGACGCCTAGCTACCTGCTGCTTGATGGGTGCTGCCTTCTATTGTCAATTTCTAGAATTATTTCGAAACAAACGTCAACCGACATAACAGCTAAAATCGCGAATGGCTGAACCAATGTTTCGATCACGTTGTCATAGTTCTGTGCTTTCACTCGTTAGGTTTCACAGTTTGCTGTAATTATGCTACAAATACAGAGTGTCTGTTGAGAGATCAAGAAAATTTGGAAGCTCAAGAGGCCAAATTCAAGAAACCATTGGCCATTGGCCAAATTCAAGAAATCATTCCAAGCTCAACAATGAAAAAGAGCTACCAGAATCTAAAAGGGCACAAATAGGTTCGCCACCTATCCGTGAACAAGTATAAGGAAGAGGCGGTGATGATGGGGCGGCGACACCAGTACACCAATGCTTAAAGGCTGGATTCCGAAGTCGCTGCTCAACCCAGCGTTATTTCTCGACTCCGGGCACGCGCGGTTGAAGGCAACAACAAATTAAATGACCTGTCTGACCACACCTCAAACAACGCCGCGGTTGCCTCTTAGCACCCTCCGCCGATGTCGCGAATTCGGAGTTTTCCTTGACAACACCTGCGGGCTTTAGTCTTATGGCATCCCTCGTCCGTGAGTGGTAACGCAGATATCGCTACAACGGCGGCAGCACGGAGTTCTTCCCAGTGTGAAGGACGATCACAAAAAACAAGGTACGACTCACGGCTCGCATTCCCCTTAGGACAATAGAAACCAGCTCCCTTTCTCGCAAATCGACCAACAAGGCCAAGCAGGCAGTCTTTGTTCACATATTGATGGAACTCCTCCTTATCTTGCTACATCTGCCAGATATAGCGACACTCGAGTTGTTTGCGAACCCCCGTCGTCAATCTTTCATTAATTACCGACTGCCTCAATTGCTGCAAAGAGAAACCCTCTGCCAGGGTTCGGGATACGAGGGTCCTCAATTCGCCTCTAGCTAACGGATATAATAGCGACAAAACGATGCGAAATGCCAAAGGCAGGAGCGTGTTGCTCAAGGCAAACCAACAACCATAATAAGCTTTCAATTTGCTGGAGTCGATCTATAAGTAATTCTGTGATGTCACGAAGGAGGTGCATCAAAGAGTTAGGCAACTTAGCAAAGGCTGCATCTAACTTATCGGAAGACACAAAAGCATCACTCCCGGACTGGCTTCCACGCCCCTTTGGAGATAGCGAGGCCTGATCCTCTCTCCTTGTTCCATCAAGTTCTAAACATGTAAGCTTAAACTGGAAATCATTAACCAAGGACCCAAATTTAACGGTTCATTTCTTATAACGATCCTCCAACCTCAACGCTGCTAAATCGGCTACCCGGTGACAAGATGCCAAGCAATAAACAGCTTGAACACGAGCGACGCACGGCTCAAGATGTAATCTACGTTTACGTCGTACTCCGCAAGACACTTAATGGTATTTGGAGGAAGGTACGTCTGGTACTGCTAACTGATCCCTGATTGGCTGTCCTACACTAGAATGGCACTTGGGAATATTGATTGTCGGCAAGCCTCTGTATTCTCGATTTTTCTCATCGTGGTCATTTCGTGAAATGTATGTGGGAGGAAGTAGTTTGCAATCCAACTCTTTCCGGACAGTGTTCTCTCGAAATTTCAATAGTAAATCTATTCGTGATGCACAGCGCTTCTCTTGTAACGTCTGCCAGATGAATTTATCGAGCATCTCTGTAACGCTCTCGCGCCGACTAAACCAATGAGTCGCTCTTAATTGGATCTCCTCTATCTCTTCTATCAGTACTACCGGGTACGGATCACAGATTGGTTACAATATTCATGAATCAGTCAAACAAGCGCCTTGTAAGCCACTTCCTTGTGGATGTGTTACACTGCCTTAAGAATCTCAGCTTGGCATCTATTTTTCCTAGTATTGGTTTTTGTGTGCTAACTCCACCTAACGTACCTCTGTATAGTTACTCCTAGATATTTTACGGTGGATACTGTCCCCAGAAATTTGTCATTAAGAGTGTAGTTGTACAGTAACGATTTCTGTTCCCATGTATGCGCAAAATGGTCAACCACCAGAGCCTGCACCATTTATCATTGCTCTGCAGTTAATTCTTGAAATCGATACTGTCTTCTGCAGTTGCTACTTTGTTACGAACTTCCGCATCATCTGCGAACAGTCTTAAAGAGCATCCGACGCTTTCCACTAGACCATTCATTGTAAACAGTACGAGTGGTATCACACTCCCTTGGCGTACTGCAGTAACTGCCTTACATTTATCTATATTGTTTCGTCAAGAGCGACGTGTTGAGTTCTATCTGCACGCAAGTCACGGACCGAGTCGCAAATCTGGTCCGATACTCGGTAAGTCCATACTTTTTTCCTCTATCCTACAGTACAGGACGGTGTCAAATGCCTTCTTGAAGTCAAGGAACACTATCTCAACCTGAGCCTACAGCACTATGGATCTCATGGAGGAACAGGGCGAGCTCAGTTTCGTAAGATCTCTGTTTGCAGATTCTATGTTTATTTTTATGGAGGAGATTTTCGCTCTCCAAAAACGTCACAATGATGAGCGTAAACCATGTTCCATAATACTACAACAGACTAACGTCAACGATACAGGTCCATAATTGTGTGAATCTGTCCTACGACCCTTTTTGACAAAGTGAATGGCCTGCTCCTTTTTGAAATCGCTACGTTGCCTCACTTCTTCTGCCGACCTACGATAAACTGCTGCTAGAATAGAAGCAAGTTCTTTAGCGTAACCTTTGTAGCAGCTTATATGCCTCCCGTCTTGTTCTCATAACTTTTCACTACTAAGATATTGTAGTTGTTTTTGTATTCCTGCCGCGCGGAATTAGCCGAGCGGTCTAGGCGCTGAAGTCATGGACTGTGCGGCTGGTCCCGGCGGAGGTTCGAGTCCTCCCTCGGGCATGGGTGTGTGTGTTTGTCCTTAGGATAAGTTAGGTTAAATAGTGTATGAGCTTAGGCACTGATGACCTTAGCAGTTAAGTCACCTAAGAATTCACACATATTTGAATTTTTTTTTTTTTTTTTTTTGTATTCCGCAATCGGTTATTTCTGTATCTCCCATTTTGACGTTCGTACGATGATTGGAAGGAGGGACCGTGTTACGATCTTCCACAACCATAAAAATTTCGAAAGACTGAAATCAGTATTTCGGCGCTCTCTCTGTTATCTATCGTTTCGGTGCCAGTATGGTCAGGAGAAAGAAAACTGGCGTTCTATGGATCGGAGCGTGGAATATCAGATCCCTTAATAGGGCAGGTAGGTTAGAAAATTTAAAAAAAGAAATGGATAGGTTAAAGTTAAGATATAGTGTGAATTAGTGAAGTTCGGTGGCAGGAGGAACAACACTTTTGGTCAGGTGAATACAAGGTTATAAATTCAAAATCAAATAGACGTAATGCAGGAGTAGGTTTAATAATGAATAAAATATAGGAGTGCGGGTAAGCTACTACAAACAGCATAGTGAACGCATTATTGTGGCCAAGATAGACACGAAGCCCACGCCTACTACAGTAGTACAAGTTTATATGCCAAAAGGCACTGCAGATGATGAAGAAATAGATGAAATGTATGACGAGATAAAAGAAATTATTCAGGTAGTGAAGGGAGACGAAAATTTAATAGCCATGGGTGACCGGAATTCGAGTGTAGGAAAAGGGAGAGAAGGAAACATAGTGGGTGAATATGGATTGGGGGAGAGAAAGGAAAGAGGAAGCCGCCTGGTAGAATTTTGCACAGAGCATAACTTAATCATAGCTAACGCTTGGTTCAAGAAACATAAAAGAAGGTTCTATACATGGAAGAATCCTGGAGATATTAGAAGGTATCAGATAGATTATTTAATGGTAAGACAGATATTTAGGAACCAGGTTTTAAATTGTAAGACATTTCCAGGGGCAGATGTGCACTCTGACCACAATCTATTGGTTATGAGATGTAGGTTAAAACTGAAGAAACTACAAAAAGGTGGGAATTTAAGGAGATGGGACCTGGATAAACTGACTAAAGCAGAGGTTGCACAGAGTTTCAGGGAGAGCATAAGGGAACAATTGACAAGGAGGGGAAAACGAAATAAAGTAGAAGAAGAATGGGTAGCTTTGAGGGATGAAGTAGTGAAGGCTGCAGAGTATCAAGTAGGTAAAAAGACGAGGGCTAGTAGAAATCCTTGGGTAACAGAAAAAATATTGTATTTAATTGATGAAAGGAGAAAATATAAAAATGCAGTAAATGAAGCAGGCAAAAAGGAATACAAACGTCTCAAAAATGAGATCGACAGGAAGTGCAAAATGGCTAAGCAGCGATGGCTAGAGGCCAAATGTAAGGATGTAGAGGCTTATCTCACTAGGAGTAAGATAGATATTGCCTACAGGAAAATTAAAAGAGACCTTTGGAGGGAAGAGAACCGCTTGTATGAATATCAAGAGCTCAGATGGAAAGCTAGTTCTGAGCAAAGAAGGGAAAGCAGAAAGGTGGAAGGAGTATATAGAGGGTCTATACAAGGGTGATGTACTTGAGGACAATATTACGGAAATGGAAGAGGATGTACATGAAGATGAAGTGGGAGATACGATACTGCGTGGAAAGTTTGACAGAGCACTGAAAGACCTCAGTCGAAATAAGTCCCCCAGGAGTAGACAACATTCCATTACAACTACTGATGGCCTTGGGAGAGCCACTCCTGACAAAACTCTACCATCTGGTGAGCAAGATGTATGAGACAGGCGAGATACCCTCAGATTTCAAGAAGAATATAATAATTCCAATCCCAAAGAAAGCAGGTGTTGACAGATGTGAAAATTACCGAATTATCAGTTTAATAAGTAACGCGAATTCTTTACAGACGAATGGGAAAACTGGTAGAAGCCGACCTCGGGGAAGATCAGTTTGGATTCCGCAGAAATATTGGAACACGTGAGGCAATGCTGACTTTATGACTTATCTTAGACGATAGATTAAGGAAAGGCATATCTACGTTTCTAGCATTTGTAGACCTCGAGAAAGCTTTTGACAATGTTGACTGGAATACTCTCTTTTAAATTCTAAAGGTGGCAAGGGTGAAATATGTGGAGCGAAAAGGTATTTACAATTTGTACAGAAACCAGATGGCAGGGACATGAAAGAGAAGCAGTGGTTGGGAAGGGAGTGAGACAGCGTTGTAGCCTCTCCCCGATGTTATTCAATCTGTATACTGAGCAAGCAGCAAAGGAAACAAAAGAAAAATTCGGAGTAGGTATTAAAATCCATGGAGAAGAAATAAAAACTTTGAGGTTCGCCGATGACATTGTAATTCTGTCAGAGACAGCAAAGGACTTGGAAGAGCAGTTGAACGGAATGGAGGGTGTCTTGAAAGGAGGATATAAGATGAATATCAACAAAAGCAAAACGAGGATAATGGAATGTAGTCGAATTAAGTCGGGTGATGCTGAGCGAATTATATTAGGAAATGAGATACTTAAAATAGTAATGGAGTCTTGCTATTTGGGGAGCAAAATAACTGGTGATGGTCGAAGTAGAGAAGATATAAATTGTAGACTGGCAATGGCAAGGAAAACGTGGCTGAAGAAGAGAAATTTGTTAACATCGAGTATAGATTTAAGTGTCATGAAGTCGTTTCTGAAAGTATTTGTATGGATTGTAGCCATGTATGGAAGTGAAACATGGACCATAAATAGTTTGAACAAGAAGAGAATATAAGTTTTTGAAATGTGATCTACAGAAGAATGCTGAAGATTATATGGGTAGATCATATAACTATTGAGGAAGTCTTGGATAGAATTGGGGAGGAGAGGAGTTTGTGGCGCAGCTTGGCAAAAAGAAGGGACCGGTTTGTGGGACATGTTCTGAGGGATCAACGAATCACAAATTTATCATTGGAGGGCAGCGTGGAGGGTAAAAATCGTAGAGGGAGACCAAGAGATGAAAACACTAAGCAGATTCAGAAGGATGTAGATTGCAGTAAGTACTGGGAGATGAAGAAGCTTGCACAGGATAGGGTAGCATGGAGGGCTGCATCAAACCAGGACTGAAGACCACAACAACAACAACATGGTCACTGACTGAATGGATAGGGGATTCCAGCCGCTTACTGATTTTACGTAAGACCAAAATCACTTGGGAGTTTTACTCAGACCATATGACAAAATCTTACTTTCAAAGTCATTGAACGCTTCACGTATTGCCCTCCTTTCGTTCATTTTCCCTTTGTTCAGCTTTTCTTTGTCAGCTATGTTTTGACTTCTCTTGAATCTGCAATGAAGCTCTCTTTGTTTGCGTAGAAGTTTTCTGACTCGGATCTTAAACCACGTGCGTTCTTCGCATGCTCTATGTCATTGCTCGGAACATAACTGTATCAGCATACTGAACGATAATTTTCAATTTTTTCCATCAGTGCTCCACATCTTCGTTCTCAGTATTGAATATTTGTTGCTGACTACTCAGATAATCTATAGTCATAGTTGTTACCGTAGCCTTATAGCCTTATGATCGATGATACCTTCGTCAGTGTTAACTGATTAAATATGTTCAGGTCTGTTTGTTGCAAGAAGGTCTACGACGTTACTTTTACGATCTGGTTCTCCAATTATCTGTTGGAATTAATTTTCACAGATCATTCAGAATAATGTCACACGAATCCCTCTCTCTGGTACCAGCTTTGATAGCATGACTCTTTAGTTTTATACCTGGCCAGCTGAGTCAACCCCTATTACAACGGCATTAAATTACTAAAGATATTCTGCAAGTTTTCTCCGAAGAATTGTACCACTACCGCTCCTGACCCAGGTGGTCCATAAAAGAATCCCATTATTATTTTTGACCGATTTCGATACGTAGTTTCAGCCTTATTAACTCAAATTCAGAATCTGTGATAACTTCTCTAAATTATATCGAATTCTTTACTGCAAAACCGAGCGAGGTGGCGCAGTGGTTAGCACACTAGACTCGCATACGGGAGGACTGCGGTTCAATCCCGCGTCCTGCCATCCTGATTTAGATTTTCCGTGATTTCCCTAAATCGCTCCAGGCAAATGTCGGGATGGTTTCTTTGAAAGGGCATGGCCGACTTCCTTCCCCGTCCTTCCCTAATCCAATGAGACCGATGAACTCGCTCTCTGGTCTCGTCTCCCAAAAACAACCCAGCCCCTTTACTACCATAAATCCGCCACCACCATTGGCGACTAACCTGTCTTTACGATTAATATTACAATTTGAACTAAAGGTTTCAATGCTGTTCACTTCAGGTTTCAACCAACTTTCTGTTCCTGGTCTTCAGTCCTGGGTCTGGTTTGACGCAGCTCTCCATGCTACTCTATCCTGTGCAAGCTGCTTCATCTCCCAGTACGTACTGCAGCCTACATCCTTCTGAATTTGCTTTGTGTTTTCATCTCTTGGTCTCCTTCTACGATTTTTACCCTCCACGCTGCCCTCCAATACTAAATGGGTGATCCCTTGATGCCTCAGAAAATGTCCTACCAACCGTTCCCTTCTTCTGGTCAAGTTGTGCCACAAACTTCTCTTCTCCCCAATTCCATTCAGTACCTCCTCATTAGTTATGTGATCTACCCATCTAATCTTCAGCATTCTTCTGTAGCACCACATTTTAAAAGCTTCTATTCTCTTCTTGTTCAAACTATTTATCACCCATGTTTTACTTCCATACATGGCTACACTCTGTACAAATACTTTCAGAAACGACTTCCTGACACTTAAATCTCTACTCGACGTTAACAAATTTCTCTTCTTCAGAAACGCTTTCCTTGCCATTGCCAGTCTACATTTTATATCCTCTCTACTTCGACCATCATCAGTTATTTTGCTCCCAGTGGCAAAACTCCTTTACTACTGTAAGTGTCTCATTTTCTAATCTATTTCCCTCAGCATCACCCGAGTTAACTCGACTACATTCCATTACCCTCGTTTTGATTTTGTTGATGTTCATCTTATATCCTCCTTTCAAGACACTGTCCATTACGTTCAATTGCTCTTCCAAGTCCTTTGCTGTCTCTGACAGAATTACAATGTCATCGGCGAACCTCAAAGTTTTTATTTCTTCTCCATGGATTTTAATACCTACTCCGAATTTCTCTTTTGATTCCTTTACTGCTCGCTCAATAACATTGGGGAGAGTCTACAACTCTGTCTCACTCCCTTCCCAACTACTGTTTCTCTTTCATGTCCCTCGACTCTTATAACTGCCATCTGTTTTCTGTACAAATTGTAAATAGCCTTTCGCTCCCTATATTTTCCCCCTGCCACCTTCAGAATTTGAAAGAGAGTATTCCAGTCAACATTGTCAAAAGCTTTCTCTAAGTCTACAAATGCTAGAAACGTAGGTTTGCCGTTTCTTAATGTAGCTTCTATGATAAGCCTTAGGGTCAGTGTTGCCTCACGTGTTCCAACATTTCTACGGAATCCAATCCGATCTTCCCGGAGGTCGGCTTCTACCAGTTTTTCCATTCGTCTGTAAAGAATTCGCGTTAGTATTTTGCAGCCGTGACTTATTAAACTGATAGTTCGGTAATTTTCACATCTCTCAACACTTGCTTTCTTTGGGATTGGAATCATTACATTCTTCCTGAAGTCTGATGGTATTTCTGCTGTCTCATACATTTTGGTCACCAGATGGTAGAGTTTTGTCACGACTTTCTGTCCCATGGCTGTCAGTAGTTCAAATGGAATGTTGTCTACTCCCGGGGCCTTGTTTCGACTTAGGTCTTTCAGTGCTCTGTCAAACTCTTCACGCAGTATCATATCTCCCTTTTCATCTCCATGTACATCCTCTTCAATTTCCATAATATGATATATTATAACTTCAATAAATGATACTAATTCTGGGATATTTCCTTGAATGCTCCTGCAGCCTACTAACATCATACTAACTTTTCTATATCTGCTATCCGAGGACGAGCATTTTCTGACAATGGTGTGGCTGATGGAAGGTCGATTATGGCCACCAGTTCGTCACGGATGGCAAGATGGGATTTCTCTATCCTAAAAGAAACTCCATGCGAGCGCCACATGTACCCTAGTAACCTAGTAGCTGCTTTCTGCGCGTAGTGCACGTCCGACCTATCAAGAAGAGCAGTACAATTCTGCACAGCACAGCGGAGGTCTAGAAATTCGCGTCCAGTAGCTTCGCAGTGTCGCCTGAGCCTCAGGTTTGAACGTTCCACTCTTTTCTAAACCAGAGGACCGCCATCGGTGCTGGGTACAATGCTTACCCTGAATCCTGCAAGCGATGTTAACTGCCTTCACCAACTCAGCCATTTGCCCAAGGAAAACGAGGATGGCCTCACACATCAAGTGACAGGTATCAGCGGTACCGACATGTGGCACTATCTGCAGCCAGTTGCGCCCAGTGCACTCGATAGCTGCCGGCAGGGCTTCTTCCACGCCAAGGGTGAGAGCGAGCCCACCCCCCCCCCCCCCCCCCCCGCCCCCACCGCACCCACCCCTTGGCAACCACACCGAGTGCACACAGGCATTCTTTCCTGCCATGGAAGCTATTTCCCTGATGGGCTCCATTACCCGTCTGGAGTTCCCAGTGACTAACATATCCGCCCTCTGCACTTGTCCTGATTGGGCAGCAAAATCGGTCGCCAACTCAACAGGAGAGGCATCCTGTGCTGGGTCAGAAATAGTATCAACACTCAATAGTACCACGTACCTGTTGCCAAGCCATAAGGAGCCAGCTTTGTGGCCTATTACCTTTTCCTCTTTCTGTCCAATGACACACGAAGCCACCACTTTTAGCCAGTCACCCCCGAGTGAAGAAATGGTCTGATACTGCGTATCAGAAGACGTAGCAACAACCTGGTTACCAGCCGATTCCAAAGGCACCAAAAGCCTCGCATGTGTCGTCATCGGCGCCCTTCTGTCGCAGCAGCTTTGAGCAGTAGCCAGAAGCCTGTCGACTGTGGTGGCCAATGCAGCCACCAGCTCTTGATCTCAATAAGCACAGTTGCTATGCATATCATACTGTCTATGTGTGTGTGTGTGAGTGTGCGTGTGTGTAGCGGAAAGAAAGTACCTAAATTTGGAATGTAGGCAAAACATAAAGGAGGAGAGTAAACAGACACTAAAATCTACTGTGCAGGGTTTTTATTCCTGCCTAAGATAGCAAGAGCCGCTATCTCTGAAGACAGGAGTTAATTTGAACAGTTCTCGGGTATCCCACCGAGTAGCGTCGTAATTTCTCACAATATTTCGGCAGATGTACACGCTGCCATCTTCAGGTGGTTCCTGACGAATGCTGTGCTGTTACTCTCGGTGCCCTATATATACTAGCCGTTACCCCCTCCACCGTTCCTCTCCTGGTGTCTTTGGTGCTGCCGGCGCAGCGTCTACTGGAGGTGGTGGGGGAAGCGGCGCCTGGGTCTGAACTGGGGTCTGCAGTCTCCCTGCTGCCGCTCGTAATGCCACCAGGCGACATCTAACGTCGCGGTGGGCAGTGGCCATAATGCTTTGACTTATCAGTGTGTTTATTTATTAATTTAGTTCCGTTGTCCTGTATTTCTAAGAGGAAGTGAACTCTGTGTATCTTACTGTGTCAACTAGTGCTTACTGACTTCCTCTAAGTCTCTTTCGCGTAAATTTTAGTGCAGATCTGAGTGAGGTGACCACCGCCAGAAGAGGCACGTCATGCCATGCCGTTTAAATCTGGTTTTAATATACAGTATATAGATTAGAACAGTGCTTTAGAGTTAGCATACTTACTTTCTGCAATAGATTCTACTGATACATCCATTCTTAGTTGTTTCTACTGGTAAATCCATTTTCAGTAGTAAATTAACTACTTGATATGCGATCTGAAGTTTTCCCGGCGTATTTCCAATTTGAGCAGTTCTTGGGTATCCGACCGGGTAGCGTCGTAATTTCTCCACAATATTTCGGCAGACGTACACGCTGCCATCTTCAGGTGGTTCCTGACGAATGCTGTGCTGTTCCTCTCGGCGCCCTATATACACTAGCCGTTACCCGCCGCCGACGCCGCCGCCGCCGACGCGGTAACAAAAGTGTGTAAGCGGAGCACACACAGAAGGGGATCACCCTAGCTATGGACTGCAATTGGAGAAATCCACCGAGATAAGCGACGTTGGCAATGGGCAGATTATTATTACGCAGAGCCTGTGAACGAGTATCTCGAAAACAGCGAAGCTTATCGAATGTTCGAGTGCTGCTGTCGTGAGGATCTACGGAAAGAGGTGGAATAACAGTGAAACTACTACTAGGCGCTAAATGGCTGGACGTCCGCTACTCTTCACAGAACATGCGGTTTGGAGGCTTGTCTGCTCTGTAAGGTAAGATAGATGGTGATCCGTGGCATCTCTGCCGAAAGAGCAGAATGCTGGTGCACGCTCAAGTGTTTCGGAGCACACTGTTCATCATACATTGTTGAACATGGAGCTCTGCAGCAGACCGCACATGTTGACCCAACAACTCCCGCGTCCGGCCATCCTGATTTAGGTTTTCCAGGCAAATCCTGGGATGGTTCTATTGAAAGGGCACGGCCGACTTACCTAATCCGTTGAGACCGATGACCTCGCTGTCTGGTCTCCTTCCCCAAACAACCCCATCCACATTCAAACCAGCTTCCAGTCGTCTCGGAATGGAGAACGGAGACCCAACAACATCGTTAGTTACGATTGCAGTGGGCACGGGACCATCAGGATTCAACCACTGATCAATGGAAACCTGTCGGCTCTTGTGGTGAATCATATTTTTGCTTCACTACGTCGATGTTCTCCGGAAACGCAGTCATCTAGATGAACGACGGTTCGAAACGAATAGCGTGCTACGGACGCAGGCTGGTGGGAACAGTATTATGCTATGAGAGACAAAGTGCTGCGCTTGCATGGGATCTGTGGTAGTAACGCTCACACGCTGCGAACCATCTGCGTCTCTTCATGCTTGATGTCTTCCCCTTTGGCGAGGTCATCTTTCAGAAGTGTAGTTGTCCTGGTCTCGGAACCAGAACCGTGCTGCTGTGGTTTCCGGAACATTATAGAGAACTCACGTTGATGTCTCGAGGATTACATTCGCCTGACGTAAATTGTATGGAACCCAGCTGGGTCGCTATCGAGCACGTATACGCAAATCATCGCCCCGTTATTTACACGAATTACATGCCCAGTGCGTAGACACCTAATGCCACACACCTTCAGAAACATATTACGAAACTGTCGGATCCCTGACACGCATAATCAGTGATGTTCGTTTCAAAGACGGGCAGCAAGCTATTAAACAGTGGTCATATTGTTTTGGCTCATCAGTGTAAATTTTGTGGCTTGGTGGCTGAGTATATGTCAAAATTACAAATTTCACCTTTGGGTACGACGTGAAAGAGTGACAAATGCCAAGCTGGTCTACGGTTTGGAATCTGCGTTAGGTAGTTGAGTAAGTCAGTGCTAAAGGCAGGAAAGGCCAAGGGCATTCCACCTCCAGTTGAACCATACCTACTAAAGTGGAATAGAAGCCTAAGTAATGTTTGAGCCTACATCTGCCTTACGTAATAAATTAAAACAGTACACTTAATGGTCGGTACTCTGAGGACAACTCACTCACTACTGGATCCTCACCATTCCTTTTCGGCTATTAGCTGGAGAACGTTTAACTGAAGCTCAATGAGATAGTAAAAACAAGGATGCCCCTCGGAAGTCTGACAATTCAAACGAAACGGAACGAAATGTATGTAGACTTGGTAAGGAGTGCGTAAGGGTGTTCATTTAGTGACAATGTATTTTGTAATTGCTCCAGACCACTTATTGTGATGATAGCAGTAGCAGCCAGGATGGATTTCTAATATTCTCTGAAAAGTGTAACTGATGTCGAATATCAAAGTCAGCAGAATCTAAATGTGTAGTCCATGTGAAATAATGTTTCATTGCACAAATCTGAATACTTTATTAACTAATTATACTAGCCATAATTAAAGAATACTTACCATAAAATGTAAATACCATTTCAGACGATCGGATCCGGTTTCAAACTTTTCCTTTCTGTGTGAGAGACATCTCTCTATTATACCGTTGCCCATATTCATTTTAATTTCTTCAAAATGGCTCTGAGCACTATGGGACTCAACTGCTGAGGTCATTAGTCCCCTAGAACTTAGAACTAGTTAAACCTAACTAACCTAAGGACATCACAAACATCCATGCCCGAGGCAGGATTCGAACCTGCGACCGTAGCGGTCTCGCGGTTCCAGACTGCAGCGCCTTTAACCGCACGGCCACTTCGGCCGGCTATTTTAATTTCTTCACTCAGGTGAAAAATGATTACTTTTTCAAGCAGCAAGTAAAGACTCGGATATTTTGTAGAGTGTACTTAACCCGATCCTGCAAAACGAAATCTGCACAATAAAATACAAACAATAAATATATTTATGGGTAGAGAAGACGAGGGGCTCAGTGGGAAACTCATTGTTAGCTTCGACAGTGGTATACGACAGGTGGCTTTCAGCCTCCCGGACGAGGTACACCCCTAACACCTATTACTCAAAGCCGAAAACTACCGTCATATATAGCGTCATTTATGGAACATTCCACCCGCGCTTAGAAGAGCGCAGACGTATTAAAAACTGAAATATGCAGTTTTAATGTTCCCAAACACTATTTATCTTACATTTCGTTGTGAACCGGCTTTCGGCGTTCCTGCCCGTAACGAGGCACGTAAAGACTGAACAGAGAATCCACCTTTGGAAGCGAGTGGAATTTATAGGATTTTCTTGCAATTTGTTCAAATGGCTCTGAGCACTATGGGACTTAACATCTGAGGTCATCAGTCCCCTAGAACTTAGAACTACTTAAACCTAACTAACCTACGGACATCACACACATCCATACCCGAGGCAGGATTCGAACCCGCGACCGTAGCGGTCGCGCGGTTCCAGACTGAAGCGCCTAGAACCGCTCGGCCACAACGGCCGGCTGCAATTTGTCTAGCAAGATTTATGTAGAGCAATCAGATAGGCAATAACTGCTAGTTTGAGTGAAGATAAAAGGTGTTGGAAACTGAAAAAGAAAGATTCAATAGTTGCTCCACATGTTTTAAATAAATATCATTCTTACGATATTCTGTGTGATATCACTCGAACATCAAATAAAGGCAGTGAACTAACATCACTCGAAATTCTGGCTACTGATAAACTCTGGCTATTGATAAACATCAGTCACAGAATCCAGACTTAATTATGTATGACCAAATGCTCTTCTAGTGTTCACCCTTACTGCAGCAGCAGAAGCAGCCACTTAACGCTGCAGTTACACATTCCTCTCCCCTCCAGAGCACACCCTCTCCCTCCTACCCCCCCCCCCCCCCCCCCCTCTAACACAGTAGCCTGTGCCAGTATTCACTTGGTGTTCTGTTTTAGCGGTATATTTTTATATTTTTAATATTTGAATGTAATATCAAGTTTATCTATTCATAACTTCTTTGTATCTATTTCAATATTCTTATCAATATGCGTAATAACACTTTATCTGCCTGTGTGTAGTTGATGGGGCTTAACAAATATCTGTATGACTTGTTTAGTGCAGTATGTTTACGGCCAGTCAGTCAGTGGGTTTAGTGATGTATACTCATATCTTCAAATTCTAAAACATTGAATACATTCAGTTACAGAATATTTCTTGTTTTATACCCATAGGAAATTCAGTCAGTGCAATCTGTATTATTCGCATAGATATATAGTAGGAAAAACATCACATATAATTGGAAACAGCAATGTTTGCAGAGATGCAAGCTCTCGCTGACGTTGCGTGGCCTGTCTTCAAGTTGTCTGATGATGGCCTAGAAAGCCACAATAAATGTTGTTGTGAAACATCAAGACTGCGTATTTCAGTTTCTGATAACGCGTCGTTGATAAAGACCTTAAAGAAATCAACATATGGCCAAAAAACTTGCAAGGCTGTTACACGTTTAGAACAGCTACCTTGAAGTACGGGTTCCCCAAGATGAGATGGTGTGAGATGGACAGGTTGCATGTTAACGATTATTAGCTAAACGTAAAGGCGCAAAAGTCGAGAAAGTGTCTGGATGCGAAGCGAAGAACGACGTAGTACCAGCTGGCTAAACAGTTAGTTAAATGGATAAAGAAATCAACAGAGAAGCAGCATTATAACACGAGGAATTAGCAAGGTCAGTAACGCATTTACCAACTGTCGTCATGTACTTTAGATCTGAAGATAGAATGGCCCAATAGTTTCCATTTTAGCCCTCCTGTACGGTAGGGATGGTGGTTATCGCTAAAACATTTTATCCTGACTGTTAAAACCGCTGAAAATAACTGCTGGTATTTCCAGTAATAAATGTAGACATTGAACAAAGGTTGAAAAGTCTAATGAAGGTGAAAGAGTAGATCAGTATCGATATGGTGTGGCAGAAATTGGTCTCATTTGCCTCCATGAAATATTACGAATATGAAGGAGACTTTTTGGGTGGATTCAATTTTTCATTTTAAAGGAACCACGAAGTTAAGGCTCCAGATGTTCTCCCTAGTTTATAGGACGTCAATCAAGTTATCGGTATATCAATCAAATTTACCTTCTTTTCCAAGGTACATTGTCGAAGCTTTCTCCTCATCTGCCTCCTGCCCTCCGTCTTTGACTTGTTAAAGCAAATGGAGTATTGTACTTCGTAAAATACTTCCAAATTAGGGATGGTAACCATACCGTAATACAACTCATGTCCGTGTACGACATCGAGAGACTACAGTATACACCTGGTAGGTGCAAGTCCTGCACAGTGTAAGTACACACGTACAAAATGGTTCAAATGGTTCCAAGCACTATGGGACTTAACTTCTGAGGTCATCAGTCCCCTAGAACCTAGAACTACATAAACCTAGCTAACCTAAGGACATCATACACATCCATGCCCAAGGCAGGATTCGAACCTGCGACTGCAGCGATCGTAAACACGTACAGTCTAATAGGCAAGCCACATGGCGACAGACACATTATTATGTCTGAAATGCTGTACCGATTCTTTTGTGATGTGTTCGTCGCTAGTTGCTAACTGTAGGTGTTCTTATTAAAATACTGCCGATCGCTTTTCCCAATTTCTATACTAACACAATATTTGAAAGCAAAGGAAATTTTCCGAATAAAAATTACTGTATTTTAATGTAGTTTTATTTAAAACTCAAAACTTTTATCACTTTTGCCATGCCAAACTGATATGCCGGTTTTTTTACCTGGTTATTACTCAAAACTGACCAGACGCAAGTAGGTCATCTACTGTATGTGTTCCGTACAAACTTAATTACGTACACAGACAGTTCATTCATCCTTCGAATGGCGAATCTCGACGAATTTTGGATGGCATCAACACTGATGCTGGCAAGATATAAGTCCCAGTAATTCCCAGACCTTGGAAAATAATTTAGTTTTAAGTTTGAAGTCGGATAACGAATGATAAAAGAAATTATTTTGTGTGTGATATAAATTAACAATTTTTGGATATTCTCTTCTTTTTTTTACTTAAGTTGTGCTGCAATGCCTTGCTTCTTGCCGAATTTCATGATTCTACGCCAACTGGAATTACTCTGTAGGTTCTCATGAGCGACTTCTCGAATATCAAAATACGTCACTGAACGGGTGTTCTTTTGATGGTGTTGACTTAGAAGCGTATGTTTACTACGCCGTTCAAATGGTTCAAATGGCTCTGAGCACTATGGGACTTCACTGCTGTGGTCATCAGTCCCCTAGAACTTAGAACTACTTAAACCTAACTAACCTAAGGACATCACACACATCCATGCCCGAAGCACGATTCGAACCTGCGACCGTAGCGGTCGCGCGATTCCTGACTGTAGCGCCTAGAACCACTCTGGCCGGCTACTGCACCGTCATGGGACTACAGACCTTAGCATGTGACGGGACTTTCAACTTCATACAGCTAAATGTTGCTGAGAAAAAAGTTTTCAACCGTCGGACAAACACACAGACAGACACACAAAGAAGTGACACTACAAGGGTTTTGTGTTTACCGATTGAGGTGCGGAATTCTAAAAAATGAAATAAACCTGGTATGAACGAGGTCAGACAACTACCGAAAAATATTTGTTATTCCTAACTAAAATACCACTATCAGTTTTAACAGGTCGCTGTTTCTCGTGCCTCTTGTACAGTAGAAACACTGCGATGTATCAGCGACCAACAGTTCGCACTAATAGTAGGTTAGTGGCTCCTCTGTTGTCCCAGCAAAGAGAGAGAGAGAGAGAGAGAGAGAGAGAGAGAGAGAGTGGAACGCAATGAGCGGAGGTTATCGACACCGCCACGAGAAGTGAAGGCGGCGGCCAGGGGCGACGCAGCAGTTCTCGCTGGTTGGTAGCGCCGACTAGGGGATTCCCCGCGGAGCGGCCTGCGGCGCGCCGGCTGCAATATCTGTGGCGCCCGCGCGGGGCCAATAAGACCCGCTGCCTGTGTCTTCCCCAGAGACGCCTGGCGGCGCTGCGAGACAACTAATCCGGCCCGGCGCGCAGCGCGGCCCACGTCGACTGCCGAATGTCGAGTTAGCGGCTGAAGCGAGGCGACCGCGCTGTGGTTATTAGAGATGGGGGATGCACTCTTGAACTAATTCATAGAGTTGAATCTTTCAAAGGAGTGAACAATCAGTGATTCAGAAAAAAAGAACGGTAGCTCCAAACGTTTCCCACGGCAGAGAGAGAGAGAGAGAGAGAGAGAGAGAGAGAGAGAGAGAGACGGAGCATATCAGCGGCGCCTCTGCTGGTCACAGCACAGTGCACGCCACACAACACAGCCAGCGCCGGCCAATGCCCTGCTTCTACCTTGGCTGCCTCCATTGTGCAGTGCCCCATTGGATTTAGTGTTTCACATATGCCGTGCCGTCTCTGTGCGTCGTCTGTCGCGCGCAGTGTCTGGCGCAGCTTGACTTCGCATCGCCCTCTGGGCAGTTGATGCGAGCAACAGGACAGAGAGCCACCTAGCGGATAACATAGGAACTACTTGCAACAACCTGCTCGCAAGAGAACAGACGATTTGACTCGGAGCGGGTGAGTTCACCGCTCCCCCCACCCTCGGAACTCGCCCGCTCAACGCTCACCCCACCGTCTCGACTCTAGCCAGAGCGTTGAGCAAAGCGACTCAGGTGTCACTCTGGTCTCTGCGGTCTCGGCTCACGCAGTAATACAGCTCGCGGCTCGACCTGCTCGACTCAGCGGCTCGGCATCGGAGTTCGTCTCTACTGGATATTGCTCTTCGTAGTAATACCGCTACGTATATTACATTATTATGTTATGTATACATCATTTGTTTTTATTTTATTTTTATTTGTTTAAACTGATTAGATTAGGTTCCTGACGACTCCTCTTACTATAGGATTTTTATTATGGACACTCGAATTTACGCTTTAATTACGAGCGAACCGATAAACATATCGCAAAATGTGATACACCAATATTTTCCTTGTTTTATTCTGCGTAAGGCTATATGCAGCACTTTCGTTTTACAGTCAAATTTATAGTTTTTTTCTTATTCTGGTACGGATTTTGCGATTTTAGGCGTCTTCGGAAGGAAACGTTCACTTTAAAAATATATGGCTTGCGATGTATTTGTATGAGGTTAATGAAATTTTAATACATTGTAGCCAAATATATTGTTAATGTAAATCTCAAGTTACAACATTTTCCGATCACCCAAAAAACCACAATAGTGCAAAATAAATCAATAATCAAAAACTTTGTCATATCGTGGAAATTTCAATAAACAATACAAAATTCTTACTCATTATCTGTGTTACTTCAAAATAGGATCAAATAAGATCAAAATACAGGTATAGTACTGGAATAAACCAAGTTTAAAGGGCAATGTGCCTTCCATTTATTTTCTATTGTAAATGAGTGGTGAGTCATGAAAAAGAGCTAATTCATTTCAGGGAGTGAACAGTTCTGATCCGATCTCTGAAAAGAACAGTTTTGCCCATCTCTAGTGGTTACGCCTGCCGTGCGAAAGTTATGAAACCACTGTGAATACGACACGGCACAGCTACGAATTTAGAAATTTTTCACAATGGGTATCTCGCAGTTAACTGTTTCATCATCCTCTTATTAGTTGATCTTTACAGGAGAGCTTGTGAAGTTTGTCTGCAGACTCAACTACATTGTGCACCATGCTGTCATTCAGACTGAGTTGTGGTAGTGGGATTTAAATGTGATGTTCTTAGTACTTTTACCAAGACATTTCTGTACTGCTGTCTGCTGTCATGATCCCCAACTTCTTTCGACGTAATCTATTTAATATGACCGTGACCAAATCCAGATAAGAAAGTGTATACCTGGAATGGTAGTAATTAACTATGGCCAGGTTAGTCCAGATGCAAGCATCCTTGAGCTGTAAGCCACTGGGCCTTATATTGAACTTTTTGTTTTGTCAAACAAGCAAAGTTTAAGTTTTGCGTACACTGTTACCAGAAGAAACAATGCAGTTGGATCGTTAATATTTTCAAACAAATCCTACGACACTGCAACGGGCCTTAAACAGTTAATAATTTAAATTGTTACGAGAAATTTCTAAGGAATCTTAAAAAGAACAACAGGCTTTGGCCCTTGAAACACTTAAAAATCTAAACAGTCACGAAAAAAATTTGTTTTTATAAAAAAATTGGAAATGAGCGTTTTGCGTCATTGGCCGGGAGGCCCCTTACGGGGCAGGTCCGACCGCCTTGGTGCAGGTCTTATTACGTTCGACGCCAAACTGGGCGACCTGCGCGTCGGATAGGGATGAAATGATGATGAAGACAACACAAAACCCAGTCCCTGAACGGAGAAAATCGCCGACCCAGCCGGGAATCGAACCCGGGCCCCTTATGACGGCAGTCAGCCACGCTGCCTTTTTTTTTAAATCTTAATTTGTTCTACATTGTTCGTTGAATTTGTTCGTGGCGGACGTCCGATGAGACTCGTTCAGGTTGTTCGTTGATCCGTTCACTCAGTTATTTTTTATTACAGAGGGTAGCTAAACCCTCTGACCGAACACGCTGAGCTACCGTGGCGGCACCATTCAGCTATCGCGGCGGACGTTTTCATAAAAGAACTCCACACATCTATTCCAGGTTTGCAATAAGGAAACCATTTGAGGCATTAACTCAAAGTTCAACTATCTATGTTTGAAAAAAAAATGGCTCTTAGCACTATGCGACTTAACTTCTGAGGTCATCAGTCGCCTAGAACTTAGAACTAATTAAACCTAACTAACCTAAGGACATCACACACATCCATGCCCGAGGCAGGATTCGAACCTGCGACCGTAGCGCTCACGCGGCTCCAGACTGAAGTGCCTAGAACCGAACGGCCACACCGGCCGGCATCTATGTTTGAAATGCGGCATGGAGCTGCTGTTGAGTGCAAAGGTACTGAGCTATAATAAATTTATCAACGTTTCTAATATCACTGCCGGTCGCTGTGACCTTGCGGTTCTAGGCGCTTCAGTCCGGAACTGCGCTGCTACTATGGTCGCAGGTTCGAGTCCTGCCTCGGGCATGTGTGATGTCCTTAGGTTAGTTATGTTCAAGTAGTTCTAAGTCTAGGGGACTGATGACCTTAGATGTGCTTAGAGACATTCTAAAAACACTAATAATTTATTTTTAAAGCAAAAATTCAAGAATACCATTGACTGAAAAGACTAAATCTCAAAAACCAACTGAAGGCAGACACGTCAAAAGGACAACAATATAAAATCACCTACTTTCTGTAAAGATTATTAAAAAAATATACATTTAAATTACAAACAGTAAGCCATATGATCACAGATATCAAACATCGGTTATTGGCAGTAATTATCAAAAAGACTGACAAAAGTGGTTCAAATTTGTGATGACAAAGGCGGTGGCAGAGGCAACGGCAGTAGCAATAATTCCTCCTCCTCTGCTAGCACGGGACGGCAGTTGCCGCTACCACAGTGCTATAAATCTTCATTAATAATTTCAATCATGGTACTCAAGCATCTTTAACAAGATCACAGTTAACAAGAGATACAATCACCTATCCTGTAACTTAGAGGCAACTTGTTAACTATTTAGTAAAATTTAACATACTACAAATGCAGAAATCCTTTAGTTTTTTGTAGATGCACACAAGTTAGTAAACAGCTCGAGCTCGTGATACTAGTTAACAGTTAAGTATAGACATGTCTCAGAAATAAGTAAGGTAGATTCAACAATTTTCACTGACTATAAATGTAAATGTCGTGTGATGAGGGCCTCCCGCCGGGTAGACCGGTCAGCGGGTGCAAGTCTTTCGATTTGACGCCACTCCGGCGACTTGCGCGTCGATGGGTATGAAATGATGTTGATTAGGACAGCATAACACGCAGTCCCTGAGGGGAGAAAATTGCCGACCCAGCGGGAATCGAACCCGGGCCCTCAGGATTGACATTCTGTCGCATTGATCACTCAGCTACCGGAAACGGACTTCACTGACAGTAAGGTACAATTACTAAAGCAGAAGAATTACATCTGAATTCCATACCCTTAGATTCTAAAATCATTTTGGGGTAGTGACAGCCACAAGTCCACACACATTGACAGAACTGGACTCAATTTGTACAAGGCAAAACTTTCATAAACAACATATTCATCTACATAACAAAGGGCAACTAGGATACGGAGTCAAAGTAACCGCCACACGACACCAAGTGACGTGCACACTAACCGGATGCTCACCGTGATTTCTCGTACAGTCCAGCGCCCACTCGCAAACGCTTGCTTAGAGAGCGCCGAGAGAAAGATGTAATGAAGATAAATAGTAGTCGGAAACCCACGGGTGTCCTCCAGTAGACGCCACCGTTTCCAGTACTTGCAAAGGTCACACAGGACTCCAACCCGGCACCACAATGGACACAAACTGCTTGCGAGTTCAATAGCAGAGGACACCCCCTCGCCCCAAAAAAGTGTGTACGCTTGAAGTAGCTTTTAACGAGCCATGTTCACGGCTGCAACCAACACTCGGCCCCACCAAACCCGCAGTCAGCAAATGCACCGCTCTTACCAACGGACCGCGGCAGACGCTTGGCCACACCAACACGCCGCCCCACTTGCGCTCCTCGCCGCCCGTGTTGCATTCTCCTCTTCTCTACGTCGCCGCAGCCCTCAACTGCCTTTCCCTCCGACCTGCCCTCTATCGGGGACAGTGATGCTCCACGCGCTCTTGCGGCCAGAGGTATTCCAAATCCGCGGGAATTAAGCGAAATTAAACGCTGGCGCACGTCACAAAGTTGAATATCGAGTGGCAGGCATTCAATCAGTCAAAATTTTGAAACATCAAAAACTCTAATTAGCACACCACTCGTAATGAACTCAGAACTATAATGAACCGCTAGCAGCGACAATTCATTTTACACTATTTGATCAATTTTGGCCAGTTTTAGAACAATATTACCTCAAACTCTTAATAATTAACGACAATGGATAAAATACGAATACACAGAGAAACAGAAACATTAATAAACACAATGGTTCTTTGAATTTAAATGTGACGCTGCTTTTTATTCAGCTCTTCAGATAATGACTGAGAAAACTTAACTTTTAAGCATATCACGACCGCATTTGTTAATACCTCTTTGACACAGAGAGGCAATGAGCGTTCATAGTTCAGTGCTCGCAGAGCTCAAACCATGGAGGTAAGAATAAGGGGGAGATGGCGCTACGTATCCCAGCCGTACTACGTTTTGAAGCCATGGGGGCGTGGCTCGCTGCCATGACACTCTGACCAAAACGTTGCCAGTATGCTATAGCGCTGCGTGTATTACAGTCGCTAATTGCACCACATACGCATTTAACGTCATCAGATTGGTTGTTTCAAAGTTTTTGTTTAAAATAAAATCTCGTAAAGGCGAAATTCCGCGCTTCTTCTGATTAAAAATAGTTTTTAATGTAATATTACGAATAGCTAGCCTTCAATGTAAACGATACAATTTTGTTAATTCAGTAATAAACGTGTATCACAAACTAAATAATAGAAACTGAAAACTAAGTTAGCTATACGCTCCCTCCAAAGCCCCATAAATACATCTTGTTTGTAATACGTACTGGGACATTTCAGTTACGTTACACTACTGGGAAACACTGTTCATTACCACCAATATTTACTGAAATACGGTACATAGAATGGCAAATCTACACAGTGTCCTGTTTAGGCCTATGCTTTACGCCAGTTAATGTAGTGTTAGCTTTTAATTTGGTACATGATGAAGACAAAGTGGGTTACTCAACTCTTCGATTATCGACGATACGTACGTATTATACTGAAACGTGAACTTGAAAACTAAGAATTTAATTCTTTGAATTAACATACGTTTTGCAAATGTTTTGGGTGTGTAGGGAAAACTGATGGTACAGCATTTTCTCGGAGCCTTACTGTTGAAAGGGAAGTTCGGTCTATGTCCTCTTCTCGGAAATGCTGAGAACATTTAGACGCACGCCAATTCTTCCTCCTCACGGCATTCTCCCACAGAGCTTTCCGACTTTCATTTTTAGAAAATCTAAAATCATACAGGACAAAAACACGCTATAGAACAAGTACCGATGTAGCACACGTTCATTCACAATGAAGTTGTAAGATCACACTTAACGAGACAACTTACACATGAAATGTTATTCCCTTCGATTTCGCATCACAATCAGAACGATTCGTACATCGTAACACCACACAAGTCACCATAATAGCGCAAAATCCTTCCAAAAGTGAGCGACAAGCCTATGCACACAAGCTTACAGCAGCGATGTTTTGGTCGGATTGAGATGGCTACCCTCGGCTTCACATAGCTTCACAGCTGTGACGTCACGGCGTCCCCCTCTATTCTTACCTCCATGGCTCAAACTAACGGCCTTTAGTTCGTCTCTGACACTTGTCAAACTAGCCACCAACTGAATTTAAGAGTTCAGTCAACGTGAACAAACTTTATTCGAAATGAAATATCCAGCGGGGTCTCACCGTTAATCAGACGGCGAAGAGAAGAGCAGGACTACAGCCTTCAGCACGGTGCAGCTTACAGACCCTACACCAGCACCCATTGGACGAGCAACAGCTTGCTTGCTGCCTTCTCATGTGTACGTTCCGGTCAGCGGTAGTTACAAGACTGCTGTGTGTGACTCAGTGCCTGAGCGCCTCGGAAGTAAAATCGAGCGCATGACGCCGACAAGTGCAGGCTTCCTGCACCGACCAGCATTTCCCTCTCAAATGTCTGCTTAAAACTATTCCAGTCCGCAGCGCATATTCTCACACTACGAGCAAGACGTTAACTCCCTGCGCCGTTGAAGCCGACCTGAGGGAGAAATTAATACGTTCGGCAAAGCGTCACTGTGGTGATGCTGTAATCAGACTATTGTACCACTGACATGGCCCCCTCAAGCTGCAAGCCTCCTCTGCACTTCAGGTGCATGTACAGGAATTGTGCGCAAGCAAATGGAAAGAAGGGGTTGGCCACAACACGTAGACTGTAGCTGTGTGTGTCCTGATTATGTATTACTAATTACTAACTAGCGATGGGGACTGTCAGCTACTGTAATGAAACTATGGTTGCAAAACACTTACAGTTATTGTTTGTGAATTAAATGATTGTAGAAAACAAACAAGGATCAAATACTCATCACTGGAGAATGGATGCATATACACATATGAACGAGTGCTACTTACGGATCTTCAGAGGGAAAGGACTGATAAAGTTCTCATAGAAGAGACCAATCATCATAATCATCATCATTTAAGACTGATTATGCCTTTCAGCGCTCAGTCTGGAGCATAGTCCCCCTTATAAAATTCCTCCATGATCCCCTATTCAGTGCTAACATTGATGCCTCTTCTGATGTTAAGCCTATTACTTCAAAATCATTCTTAACTGAATCCAAGTACCTTCTCCTTGGTCTACCCCGACTCCTCCTACCCTCTACTGCTGAACTCATGAGTCTCTTGGATAACCTTGCTTCTCCCACGTGTGTAACATGACCCCACCATCTAAGCCTGTTCGCCTTGACTGCTACATCTATAGAGTTCATTCCCAGTTTTTCTTTGATTTCCTCATTGTGGACACCCTCCTGCCATTGTTCCCATCTACGAGTACCTGAAATCATCCTGCCTACTGTCATATCCGTAACCTCAACCTTATTGATAAGGTAACCTGAATCCACCCAGCTTTCGCTCCCATACAGCAAAGGTTTTTTTTTCTGTTCTTCTTTTTTTTTAATCTCATTTTGTTCGCTTTTGTTCGTTGCATCTGCTCGGCGCGGACGTCGTAAGACATCGGTTTAAGTTCGTTATTGATCGATTAACTCAGTTTTTTTTTTATTACAGAGGGCAGCTAACCCTCTGACAGAACAGGCTGAAAGAAATCTTGTTAGATAACTGCGAAAGTGAAGTGTCCGTGATGACTGCATCGGAAGATTTCTGGGTCAAACCACCGCATCATGCAACTACCGCATCACGCAACTACCGCATCATGCAAGACTTTTAAATGAATTACTTCGTCGCTACTATTCGCAATGTTTTTCGCAGACAACGTCCATATAAGTCGCTGAGTGTACCTAGAAGAATATAGAACCCCAAGTACACTCCTGGAAATGGAAAAAAGAACACATTGACACCGGTGTGTCAGACCCACCATACTTGCTCCGGACACTGCGAGAGGGCTGTACAAGCAATGATCACACGCACGGCACAGCGGACACACCAGGAACCGCGGTGTTGGCCGTCGAATGGCGCTAGCTGCGCAGCATTTGTGCACCGCCGCCGTCAGTGTCAGCCAGTTTGCCGTGGCATACGGAGCTCCATCGCAGTCTTTAACACTGGTAGCATGCCACGACAGCGTGGACGTGAACCGTATGTGCAGTTGACGGACTTTAAGCGAGGGCGTATAGTGGGCATGCGGGAGGCCGGGTGGACGTACCGCCGAATTGCTCAACACGTGGGGCGTGAGGTCTCCACAGTACATCGATGTTGTCGCCAGTGGTCGGCGGAAGGTGCACGTGCCCGTCGACCTGGGACCGGACCGCAGCGACGCACGGATGCACGCCAAGACCGTAGGATCCTACGCAGTGCCGTAGGGGACCGCACCGCCACTTCCCAGCAAATTAGGGACACTGTTGCTCCTAGGGTATCGGCGAGGACCATTCGCAACCGTCTCCATGAAGCTGGGCTACGGTCCCGCACACCGTTAGGCCGTCTTCCGCTCACGCCCCAACATCGTGCAGCCCGCCTCCAGTGGTGTCGCGACAGGCGTGAATGGAGGGACGAATGGAGACGTGTCGTCTTCAGCGATGAGAGTCGCTTCTGCCTTGGTGCCAATGATGGTCGTATGCGTGTTTGGCGCCGTGCGGGTGAGCGCCACAATCAGGACTGCATACGACCGAGGCACACAGGGCCAACATCCGGCATCATGGTGTGGGGAGCGATCTCCTACACTGGCCGTACACCACTGGTGATCGTCGAGGGGACACTGAATAGTGCACGGTACATCCAAACCGTCATCGAACCCATCGTTCTACCATTCCTAGACCGGCAGGGGAACTTGCTGTTCCAACAGGACAATGCACGTCCGCATGTATCCCGTGCCACCCGACGTGCTCTAGATGGTGTAAGTCAACTACCCTGGCCAGCAAGATCTCCGGATCTGTCCCCCATTGAGCATGTTTGGGACTGGATGAAGCGTCGTCGCACGCGGTCTGCACGAACGCTGGTCCAACTGAGGCGCCAGGTCGAAATGGCATGGCAAGCCGTTCCACAGGACTACATCCAGCATCTCTACGATCATCTCCATGGGAGAATAGCAGCCTGCTATGCTGCGAAAGGTGGATATACACTGTACTAGTGCCGACATTGTGCATGCTCTGTTGCCTGTGTCTATGTGCCTGTGGTTCTGTCAGTGTGATCATGTGATGTATCTGACCCCAGGAATGTGTCAATAAAGTTTCCCCTTCCTGGGACAATGAATTCACGGTGTTCTTATTTCAATTTCCAGGAGTGTAGTAAATTCGTGGCCAAAAGGTCACCACACAGTGGCTTACTGATCAACGTGAACCAATGCACCTATGACCCCATACGAATTTCCGACACCGCTGCTGCGACACTTACATCATTTGCACGAGACAAGCTGAGTAGGGGTTGCAGCTAAACAACATGGCGCGGACCGTCCGCTCGTGGTGAATTGCCTTCTCCTCTCTCCATTCTCTGCACCTCTCGGCGGCCAAGCCCGTCTACTACAGCTCCCGGTGAGAAAGTGTTTTCTGTGGCTCCGGGCGAAGAAGTGCTGGATACGGCACCCAGCTAGGAAGTGTCCGATACTTTTCTCACCTGCTCCTTCTCGCTGTGAGCCCGCCAAAACTGCAATTTTGTCCAATCGGAGACCGCACGCTTTATTTCGCCAATCCTGAATCTGGATTTGCGTCGTGGATTTAGAAGATTCCAAAGCCGACCTTTCGAAACTCCTCTTGGCAGCAACTCGCGATTGCCGCCCTATGGCGCATCGCTGTTCCAAAAGACACCGAGTTCCGACCCGTCAAAGAACGTCCCGCCAAAAACTTTCCGTAGCTTCGTCTTCTCAGTGCCCACACTCACGGCGTCTGCGGCCCGTAGCCATCAGACAAAAGACTCTCCCGTGTAAGCGCCCCGTGGCTACTGCACGATATTGTCGTACGGGACACACCATTGCGTTGGTGGTTCGTCGTTCGTGTTCGCCAACTGGCGTGGACAGGACGCAAGTGCATTCTCTCTCGAGCATAGCTAATTCTGTCTAAAACGCTCACAGTCTCTGAGAGCTACAGCTGTCGGCCGCGCTCAGGGCTTAACTAGCCGGGTGTTACCCCCTGGCACACGTCCAGTCAGCCCCCACGTCCGCTGAAAGCAGGCCAAGGAAACCGTGCAGGCCACATTTTCACTCCCCAGTAACTGCCAGAATGAATTAAAAACGCTTAGAACTAAGAGAAGTTAAAGGAAATCGTCTACAATCATCACCCACTCCCATGGATAACATCCATTTGCCGTCGTTGCTTAGGTATCTAATTATTCCAATCTTTCACTATTGCATCTCTTCCTCTCTCTTCTCTCTCTGTTCATCTCCTCCTTCTCGCTCTCTCTGTCTATCACCTCCTTCTCCTTCTGTCTGTCCATCACTTCCCTCTCTCTGTGCATCTGCTCCTCCCCTCTTTCTTTATCCACTTCTCCATCCCACCCATCCTTGTCCATCACCTCCATCCTCCTCCTTCTCTCTGTCCCCTATCCCACCTCTGTCCATTGCCTTCACCCCCCCCCCCTCCCCACTATCAGTCCATCTACTCCTGCCACTTTCACTGTCCATCCCCCTGTCCCTCTCCATCTGCCCATCACCTCCACTACCCTCTCTCTCTGTCCATTACCCCCCTCTCTGTCCACCTCCTCCCCCCTCTCACACTACCTGTCCATCTCCTCCTGCCTCTCTCCCTGTCCGCCTCCTGTCCCTATTTTCATTTCATACTCGCCCTCTCTCCACCCATCTCCTCCTCTCCACTCTCTCTCCATCTCTTCCTCTCCCTGTTCATCTCCTCCCCTTTCCTTTCTGTGTCCATCTCCCTCACTCCTTTTTTTCTATATATATTCTCCTCTTCCCTTTCCCTGTCCATTTCCTTCTCACTCTCTTTCCATCTCCTGCTCCCTCATCACTCTGCTGTTCTCTTCCTCCACCTGACTTTGTTCATCTCCTCCTCTTTTCTTTCTCTGTCCATCTCCTCCTCTCTCTGCCCATCACCTCCCCTATCTCTACCCAACACCTTCTCCTCCTTTCTGTGCCTATCTCGTCCTTCCCTCTGTCCATCTTCCTCCACGTTATCAGACTCACCACAGTAGGAAGCTACAGTGTTTATTTCCAGACTGTAGCTAATACGTGTACCAAATTTGACTGAAATTTGGCTTTGCTATCATATGCATATGTCGAATATATTTCCCACATATGTAACATATTCAGTGATGTGCACACTTACTTCACCTGCATGCCTCCGAATTTCGCCCTGGAGTTTTATTTTCATGCAGCTTAATGTTTATGATGTCGTATCCCCTGAACCATGTGCTGTATAATGATATAATTTAGCAGGCGCATTCTGTGCTATACGTTCCTACTGTCTGCGAAATGTATTGTGAATGGGGTTGGCGATTTCTTACACGTGTCAGTGTTTATGACATCGTATACCCTGAACTATGCATCGTAAAGCAATATATTCTTCTAGGTACACTCAGCGGCTTGTATGAACGCTGTCTGCGAAAATGATTGCGAATAGAGTTAGTAGCGACGAAGTAATAAATTTAAAAGTTTTGCATGATGCGGCAGTTTTCCACACATCCAGTGTTTGCAGCGTCGTATCTCCTGACTAAGTGACGTACAATGCTGTACCTTTTGTGGTACATTCGATAGTATCCAGTGTTTTCTGCCCGCAAAAAATCACGAATACAGTGAGTATTAAAGAGTACTTAATTAAATCTTCATGCTTCATGTGGCAGTTTTACTGAAAGAACACGCCCTGGAGGTTGCAAAGTATTGCACACGTAATCTAAATAAAAACTACATGAACAACGAAAGCGTAGTCTGCGAAAAACTTTTTTCCTTTCTTCATCTTGTCGGAGCCGTCAGCTAGAGTAAGTTTCGAAAAGGTTTGAAATTGTGTGTAAGGTTTATTGCAAGTATCTAAGTGCTCTCATTATCAAATACTGGATATCAAAATTATGCGTATTTTAGCATTGTGGGCTACACTGTTTTCCCCTTTGGTAACTGAGTGGTTCTTAGCCCCACAGTGATTCTTTCCAGACAGTAAATGGGTACCAAATATATACGTACATACATATATACATCCACTTTTATAATTTGTGTGGATATGTTAACTGTTTGTTTTTTTTCCTCCTTTAGTCACTGACAAGAAACTGACGTTCGAACACACCGATGGGTGACTCAATCAGTGGCGATTTCCAGAACATACCGAAAAGAATTCGAATGGTTTACAATACTCCAAAAATTTCACAACATTAATGAGTGTTCTGGAATGTTCCACAATGGTCTGGGATTTCCTGAATGTTCCCGAACATTCTGGAACCTTCTCGAATTATCCAGGCTATTCCCGAACATTCCAGAACGTCGCACATCGTTGTGGAAAATTCTGGAATGTTGTGGAGTGCTCTCTAATTCTCTCGAACGTTCTGGATTGCTCTCGAATTCTCTCGGATGTTCTGAAATGTTCTAGAAATTTCTGGAGGGTGAAACTTCCCAGCCCTTCTATCTTCAAAAGAACGCACTTCGTGAAATGTTCTTCGTGGAAGGTGGGTTGATGGCTATCACACCATTATAACTCCCTTGATCGTACCGGGACCGGATCCTGAGTTTTAGCGGACGCACATTGTACACTTACCTTTATAATCTATAATGAATATCTAGACCCACCATATCGATGGATTAAGTGCGTGCAGTGAAAAAAGGAATGAAACATAAGGCTATGTATAGCCTGTGGCGTATCATTATGTATAAGTATCAATAAAACAGATCCAGCATTGGTGACTGTTTACAGAAGCTTGTTATTAAGTCTCTACAATGAAACTCAGTCTCGGAAATTGTCATAAATTCCAGTGGTATGTGAACGATACAAATGGCAGAACACGCTCCTGCTTGATGGCAATGATAGTGTTACCGATGACAGTGTCACCAAAACTGAGTTTCTAAACATTTTTCCCGAAATTCCTTCACAAAACAAGATGCGGTAAATACTCCAGAAATCGAGTAAAGAATAGTTGCCAACAAGAGTAATTTATAACGAGCTACCGTTTGCACCGAAATAACTCACGGCACATCACAAAAGGAAGCCTTGTGACCTAGATTTACGGCAGTCATATAGAAACGCTCGCTAGACGAAGGATCAGGACCTAAAGAATGGAAAGCTACACGGGTCACACATATACACAAGAAAGGGTATACAATTAATCCGCTGAATTATAGACCCACATCATTGATATCGATTTGTCACACAGCCCGGCTACAGCAACATGAAAACTGTTGAAACTGATTGTGTCACAAAGTCACCGCGCGGAGTGGCCTCGCGGTTTGAGGCGCCATGTCACAGATTGCGCAGCCCCTCCTGCCGGAGGTTCGAGTCCTCCCACGGGCGTGGGTGTGTGTGTTTGTGTTTGTCCTTAGCATAAGTTAGTTTAAGTAGTGTGTAAGCCTAGGGACCGATAACATCAGCAGTTCGGTCCGTTAGGAATTCACACACACACACACACACACACACACACACACACACAACGTCGAAAAGAAATTAACTGAGGCAAATCAAGTTTCTGTACAAAAAGCGATGGAGGCATTGACGTGGGAAAGGTGAAAATTGCCAAAAATTCCAATTTTGAGTTTTTTTTTATCGAGAAGGTAGTATGCTGCCAATCCAGTGGCTCAGAGACGTCTAGATGTAATCGAACATAGCTGGAAACCTAAACGTTAGGTAGTGTTAAGTTGTATGTGTACACCGCTTAGTACGGACAACAAGTACTCGTATCTCCTTTCATAATGTCTCGGCAGTAGACCGTATCTAGCTGTGTTGATAACAAGTAACAGTGTTTTTTGTGATACAGATACATGAGTCACTACGCCGCCAAAACCTCCTCCATTCAGAACAGTAAGTTGAATTTACTGACTCTTAACTCTTACGCTATTGATAGTTGTGTGTTTAACCAAATTCGCTTACACACAATTATTTTTCCAAGCCAGTTTGAAAGTATCTTTGCATGTGTAGTGAATTAATACGGAAATTGATACGTACTTTTAAAACAGATAGCTGATGTACAAGGAATATTTCTGATGGGTTTCATAAATATCGTCTATATTCAGAGAAGGGTGTTAAAAACTATTTAATATTTCAGGGGATGATTGTATCCAATAAAACAATAAAAGAATGTCTTATAACCATGGGTCCTACACAGCATACCTTCCGACGTATGACCAGTTGTTCAGAGGAGGTGTCCAACATGATTTTCATTCATTTCAGTGCATGCCTCTGCCCTGCGGTGTAAGGACTCATGCACTTTTGGAAATCCTCCTGGTTGGTTCTGAATGTGCGGAGATGTACGGAAGACAATTATATAGTGTTTTCACTTCGCTTACTGGAGTGACATTAAACCAATTGCTTCATGTGTCCCTATAACAAGAAGACTAGTGGATTTAGGTCTGTGGAACGAGCAGGCCAGCGTGTGAGACCTCCCCAGCTAATCCATCGGTTTTCAGATATCCTCGTCAGGTACCGACGCACAATGCAGAGGAAATGTGCTGGCGTCCCATCATGCATGAGCTACATATGTAGTCTGTCCTGACATGGCACATCCTCCAGCAAGATACACAATACGTTCTTCAGAAAGCAGTGATAACGAGGCCAGGTTAATCTCTGTGGTAGCACGTATGGCCCCAGAAATTTATCACCATGAACGTCTACCCATACGCTCATTGAGAATCAGTCCCCATGCTTTGTGTCTTGAACCGCATGGTGACTAACATCGGTCCGCACAAGCTGGTTATAGAAATTTACAACGCCATCTCGTGTAAACCCTGCCTCACACCGGCCGGAGTGGCCGAGCGGTTCTAAGCGCAAGGATGTGTTTGATGTCCGAAGGTTAGTTAGGTTTAATAGTTCTAAGTTCTAGGGAACTCATTACCTCAGAAGTTCCATAGCGCTCAGATCCATTTTTGAACCCTGCCTCATCTGTAAACAAAATCTTGGGCGCTAATTGTGGATCTGCTCCCCACTGCCGCAAGAACCACTGGCAGAAACGCACTCTGGCACGATGGTCTTGTGACCTAAGGGGCTGGACGCGCTAAAAATGGTACGGATATAACAATTGCTAATGAAGTACCGCATAGAGCAGAGGATGACTAACACCTTCAAAAATGGCTCTGAGCACTATGGGGCTTAACTGCTAAAGGTCATCAGTCCCCTAGAACTTAGAACTACTTAAACCTAACTGACCTAAGGACATCACACACATCCATGCCCGAGGCAGGATTCGAACCTGCGACCGTAGCGGTCGTGCTGTTCCAGACTGAAGCGCCTAGAACCGCTCGGCCACTCCGGCAGGCAATTAACACCTTCAGCTGCTCCTATTCGTCGCACACTGGTTCCAGGTTTGTCGTCCTATGCACCTAGAACTCGCTCTTCCATTCCAGGCGTGCGAACTTGAACGAGGCGTTCCACTGTCTGCTTTGTTGGGTGTTACGGAACCTGTTTCCCTGAGTAGCTGGAACAATCGGCTGAATAGTTTAAAAGATGGTGACCTGCGTGCTGGAAATCCTTCTACAGGCTAGGGACTGTCAGATTAACTCCATCTGCTAAACCATAGCAGAAAATCATGTCTACCATTTTCCTTGTGGAATAAAAGGCATCCATTGCTAGGTTGCATCAGAGAATCTGCAATAGAGAAAACACGTTGTACTGCACCACAAACATCACAAAAATATTTACTTTAAACGTGACCTGTAAGTAGGCCAAACATCACGGTACGCTCTCGGAGTTGCGGAAAAAGTACGCAACGTAAAGACATATAACAAGACTACAGCACAATCACACGACGTAAGCGGAACAACTCACTGCAGACCACTGAGCCAGCTAATGTTTAGATCGACACTGGACTGCTGTATCCCAGCACGCTGTTGACCCTGGTACGACACGGGGCGCCAATGCAGCGACGGTGCTCGTGTCAACAGCCAGCCACATGTTCGTAGTGCCTTCTTACCTCGCAGTATTCCATGCCAGGGGTTGCAACTAGCGTTAATTGTAGGATAGTCGTCTGTAGTAGGACAAGTAAAGAATTGCCATGGATCACAAGAGCACCTCCTGGTAACACGTGTTCATATGTCATACGTCAGAACGTATGGTTCGTAGGACCCATGGTCATAAGACATTTTTGTCTTGCTTTGATGTATACTATCATCCCCTGAATTACTGGATAGTCTTTCTTTACTTAATTTTTTAACACCCTGTGTACGATGATCCAGCATTAAATAGACGGTAAGTTTCTGTGACATATTGGTTACTCGTCGACAATGGTTATGTGTAAGTTCGCAACAGAGCTTGAAAATTGTGTGGGTGCTATCAGACAAACGTGTGTGCACTGTAATAGAGATGACGAAAAAAGAGAGGGCAAGTATTAGAAGACCATCGGGGTGAAAACCATTATTATCTATGTTCAACTTCCTTGATGAGGAGTGACACATTTTATCGTAAAGTTTGTGCGTAAAATGGAAACAATATTATTTGTACAGTAATTCTTACTTTTTGTATAAGAAATTACTTTTATTTTTAATATAGAGAAAGTGGAATTTCATAATGAAAAAAGATGCCAAACTCTCCAGCAGTCGTATGTAAAACAAAGTATTAATCTCTGCCTTCCATTCCAAACTTTTTCTGTAATAAAGTTTAGCTTCCTCTGAAAAACTTTCGATTTGGCAGTTACTACCTAGTCCCATGACATTGCCTCAATTTACATAATTTCCTTTCTATACTCAAGTCTCAAATCTCAGTTATCTTTTTAAAAAGTATAGCGTACGCATCAGTATAACTCTCAGCCTTCATCATAACGTCATTTCATACACTACACTAACGTAAAGTAATACTCATACCGGAACAACCGCAAAAAAAATGAAGTAGGCTACTCTTCAAATTCATAACTGCATCCAAATGTATCTCTATTTATAAACACAGAGATACATTTGGATATATTTTCTGTAAGCCGTCCACATCTCAAATACATAGATTCTCTTCTGTTCCGGTTTTCACACATCCATGTTTCATTACCGTACAATGCTGTGCTCCAAACGTACATTCTCAAAAACTTCTTTCTTAAATAAAGTAGTGGACTGCCGCGCCTTAAATCAAAACGTAGATTTGGAATCAGTATCGTAGCCTGACTCACACAATTGTTTTTCTTGTTTTTTGGGGCTCGTTTTTTTAGTGCCATTAATTTAACTCACACTTATTATCAGATTCCACTGGCAGAAGCGTCTAAACCAGCTACGGCGTTGGGTAGAGACTATAATCTCTTTGAATTTGTGTTCTCTTTGGGTTCACGATTTGAGACTCTGTACTAAGTTGCTGAATGGAGATCCAGGAAATCTTAAATTTCGCTGCATTTCCAACTATTTTGACGATGTAGTCATATATAGCAAAACCTTTTATGAACATCATGCCCACTAGGATATGCTACCCATGCAAATATTAAGCATTTGTCACGGAACGTGATCACTTACCGCAGTTTTTCATTTCAATCATGAGTCATGCTGTTTAGATCTGGGCAAACATACATCACTAGATACACGCAATCATTCATCGTTGCTTGTGTGGTAGAACGAAAATGTTAACGACCCTCATCGCCACCTCAATCATTGGAGGGTCATACACATTTTACGGATGCACCTAGGGACGTTGTCGAACATCGTAGTTTTCGTGATCCATGTGCTATGGTGTGGGGAGGTACATCGCTCCAGGGCCATACGCACTGCGAAATCTTTGAATACGGTACACTCAACGGTCAACGTCGGTGTGATAATGTACTCCTTCTCCTGTGAAGATCATCTAATAAAAAGTTGGTGAAACAGTTAACTGCAACACGTACAGTGTGAAGAATTATAAATTCGTACATGTATTTTGTCGTATTTACCACTAAATGATTGCTCCACAGTTCTCTCGTATCACGCGTGACTGTCTGGCAGAGGGCTCGTCGAATCACTTCCACACTATATCTCAGCGGTTCCAATGCCGAATACTAAGCAAGAAAAATGAACGCCTAAACCATTTCGGGCAACCTGTGATATCTGCTATTTTACTGCCTCGGCTATTTCTCCCACTGTACGAGGAAATCAACAAAATATTTGGGCATTAAGAAAAGAAAGTTTGAAATTTCAAGAAAAGGTCTCGGCTTTCTTTTAATAATGATACCGTCTCCTCGATTTTGAGATAGTTCAAAACGAGGTACCGTTCTCTGAACTTTTTCAGTGTTGAGTGTTCTCTGTCAAGTTTCTTGAATAGACCTGCCACTCAGGTTTAACAACTGTTAAGGTTGAGTAACAGCCAGCCTGATAGCTTACTTTGTCGCTGTGGGTTACATGACCTCCATAGTGTGGGCTCGTACCGTGTAGGACAGATGGAGTGGGGGCGCAGAAAGTGAGGCAGTCTCTACGTAACGTTTTGTAGTTACTTTCCAGGGCAGCTGGAAGTATAGGCGTCCCTGCCGTAAAACAGGTCGCCAAGGGTTGTGTGAAGAGAGCGCGGCAGGCACCTACAGTGGAAGTGTCCCTCCACGGCTGGCCGCAGTTGGTGGAGAACGACCATGTACCAGAGCGGACTCACTCAGCGGGAGGCCCCCTCCAGTTGTTGGCAGTCAGCGAAGGCTGCGCCCCCTCACTGGATCAGCTCGGTCTCCTCCAAGCCATGCTATGGTCTTCTCGTGTGCTCGTGTGTCTTGTAAATGCCTTCGAACAGTGGTACGTCTTGCCACTAGACATACGATAATAAAACTCCACATAAAACCACTGGAAACCAAATTTACTTGGAATCAACATACTCCTCACAGTCTAGTAAAGAAAAAAGCAGCACAACTAACGGATCAGTAATCCCGAAGATACACTAAGTACTGTGGCTCTTAGGCTCTGAAACTGCAACAAGTGCTTATAAAGTGTTCACGACAAGACTGGGGTCCATGGTCGAGCAAGTAATGGTGTTATTAAATTCAGCCTCTTAGGCCTCATAAAAACGTCGGAACATATCAGTCTTTACCGACAAGGTTCACTGGAAAAAGTTTACAAATTAGCTCATTTAATATCAGTTAGTGGACATGCAATTAGCGTAGATGGCACACAGTTGTTCGTTAGATAACTGAGGTATCCACAGGTGCACGACGGAATTTCCTGTACATACATCAAACATGCACATTATATAGCATTTTGGCGTGACCTACACACACTTACTGTGATGATATAGTGAACAATCATACTCTCTGAATTTCATGAACAATATTTCTCCCTCTCTCTGTTATCCTCTTTTCTTAATCATCCTTCAGTTAAAATACCGTCCGCAGCTCGTGGTCGTGCGGTAGCGTTCTCGCTTCCCGCGCCCGGGTTCCCGGGTTCGATTCGCGGCGGGATCAGGGATTTTCTCTGCCTCGTGATGACTGGATGTTGTGTGATGTCTTTACGTTAGTTAGGTTTAAGTAGTTCTAAGTTCTAGGGGACTGATGACCATAGATCTTAAGTCCCATAGTGCTCAGAGTCATTTGAACCATTTTTGAGTTAAGATACCTTGTTTTTAATCTACGTTTCTGAGTTGTAGGTGGATCACCAGCTGTATGGAGATCAGTTCTCAAATTTTCCATCCATAGAGCAACTTCTCGTTTTACTATGCTGCTTACATCCCCTTACAATTTTGTTTATGCCTTATGACAACTGTAGTTACTTTGCTTTATTATTTTATCGTACTGTCACCCCCACTCTCAGACCATCTTCAAGATATGCATGCCATTGTTTGATTGGCTCGTGTCTGGCGTGATCTCTGCACTTTTTGTTTCGCTTCTTTGCACTAGTTTTATGCAGACGCTGTGAACTACATGTAAATATCTAAGAGCTCTTATTGTATTAATGGAGTCATTATTGTATTACTTCATTGGGACCATGAAATTGTGCTGTCTGCACTTTATTATTGATGCCCTTTTTTATTGATGTACTTTATTATTGACACTCGCAAATAATGTGATAGGCGTAAACAGGTACCATTTTTAACTTTTAGTTTTTAAAATATTTTTTAAACTTTTCGTCCCTAAGTTTAATATTCTTATCAGGCTTCTACATATTTCCTTTTGAAGAAAGGCACTAAGTGCCCGAAACTGGTGAAGAAATTGAATTTCTGTTATGCAACTGTTTGCTTATAGATGCATTATAAATTATTTTGCATAATAAGTTTGAATATTTTTAATGCTTATTTTGTGATATAAATTGATACTTACTTAAATACGTAAATCAATAATTTTAATACTATTTGTTGGGTATTTTATGAGGTAATTGTTAATTATTAATGTAATTCATATCTAACTGCAATTTTTTTAAACTGATCTACATTTAATTTTGAGAATATTATGTAGAAGGATAGATTATGAACAAGCCATTAGTAAAAACACTATTACAAAAAGTCAGAACTATTAAAAATTATTAAAAATCTTTATTAGAAAGAAAAAACGTTTGTTATCTTGGAATAATAAATGTGTAATATATATCTAAATGATAACAATCTATGTATTGCTAAATATACTAACGAAAAATTTTTAACCATAAGTTAGTTATACTACAACAGTAATGTGGCACGTAGGAAAAGTAATAAAACCAGCAACAGTATTATAGCAATAGTAGTTGTAGTAGTATTAGTGGCAGCGGGATCAGTGGAGGCAGTGGTACCTGCAGGACAAGGACGCTCTGTAGAATGTGATACCTCGTCAGTGGCACACCCAGTGTGTGAACATTGTGGACGTTAATAATTGATGAAATACAAAAAAAAAAAAAAAAAAAAAAAAAAAAAAAAAAAAAAAAAAAAAAAAAAAAAAAAAGAATCTGTAGCTTCATTTAGGGGAAAACGTTCTTTCCTCAAAAAAAAGTGAATTTCTAGCTGATAATATTCACCTAAAAGAACTGCAGAAATAAGACGTAGAGATGGCTACTTCTACTTGATTCATCTTGTTCCTGACTCTGTCCCACAGGTTCACAGTGGCAGCACATTAACCTGATTCGGTAATGCCCTTACCGTCGTCACCACTTCCCATCCAGGATGGAACGTGCATTGTGTAACTGATGTGGGACGTGGGTACCAGCCCAGTATTTACCTAGTCAGATGTGCAAAACCACAAAAACGCCACACCCAAGCTAGCCAGCACACTGGAACTCATCGTTGATTTGTCAGGCAGGTTTGATCCGAAAAGGACAAACTTTTCTTGCCTCATGGAAGCAGCATGCAAACTCACCCATCAATTTCAGTAGGTTATGGCTGCTTCAACTATAAAGGTAAACAATACTCTGTTTCAGAAGTAGCACTGATCTGAATAATATGTAACCTTAAAAAATCGCGTTTTTATATCAAAAGATGCATTTGGGTACGTAAAATTAATGACCCAGTTATAGTAGTTCTTTTGGGAAATTAAGGGGTGGAAATTTACATGTAGTTCATTTTCCACGGTGTGTCTGTGGTCTGATGCTTCAAAGGAACCACCGAGCTTTATGTGAAACTACAGAGTGGCCTTCTATGAGAGCACCAAACTACTTGTATTGTACGGGAACCCTGTTATGGGACACACTACATTCTAAAGGTTGCTGCCAGCGCGGGTATCTAAGCAGCAGCGGCTGATCAGTCTTGCAGGTGGCCTTGCCTATATCTGGAGAGTAACATGCAATGCACCGCCGCGGGGAGTACAACTGGAGGCGGTTTTACATTTTTAGGATTGTCTTATGATGGGAGAAACATCCGCCATGTTCCAACGAATTCCACCGATTTCTCAGATGTGCCAGTCTCTTTGTGTTTAATAATGTAGTGGAGTAATAATCACCAAATGTAAAAGTATATCCTTATTTAATTAAATAAATTAAATCTCTTCAGTTGTAATTTACACTCTTATTTCGTTCACCGAGTATGTTTCCTTAACAGGCTGCACTATAATGCTCCGCTTTTGTTTTATTGTATGCTGACCAGTTCCTGTATTTATGCGTTAATATGTACATGTAAACAGGTCCACGATTGACTGAAATATTTCACATTGAGTTCTATCTCCAAGTCTATGTCATTTGAGTAATGTGATTAGCATGTTTATTTCTTCTGGTGTGAATGAAAACAATGATCTTAATGTTTCACATAATCCAGTACATGAAATAAGAGTATAAACAGCAGAAGAGACACTGAAAATTGTATTTTATGACACGTTCGTGTTCACTTGAAAGGGTTGATAAAAGGGACAGAACTATCTGTGATAAGGCGTCTGTTTTGTGGAGAACTTTCGGGATTAGTAAGGGAGATTAGTTAGTGAAACCATAGTGAATGTGATTAACGTCAAGTAATACGATAATTCTGTTCATTGTACAGCATAGTTTTTGGGAAAGTAGACTGACAATTCTTTGTTCTGGGTTACAGGAATTATTTTGTAATCTTTAATGGTCATGTATTCAGTCATTATGTTATCATCAAGCAACATTACAGAGCCTAAGGGTTAGGCAAAAATTTTGTCACGTCTTAATGTAAACGAGAGGTGATACAGTACGTTGTGTGAATTTGCTATATTATTTGGTAAATGTAACTTCCGTTTCTTCTGAAACTTTGGTCTTAGAGGGAAAGTTTCGTGTGATAAATTTTTTTTACTGTGAAAGTAACAAGTGGAAATTAGTTCGTCTAAGGCAGGACTCAGTATCACTATGGATGGAGGCTGCATGTCTGATTATTAGTACAAAATTCTGTTATTTTTCTTAGATAATGAATATACACTGTGGCCCATTGATCGTGACCGGGCCAAACATCTCACAAAATAAGCGTCAAACGAAAAAACTACAAAGAACGAAACTTGTCTGCCATAGGTCAAACGGATATCTACTGCGTTTTTTAAAATAGGAACCCCCATTTTTTATTACATATTCGTGTAGTACGTAAAGAGATATGAATGTTTTAGTCAGACCACTTTTGTGATAGATGGCGCTGTAATAGTCAGAAACATACGGCTCACAATTTTAGACGAACAGTTGGTAAGAGGTAGGTTTTTTAAATTAAAATATAGAACGTAGGTACGTTTAAACATTTTATTTCGGTTGTTCCAGTGCGATACATGTACCTTTGTGAACGTATCATTTCTGAGAAAGCATGCTGTTACAGCGTGATTACCTATAAATACCACATTAATGCAATAAATGCTCAGAATGATGTCCGGCAACCTCAATGCATTTGGCAGTACGTGTAACGACATTCCTCTCTACAGCGAGTAGTTCGCATTCCGTAATGTTCGCACATGCATTGACAATGCGATGACGCATGTTGTCAGGCGTTGTCGATGCATCACGATAGCAAATATCCTTCAACTTTCCCCACAGAAAGAAATCCGGGACGTCAGATTCGGTGTACGTACGGGCCATGGTATGGTGCTTCGACGACCAATCCACCTGTCATGAAATATACTATTCACTACCGCTTCAACCGCACGTGAGCTATGTGCCGGACATCCATCACGTTGGAAGTACATCGCCTTTCTGTCATGCAGTGAAACATCTTGTAGTAACATCGGTAGAACATTACGTAGGAAATGAGACTGTTAATTTCGCCCATTGTAAAGGCTGGGTTGGGAGAATTTACTCCTAGGAAAACATTATGTGTACTGAACTGCGAATTAATTTAAAAGAAGTTAAATTATTCAACGTGAAGAGCAAAGCATGCCGTTACTAAAAGTGATGATGCATCAGTTAAATATATTGTATTGGGATCGTCTTCCGCTGCCGTTGTACGCAAAAGACAGTGTATACATTCCAAACTGGTGCAATCCAGTCCAGCATGCTAGTCGGAAACAGTCCCGAAATTTTACGGTGGAAATTCTGGGAGGAGACACTGCTCTGGAAAGATAACAGAAATTTGCTTTGCGATTTTATAATTGCTATTTAAAAGACAGCTACCTTATCTTGGTACAGCTTTCGTCTTTTCCATCGTGTAACAACAGTATCATAACAGACTATCTCCCAAAGGAGTGAAAATCAAATTTACTAACTAAATAAATGATTAGAGTCTTATTACATCTTATTTTATAATCAGCTCGAAACTTTCTTCAAATCGAAACATTTAATCGTATACTTACAAGGACGTTTAAGACAGCTAGGAATGCAGGAGGACGGCTATCATCAGTCAGAAAGATTCTCAACAATTGGTAATAAAATGACATTTGTGAAATATCAAGAAATATTCAAACTTCCTGGCAGATTAAAACTGTGTGCCCGATCGAGACTCGAACTCGGGACCTTTGCCTTTCGCGGGCAAGTGCTCTACCATCTGAGCTACTGAAGCACGACTCACGCCCGGTCTCACAGCTTTACTTCTGCCAGTATCTCGTCTCCTACCTTCCGGGCGTGAGTCGTGCTTCGGTAGCTCAGATGGTAGAGCATTTGCCCGCGAAAAGCAAAGGTCCCGAGTTCGAGTCTCGAACGGGCACACAGTTTTAATCTGCCAGGAAGTTTCATATCAGCGCACATTCCGCTGCAGAGTGAAAATCTCATTCAAGAAATATTCATCTTAAGAATTTTTTCTTCTTGTGAAGTGCCCAGTACAATTATTACATGTCCTCTAAAATACTTAAGTCCTGCCGCTGTGCCTCTGACTGACGCCCACGTAGAGTCCAGAACTGGCCTACAATGCCTACGGAGCCTGAGTCTCGGAGACGACGGACCAACACTGCAGCTTGCAGACTCAGCGGTAACTGGAGACTGTGCGTCACGGCGCACTGAAGAGAGCTGTCCGCCGTCTCTCAGAGCTCCGGTATCTAACGAAGCATCGACCGGTCGCCATCCACACTCGTGATGCCCCCGGGGTTGGCAGCTGCGGCCTCTGTGGCACATCGGTATAGCTCGTACTGCCAACCCATACAACTGCTGTGCTACCAGTCTTTCGTGCGTGGGTTATCGACTGTGGTGTGAAACTCACTGGAGTCGTGAATAACATCGCCATGAAGACATTATACCTTCTGCACAATATATCATATTTTGCGGCCATTTTTGTTCAAAAAATGGCATTGCAGTTTATGAAATGCATTCTCTCTCTAAAGAGGTTCAAGTGTAACAATTGGAAGATTAGATTCACACCTGCTTAGCAAGGACGGGACTAAAGCCATAACACATCGGATGGGAGAAATCGGTTTGTAATTGTCCCGAGGCCAAAAACCGCGAAAAAACCATCAATCACATTGATCTGTAATTTTTCTGAAGCCAAAAATCGGATAGAAAGCATCAATCACATTGGATTTTGATTGTCCTGAGACCAAAAACAGCATAAAAAGCATCAATCACATCGGTTTTTAATTGTCCTGAGGTCAAAGACCACATAAAAAGCATCAGTCAATATCAAATCGGATTATTAATTTCCGTGTGACTGGCGCAAAATATGCTGTCCACCGTTTCCTGCAAGTTCAAATAGAGAGCCGGCCAGAGTGGCCGTGCGGTTCTAGGCGCTACAATCTGGAACCGGGCGACCGCTACGGTCGCAGGTTCGAATCCTGCCTCGGGCATGGATGTGTGTGACGTCCTTAGGTTAGTTAGGTTTAATTAGTTCTACGTTCTAGGCAACTCATGACCTCAGAAGTTATGTCGCATAGTGCTCGGAGCCATTTTTGAAATCGAGAAACAGCATGTTCCAATGTGTGTGTGAAATCTTATGGGACTTAACTGCTAAGGTCATTAGTCCCTTAGCTTACACACTACTTATCCTAAATCATCCTAAGGACAAACACACACACCCATGCCCGGGGGAGGATTCGAACCTCCCCCGGGATCAGCCGTACAGTTCATGACTTCAGCGCCCCAGACCGCTTGGCTAATCCTGCGCGGCAGCATGTTCCACAACTGATCGAAGTGTTTCTGAATGTGTTGCGCAATGCGTGCCTTCAATGCAGCTAAGTTTGCAATGGGAACACTGAACACAACATCTTTCAGATAGCTCTACAGCCAGAAGTCACAATGATTAAGGTCAGATGATCGGGATGGCCAGGCTGTAGGGAAATGGTGGCTGATAATACTAGCATTTGTGAAATGGCGCTTCAGCTGCTGCTTAACTGGATTTGCAAAGTGCGGAGATGCGCCACCTTGCATAAAAATGATTACATTTACACGTCCACGCTGTAGGAGAGCTGGAATGAGCGGTTTGCTCGAAAGACACTCATAGCGCTTACCAGTGACGGTACAGCTAACAGGACCGGAAGCAGTTGCCGTAAACCCACACCACACAGGGACCTTTTCGGGACGAAGTGATACTCGTTGTTTGTGAATTTTCTGTTGCCCATATTTGACAATTCCGTGTATTGAGATGGATGTGGGCTTCGTCTGTCAGCAAAATCTTTCACGGCCAATCATTGTCCACTTCCATGCGAGCAAGAAAGTCTAAAGCAAAAGTCTTTCCTGCTGGCGGGTCAGCAGCAAGCAACTCGTGGACATGGGTAATTTCGAATGGATGGCAAAGATGGATGTTTCGTAGGATTTTACACATCGTGCTCACGGGTAAATCGAAAGATCGTTAAATTCTCCGTGCACTACACGTTTGCACACCACCACTCGTCTGCTCCTGCATTGCTGTGGCAACTGCTTCCACTAACGTCGAATAAATTCGTTTCCTCCTTGTACCAGGTTGCACACCAAAAGAATCCGTATTTTCGAATTTGCGAATCATTTTCTCCAGACCCAGGGCAGTCATCGGACCAACGCCTTTTTTCAAACCCTTCAGTGTCTGGAATGTCTGCAGAGCGACGTGTGCACAGTCGTCATTCTTTTACAAGCAGAGCGCGATGCTGCATTGAGACACTCATGGCGAACGTCGCAGACGTGGAAGGAGGAAAAGCCGTGTACCTGGTCTCCAAAAATGGTTCAAATGGCTCTGAGCACTATGGCACTTAACATCTGAGGTCATCAGTCCCCTAGAACTTAAAACTACTTAAACCTAACTAACCTATGGACATCACACACATCCATGCCCATGGCAGGATTCGAACCTGCGACATAAGCGGTCGCCCGGTTCCAGACTGAAGCGCCTAGAACTGCTCGGCCAACCAGGCGTGCTTACATCAATTTCATTGGATCATGCCCATGACAAGTGTTTTGATTTACGTATTCTGACACATACATAGCGCCATCTATTGAACAATTTCACACTATTTTTTTTCTTCTGTCATACTTTCCCCCTTCTCTGATAATATTCTGTTGCAATTTGACGTCATTCTGACCAGCAGTATTATTTCTACAGCGTTTTGAAACTTTAATTTTAATAATAATCACCCTGTATAAATAGCGCTCCCTCTGCTGCTCATGAAGGCCCAAGGTGTGTCCACCGGCCGCCATGTCATTCTCTACTTTGCGGCGTCATGCGGAAGCGGAATGGAGTGGCTTGCGGTCAGGACGCCGCTCTCCAGGACGTTTAACGGACTTCCCAGACCGCTGAGCCGCAACTACTCGATCAAGTAGCTCCTCAACTGGCATTACGAGGTGGGGTGCCCCTCGTACCAGTAATCCTACCGAGGAAAAATTCTTGGCCGTGCCAGTAATCGAAAGAAACTGCTCATCATGGTAACCACATTTGGAGAAAACCGAATCATTTGCCGATCCTGGTTGAATGATTTCTGGAAGTTCGGTTACCTGCAGGACAGGGTTTATCAGAGGGCCAGTATCAGACGTTGTAGGTCGAAGACCAGGATAGCAATACGGTAGCCAATAACCCACTGAGATGCTACGAGCAGCAGTGGAGCAATCTATGGTGTGGTTCCAGGCTGCATATGGTAGTCACACTGAACAAGGTTTGTAACCTGGAACGTAAACATTTTACTCAATTAACAAATGTTACTCTCCCATGTGGAAATTAAACTGTGTTTCTTTCACTCCTTTATTTGTTATTTACTTGTCTTGCATCCTTACAAAAATTTCCACGAATTTCCTTGTCCTAAGATCACTCGTTTTTCATGAGGGCCCTCTCGGGTAGTGAAACTGTAATTGTAACTATCCTGTGGAAAGTTTCTCATTTTAATTTTTGTAATTATTATTTCTTCCGGTGAAAGACGTACGGACATGTGTGACCTTCCATCTCTGGTAATAATAGTATTTTGATTGAGAACAAAGAGAAACAGAAATTAATTACTCTGCCTACAAAACATGAAAAAAAACAATTTTCAAGTACTCGGCTGCGAGTTTTAAAATCTTATCTAACGTCTCCGAATAACTATACTGCAATGCCCGTGTACGCAACAGACAACTTACCTCGTCTTGCCTCTGCACCTGCATGACCAGCAACATGCGTAAATAATTGAAAAGAAATACTGCGATCCATGGAGAGTGCAGTGTGTGGTCACAACTATTGATACAACTACTACCATATTTTTATATAGAAACTGCATGATCAGGAGGAGTTTGGTAAACAAGCTTAAGCGGTATAAAAATGAAAGAAACCAATAAAAATTTTAATTTATTATATTCACAAAACTGATGATTTAAACACTAAAAAACTTTATGGAGAAATTTTCTTTTTGTTCGACTGTCTGATTAGTAAAAATCATAATGTCTACAATCTTAAATCATGTCTCCGGAAACAACAGAGATACCAACATGCCACTGAATGTATACATACACAGACCTGACAAAATCCCACCACTGTGCAAGTAAGCAACAACTACGCCACCCCAAAAAGAAAAATTTCCAATAATCCTCAATTAACACCAAAGTCTTCTCCGGTGCTACTAGCATGATCACGGCAGGCTGCCGCCTCTCGTGTCCCGCATCTTCTCTAAACCTCACTCTACGTCCGACGACTTCGAATTCCTCGCAACAACCGTTCGCTCGCTACTACTTGCGACAATAACAACTCAGACTCAGAATTTGTGTATACACGTCACAGCAGAATCAGTGGCCAATTGAGGACAACCAGTTGGGTGTATGGGGGATATATTTTATAGTAAATAATATTATAACTTCCCAAAGGAATATTGACATCCAATTTCACTGTATATATATTTGTTTTCGGTATTTTTTGTAGGTACGTGTGAGATTGTGTGAGTTATTTATATTGCCCGTTCTACAGGGCTATTACAAATGATTGAAGCGATTTCATAAATTCACTGTAGCTCCATTCATTGACGTATGGTCACGACACACTACAGATACGTAGAAAAACTCACAAAGTTTTGTTCGGCTGAAGCCGAACTTCAGGTTTCTGCCGCCACAGCGCTCGAGAGCGCAGTGAGACAAAATGGCGACAGGAGCCGACAAAGCGTATGTCGTGCTTGAAATGCACTCACATCAGTCAGTCATAACAGTGCAACGACACTTCAGGACGAAGTTCAACAAAGATCCACCAACTGCTAACTGCATTCGGCGATAGTATGCGCAGTTTAAAGCTTCTGGATGCCTCTGTAAGGGGAAATCAACGGGTCGGCCTGCAATGAGCGAAGAAGCGGTTGAACGCGTGCGGGCAAGTTTCACGCGTAGCCCGCGGAAGTCGACGAATAAAGCGAGCGGGGAGCTAAACGTACCACAGCCGACGGTTTGGAAAATCTTACGGAAAAGGCTAAAGCAGAAGCCTTACCGTTTACAATTGCTACAAGCCCTGACACACGATGGAAAACCGATGGATCGGTCGTGGTGGAGATCATGATCAGCAATTCATGTCATGGCCTCCACGCTCTCCCGACTTAACTCCATGCGATTTCTTTCTGTGGGGTTATGTGAAAGATGCAGTGTTTAAACCTCCTATACCAAGAAACGTGCCAGAACTGCGAGCTCGTATCAACGATGCTTTCGAACTCATTGATGGGGACATGCTGCGCCGAGTGTGGGAGGAACTTGATTATCGACTTGATGTCTGCCGAATCATTAAAGGGGCGCATATCGAACTTTTGTGAATGCCTAAAAAAACTTTTTGAGTTTTTGTATGTGTGTGCAAAGCATTGTAAAAGTATCTCAAATAATAAAGTTATTGTAGAGCTGTGAAATCGCTTCAATCATTTGTAATAACCCTGTAGATAGAAGTAGACAAGTATGGCAATGAGTTCATTCTGCAAAAACATCCTTTTGGCATTAATCTGTTTTTGTCTGGCTCAATCATACTAGATGGGTGTGTCATTTCCGTGTAAGTTCCAGTTCTGAATGTTCGATTGTAGCATTGCAAGGTACTGGCGTACGAACCATTATAGCAAAACAACTTCAACCGCCTTCTTCTGATGTACACTGATGTGGAAGCCTCGTGGTTAGTTGGAAATCTTACTTTCTACGAGCTGCAAATGGTTCAAATGGCTCTGAGCACTATGGGACTTAACATCTGAGGTCATCAGTCCCATAGAACTTAGAACTACTTAAACCTAACTAACCTGAGGACATCACACACATCCATGCCCGAGGCAGGATTCGAACCTGCGACCGTAGCGGTCGCGCGGTTCCAGACTGTAGCGCCTAGAACCGCTCGGCCACACCGGCCGGCTCTACAAGCTGCATTCTGGCATACGGAAAAGATATTTCAGCTCATTAACATTTATCAGAACCGTCTTAACCAATTCAGATCAGTGGAATGAAGAACTGTTTTAAAGCTGTGGAACGCATCATCCTCTAGCGTGTCGACAGGAGTCATAATTCAATCAATATAATTTACTCAATTGGAGAAATAACCAGAATTTTGCGGACTTGAAGGCATGTATCCCCAGACTTCTCCCTTTAAAAACATGGCTATCGTAGCTGAAATCCTTTCTTAGTTTTCTCCAGCAATTCTGCCCCCATTTTCAATAGATCTGAATAGTCTATCTTCGATTCTGTACTGGTACGCTCAAGTCTATGGGCAGAGAAGTTTGCGAGGCATCACTCTGCCGAGATTGGCAATAAATGTGACAATGAAGCAGCTGTATGTGCAGAAACCGGCATAGGGTGAGGGGGGGAGGGGGGGGGGGGGCGAGGGCCCGCATTCGATCGGAGGGACACTTTGTTTTAGGGAGCTTGCGGTGGCAGGCGCGTGGGTACGCAGTCCGCTCTGCCCACGGATGTAGTTGACCCGTTACAAGTTGGTACGTCTTCTGTTGGTATCTCAGGGTACTGAATAATTGCCTTGACAAGATTTTCTTTTCTCTCAAGCTCTGTAACTGTGCTCATTATTTTGGTAGAAAATGGCGGTTAATGATTCTTTGTCTACTGACCACTTCGTCATAGGTCAGTTAACTATTCTATAAGTAGAGTAAGTGTATTTATAGTGCTTCTTTTATCTTTTAAAAAGCCGCAGAAGTGTTTTGCCTACTTCTTTGCTGTACATTGCCTGTTTAACTGTTTGATTTCCTGATATTATGTTCGTGTTCTGAAGGATGTGGTCGTAGGTGAGCTGGATGCGACGCATGTCGAATAAGGCCTTACTTCACTCGTTAAAAATTTTCCAGGTATGGTTTTCTTGTCTTGTCTGAAAATTCATGCAGCTTTATTTTACCACGTTGGAGTACAAAGGTTGTCCCATGGTTTGCAGTAACTCCGAATTCAAATTCATCGCTGCGCTAGCTCGACTTATATCGTATCAACATAGCTCTTAAGAGTTCAGTACTTTTACCTCTTATACAGTACTTCCCTACCCAGTAGAACGACGGTAAGTCAATTTTCCTACAAATGACACATAGCTAAGAATCGCAACAGTATCTTGGGCCGTGCGTGGCTTATGTTCCCGCCATTATGTATTTTACACCCTGTTTTTAACGTACTTAATTTAAATTACTCGTGTCACTGAGTTGCTGCTTTGTCTGACCGTGTGCGGCGTTAGCAGCACATATCGATATATCCTCTCTCGTAGTATCATTGCTCGACTGCTATTACTTACGGGTCGTTGTCTGTCGTAAGGCAGTTCGGGTCGCGAGTTCGGGCTGCCAGTCAGTTGGAACGTCTCTGGAGCACAGTCCGGCCCTACTAGTCGGGAGTTGCAATGCGGCACTAGTGCAGTCGGGCTGGAGCAGTAGTGAGGTCTGCGTAGACATGGCTCGCCCGACCATTGCCGCCACACACCACTTGAGCCGGGCCACGGTCTTGGTGGATCGTCGGTCGGTCGTCCTACCGGATGACGCGTTTTGGCTCGCCGATCGTTCATGGGTTGACTGTGGTGTCACCACCAGACATCACACTTGCTAGGTGGTAGCCTTTAAATCGGCCGCGGTCCGGTAGTATATGTCGGACCCGCGTGTCGCCACTGTCAGTGATTGCAGACCGAGCGCCGCCACACGGCAGGTCTAGAGAGACTTCCTAGCACTGGCCCCAGTTGCACAGCCGACTTTGCTAGCGATGGTTTACTGACAAATTACGCTCTCATTTGCCGAGACGATAGTTAGCATAGCCTTCAGCTACGACATTTGCTACGACCCAGCAAGGCCCCATTATCATTTGCTGTTTATCTTGTGATGCATGTACCGTCAGACCGATGTTCACCAATTATGGATTAAAGTTAAGTATTCCAGAAGCTACGTACCTTTTCTTGCTAGTATAATTACTTTACCTGTTCCACACCTCACGCCAGCCTGCGTGAGCTTAAACGCGTGCCTTTCGGCTACCTGTCATTGTGGATTGGCTGTCTTGCCAGTCTACAACATTGACTGTGTGTGTGTGTGTGTGTGTGTGTGTGTGTGTGTGTGTGTGCGTGCGCATCGACTCCCGATTTGTCTTTGTCTGTGCTTAGCTACTGTTGGGTATCGTTCAGGTCTTCGTGCAAGTGTTTGTCAGGTTGTGTGTGTAGTTGGCGTTATTTCCACTGACGGCTATTCTAGATGTTGTCAGCATTCTGAGGGGAGTTGGTCGGTTGGTGCGGACCAGGGATGACATCTCCGTGCGGTGCAGTCGGTGGGTCCGCTGGCGGTCCCTGAGCAGTGTCGGAGCGTGTGTGGAGCTGTCCAGTCGCTACGAGCTTCGTGGCTCATCGACTCAGGACGTCAAAGTTGAGTGGTGTGTTAAGTACCCAAGCCACGTCCGTTCATGTTGTGTCTTCCGTTTCGGTGGTTCGCTGTTGGGGAGCTTTTCCTGCGAGCAACGCCGAGTGTTTGTAGTGGTGATATCGAGCCGCCGAGCTGTGGAATTAACTATATTGGTTCACTACTATTAAAGTGCACCAGCTGAATTTTCTGTCTTTTGGCCATTAGTGTTCTCGTTACCTGCCCTGGCCACTAATGTAATTTCAGGCAGCGTTCTTTCCTCACCTATTGTGGCTGTCCGACATGGTGTGTAGTTTTGGCAGCTTAATACATATTTCATTGTGGATAATCACGTCTGTAACAGTTTGGTCTTTGAGCTGTGTCACATTGTATGAAGTATGCAATGATTCATCTCCTACGCTAATCTCTCAGAATGCACTCAACGTGCTGAATAATTTGTTGTGTATATTCCACTACTATTTCCACCCTGAAATTACTGCACTTTACTACTCCATGTACTACTATCATACTTCCTTCCCGTGTCTGAAGACATGACATACCCTCTTACCCCTTTGCAGTGTTTACGTTTTTCAAATATTCTTGCCGTCGCAGATTCAGCAAAGAACCTCTACATTTCTTACCTTATCAGTTCACATAACGTTCAACAGCCGTGTGTTGTACCACGTCTATTTCATATTCACTTCCATAATATTCAGAGCTTCAGACGCGGATCCTCAAAAATTTCAGTGTCAAATGCTGGTTGTTTTCCACTTCCCTCGTCAGTAATCGGTTACTTTGCTTCCAAGGTGGCAGGATTCCGCACTTTGTCCACTTCGTGGCCCTCATTTCCGACGTTAAGATCGTTGTTACTCTCATTTCAGCTGCTCCACAATACTGTCGTCACACTTTGGCTCACCCTCTGTCCAATTCCGTATTCAGTATAGTGTTCATTCCATTCAGCAGATGCTGCTTTCATCTTCAGACTCAAAGGAGGTAACACTGTCACCAACGAATCTTAAAGCTGTCTTAAACAGCGAGTAACTATTTTTATTCGTATTTCAGACATCATGCAGCCACTTGCTTCTTCCTCGAAACCTTTTTATAGGTCGGCATTTCGCTTAAGTGTTGCTTCCTATATCAAACATCAAATCAGACCTACCTCTCTCACACATTTCCATATCCTAATGCCAAACTGGTCGTCACCTAACGTATATTCAGTTTCCGTTTTTAATCTTTCGTGTACTAGTTTTGTCAGGGACTTGAACGATTTAGTTATCAACCTGATTATACTGTGATACTGGCATTTATCTCCACTTGCTATCGCTTTTACTGGGTAAACAATGTTCTCCAAAACTGACTTCAATGGCACACGCGTAGTAAGGCAAAACTAAGATTCAATCATCACAAATCCTGCAATGACTTTCAGTGTAGTAACCTTATGGGTAAATCCGCTCGCCGAACATCCGCCACATTGACACAAACCCATCTGAGCGCTGTTTCGTCAGACCATAAAATATCATGTCGCTACTCCACAAAATGAATGACGTCGTTGTCTATACTATTCCTGACGCAGTGATTACGGTATTGTACTCGCGTTTGGGAGGCCCGGAGAGTCACGTTGCCGTCTGAACGTCCGTATGTGGATTTTCTGTGGTTTCTCTAAAGCACCTCAGGTGTGCTCCCACACACGTCCGGCTGAATTTCATAACTCACATTCTATGGAACAATAGGGGACAGATGAGTCCTCGGCTGCTGCTCTGTCCTGATCTGTATTGGAAGTTCTCGCCGCTTAATGCAGAAGCGAGTTCTTGCGTTCTGTTATTCATTTATTTGAGTCGCGTTTGGCACAGAAAACAACGAACAGTACTAAATTTGTCCCTCACTTTAATTTATATGGGCAGCGCAGTAATCTAGTCAGAGGTGTAGAAAATGCTTCAAAACCACCGCTACATCTGTTGTGTTCTGTTCATTTACGCTTTAATTTTTCATAAAATACACTTGTGGTAGTTTTGCTGAAGTGCACAATTTAACTGTAACACTTACATTTAGATGGCCTGGTATATTTTTCACTAGTTAACAAATGACAATTAAAGATTACTGTCTGCATATTACGCTCGAGCTCTCATAGACGTTTAACTGTATTCGTTCCGTTCGGAGCAGCCGCCGAGTTTCTTACATATGGAATCCTAAATACGTTCTCTTCGAGACTCTCAGACGCAAATGGTTCAAATGGCTCTGAGCACTATGGGACTTAACTTCAGAGGTCATCAGTCCCCTAGAACTTAGGACTACTTAAACCTAACTAACCTAAGGACATCACACACATCCATGCCCGAGGCAGGATTCGAACCTGCGACCGTAGCAATCGCGCGGTTCCAGACTGTAGCGCCTAGAACCGCTCTGCCACTCCGGCCGGCTCTCAGACGCAGAGCACGTACATTTTTTCTGTTGATAGATGAGTATTTGTCGACCTGTTTATAAACTGTTTCACTTTTGTGTACGTCATTCTTAAAAATCAAATTGTTCCCCTCATCTTTCAAGAACACGGCTGCAAAGCTACATAGTTTGATGGTCGAGTGGTGACTGACAATTAAGGAAATGGTGGCACCCAGAACGTGATAACTTTAACTCAGTTTTACAGTTCCAGAATCTTTAGAGTGGCCCTCGCAACCAGGGGCGTTACGATGGGTGGCATCCGAGCGGATTGCCCGTGCGCAAAATTTTTTTGGGCTAAAAAAATTTCGGCGTACAGTTTTTATCATAAAATAAAACAAGATGATTCAGGGCTTTCTTATAGTCAGCGTCATGTTAGGTGTTCCATGTTAATACTTTTTAAACGAGTGTTATTTTATGTGGTTGGCCGTGGGAGTGGGGGTCGTCCCCGCTCTCGAAGACGCTGGTCGTAGGGTATCTGTTAGGTTGGAGTGGTCCGCTTTCACTCGTGGTGCGTGGGCAATGTAAGTCCTCTTGCTTGCTTCATGACTCCATTGTTGTGTTTCTGTTCTGGAATAAAGACTCTTCCTAGGTGGCAATAAAAACGCTGCTGTTCCGAAGATAATATTAGCGAACTTCCTCTGTGAAACAATAGCTGTTGAGATCCGTCTTAAGGCTTGCATAACTCAGAGCGGTGTCTGCGTTACTCCAAGCAAGTATTTTGTTCATGATTTATTAGTATTCGCAAATAATGACTCCATTGTTTTGTGCCTGGTAGTTGATATAGCTGTTCGAAGAAAAAAATTGTAATTTAATGTAGACCGCAAAAACGGATAATTTACAGAAAAAACGTGTCATAGTGTGAATAATTCACTCAGTGTTCGTCTTAACAGTGACTTCTGGCCAGCTACAGCACTCACTGTGCAACTCCTGTCCCGTTTGCCGTTCCTTTCCCGACTTCTACAGATACCCCTTCGTGCCCTTAGAAGCGCGACTGTGTCGGCTACAAGAATCTACATTGATTACCTATTACTTGTGTATGTTTATTATTTGTTTACATTTAACTTTAACAATATTTAAGTTTCTTAGAAATTTATCTCATGTATAATATCTTCAAGATAAGAAAGGCGAAGGAAAAGACGAAAAACAGGAACCACTTGCTAAATTAGCTGAAAGTATTCTAATAACTGCTGAGAGTTTATACCAAAATTTACGTATTCATATAACTCAGGGTGCCCAAGCTCTTCAGTCTCTATAGTAGAAGCAGAAACGCCTTGCCCGTGAAATACTTCAACGTCTGCGCAGAAAATCATCCTCTCAGAGCAGAGTGATTTGAGAGTTTTGAATGATACTAGTTATTGTAAGAGAGACATTGACAAATGAATTTGTTAACAGAGGGACGTGCGAAGAACAAAAAAAAAGTGTTCTTTTTAACACAAAATACTGGCAGGTCATTTTCTAATGATTTGTTTTACATGAAGTTAGCAAATTTTGACAGAGTTTTAAGGAAATGGTTATAACATTTCCCTGTGAAATGTGCTACATATTGCTTTCCTTGCACGCTTTTTTTTAAAAAAAGTGAAGGGAGGAGGTCTTTTGCGCAGCCACCTTGTTTTTAGAAACAGAAAAAGGTTAACCACGGAGTACAGCGTACTGTTGCATACTAATGGTGATGATATTTATAGTGCTGAAGATGCATCCTGAAGAGCATTTGAAAAGAGTTTTCACGAAGAGGAGCGAGTGGAAAAATAGATATAACATTCGAAATGTTCATAGCGGTGTCATGAAATGTATTCTTCCTTATCAAACTGAAAACATTGGCCGGCCACTGTGGCCGAGCGGTTCTAGGCGCTTCAGTCCGGAACCGCGCTGCTGCTACGGTCCCAGGTTCGAATCTTGCATCGGGCATGGATGTGTGTGATGACCTTAGGTTAGTTAAATTCATGTAGTTCTAAGTGTAGGGGACTGATGACCTCAGTTGTTAAGTCCCATAGCTCTCAAAGCCATTTGAACCATTTGAAAACAATGCTTGTGATTTTTTTCTGGATGGACACTGATCTTTATCAAATTATCAGTAAAAGGCGACCTACAAGTTGCTGCCAAGAATGGACGGAATTAGGAGGCCATTTCTGAAAAACCTATACTCTTTTGATAGTAGGACAACATAAGATGTATTGCTACCAGGTGGCGCAGCTACTCACAGGTGTTCATTGTGGTCTATAATTGGCGTATGACTGCGAGACTTGGTAGACATTTTAAAGAGTAATTGCGGAACCGATTTAGGCCGGAAAAAAATAGTTCCAGTTTCGGCCACCAGGTGCAAATCTGCCACTCTGAATGCAAGAAAGACAGTAGAACTATTTCTATATTTAATGTTTTAGCAACGGGACGTGGGCAAAAACGCCAAACAAATGAAAAAGACATAATGTTGATTTTATTATTAACCGACGTTTACACAACTTGTTCAATACCAGCGCGGGAGATGTCGACGAAAGGCTGCATTCGTAAAACGACGTGGTCGACAGTTGCTCGCAGGATTTCCGGTGGAATCTGAGCAACATGAATGCAGTATAATGGTCGACAGATCAGGTGGAGACCGGAAAGTGTCCCTGCTAAATCTTAGATATCCCCAGACCCAAAAGTGACGTGGATTCTGACCAAGTGATCTGGCAGGCCGAGCTTCTGTAAGGCATCAGGAGATAACACGTTCATTGAAGGTAACATTAAACAGATCTTTAACTGGCTGTACGACAAGAGGCGTTGGCCCATCTTTCTTGAAAGCAGTGGTTCCCAGACTGTTGCGCTCTTCCACAGCAGGAATCAAATGCCCTACAAAAGGGTCTCGATAACGTTCAAACGTCGCGGCACACTCGATGGGCCCTCTGGGTGTATTCTCTTCAAAGAAGAACGAAACGGCAATAAAAGTGCCTGTGAATCCACTCCATACAGTCACATTCGGTGCGTGCAATGACTCTTCGTGCACAACACGATGTTTAACAGTACCCCAAAATTCAGCAAGTCTGTGTATTCACTGCACCATGTAGTGTAAAATGTGTGTCGTCACTCCATAGAATACTGCCCCGCCACATGTCATCAACTTCGAGCAGTGTCAGAAACCGAATAGCAACTTCAAAACGTTGCTCCAAATCACAAAGTTTCAGCCGATACACCGTCTGGAGCTTGTATCAGTGTAATATAGATCGGAAAACTTCCCATACTGTTGGCCACCTGGGATGGACAGTTCTCGCAACATTGCATGAGCACTGGCGCATGCTGCATGGTCAGTTACAGTAACGGCAACCTCGTCAATAACTTCCACTGGGACACTATGCCTTTCCCTTCCAGGTGACACAGCAAGGTCACTCATGTTTTCGAATTTCAGTCACAACTTCTTTAAAACATTTAAAGACATCGGGCCTCTCCTGAGGCCGTTCAGTCGGCGATACTCTCTCAATGCAGAATTTTATTCGCCGCCGTTCACATAAAACATTTCCACAAATAGTGCACGGTCTCTCTTCTCGATATCCATACTGTTCATCGCGTTATGACTTGTCAGATGACAGCGTGGATGCCATACCGTCATACACACAGAGTGAAGGCCAGATTTGCACCTGGTGGCCAAAATTGGAACCAATTGTTTTCCAGTCTAAATCGGTTCCACATTAATGCATTAGCACATCTAGCAAATTCGCTACCACACGATAATTACAGAGCAAACAGTCGTTGCAGTTTAACTATAACCTAGAATGTATGGATTTGATGCCCTTACATCAGTTTTTATTTAGTTTTACTTCCATAATTTCAGATTTTTAGGATTTTGCTTTGGGGCGATAACAAGATATGGCCTCTTCAACGAAGTAGTTAAAATTTTTCGTAAAATCTTATTATCACATTGTGAACTATAACTCGACAAACGAACTCCTAGTGGTTGTTCAGGGACACCTACGTATTTCTGTACGGGGGTCCCACGGCCTCCGGTGGTTCTATGCAGAGTAATGGTGTAATTCTGGTTTATTCGGTGTGTTTCCGCAATCATCCTTGTTCCTGTGAAAACACATTCACAACAGTGAAGAAGCCTGTAATTTGTAATAATCAAAAGGGACACTACACAACACACAACATAGAGCAACTCAACAGCCCCCCCCCCCCCCCCTTCCCCAGACGAAACACTGTAACTGTGATGTGGTTGCCATCGCCACAGGATTCACTCACCATAGCGTCGTTGAGTCACTCTCCCATTGCATTCAGTGGACCCACACACGAGTGGATATCGGCCAACTCTTCATTAGCCAATCGGTCCACATTTCTGTGTATCACTGTTAGCGCACAACTAACACTGCCGGGATAAATAAATCCAAGACAGAAGCGAACGGTGCCGAATACAGGCTTGAAGGCAATGAGGTAAAATGGGTATTACAGATGTCAACAGGAGGTAGCGTCAGCGAATGCATCAAGGCGGGTAACGCGTACCGTGACATCTGCATTGTTGTGCATTATTTTCAGTGAAATACAGATAGCCGACTGCGGCAAGAACCCGAACGAAATGCAATGGCACTATGATTAGCTTTCGAGAGACCGTGAGTCCCTTACACCAAAATACACGGGAGATATTCCTGATTAACTTCTGAAAATGTTTGTCTGTGGAGTTCATTCCACCTGCATGAGACCTATAACGTTTATTCCTTGAAATGTAGTGCACTATGTGATCAAAAGAATGCGGACACCTGGCTGTAAGTGAGTAACAAGTTCGCTGCGCCCTCCATCGGTAATGCTAGAATTCATTATAGTGTTGGCCCTTTGATGACAGCTTGCACTCTCGCGGGCTTACGTCCGATCAAGTGCTGGAAGGTTTCTTGGGGAATGGCAGCCCGTTCTTCACGGAGTGCTACACTGAGGAGAGGTATTGATGTCGGGCGGTGAGGCCTGGCACGCAGTCGGTGTTCCAAAACATCCCAAAAGTGTGCTATTGGATTCAGGTCAGGACTCTGTGCAGGCCAGTCCTTTACAAGGATGTTATTATCGTGCAACCACTCCGCCATAGGTCGTGCATTATCAGCGGGTGCTCGGTCGTATTGAAAGATGCAATCGCCATCTCCGAATTGCTCTTCAACAGTGGCAAGCAAGAAAACATCAATATAGCCTTGTGCTGTGATGGTGCCACACAAAACAACAAGGGGTGCGCGTCTCCTTCATGAAAAACACGACCACACCATAACACCATCGTCTCCCAATTTTACTGCGGGCACTACACACGCTGACAGATGACGTTCACCGGGCATTCGACATATATACGCCCTGCCATCGGATTGCCACATTGTGTACCGTGATTCGTCACCCCACACAACGTTTATCCACTATTCAATCGTCCAACGTTTACGCCCCTTACACCATGCGAGGCGTTTTGGCATTTACCGGCGTGATGTGTGGCTTATGAGTAGCCGCTCAACCATGAAATCCAAGCTTTCTCACCTCCCGCCTAAATGTCATAGTACTATCAGTGGATCCTGATGCAATTTGCAATTCCTGTGTGATTCTCTGGACAGATGTGTGTCTATTACACATTTCGACCCTCTTCAACTGTCGGCAGTCTCTGTCAGTCAACAGACAAGGTCGGCCTGTACGCTTTTGTGCCGTACAAGTGCCTTCACGTTTCCACTTTACTATCACATCGGAAAGCGTGGACGTAGAGATGATTAGGAGTGTGGAAATCTCGCGTACAGGCGTATGACACAAGTGACACCCAATCACCTGTCCACGCTGGAAGTCCGTGAGATCCGTGGAGCGCCCCATTCTGCGCTCTCTGCTCTCTCGCCATGTCTAATGACTACTGAGGCCGTTGTCATTGCGGCATAGACTCTGGATTTCATTTGGAGCCCTGTTTATGTTATACTGTGTTCAAATATCAGTCGAATCATCAATTCAGCATGCTAGAACGACACTCGGCAGTGGGACTCACGACGAAATACAACAAAAGTTAGCAGTTCTGATTCTCTGTTGTCCATTGTTGAGGGTCAGCGATATGCTCCATTGTTGGCGGTCAGCGATATGCTTTTCTTATTCTTATATCGGATGCATATTCTTTGACCCGCTACCATTTGTATAAAGGCTATAGTGGGACAGCCATAAATAAAAAATAAATTCTAACAGTTAGAAACAACCAACTGTTTGATACTGTCCACTAATCTCTACAATTTGACCATATCGTGACTTTTAAAACCAGTTTACGAAAACGTCAGAATAGGATCCTTAGTACACAACTCGCCACCTAATCGTACCATGTGATATCTTTGACAACCGCCCACTTTATTATCTGTCACCTCCATCTTCCCCACGACAAATTCGACTTCGTTGTAAAACAGAATTCCGGATATTTGCTTACCAGGGGACGTTTCCAAGTGTCAATAAAGGATCTTGATTAAACTTGGCGGAAGTATACTGGAGGCAGAAAGTGTAATGCGTTTTTATTGCTTGCCCCGCTACTATTAATTAATTTTTAAAAATGAAAAACTTTTGTTGCAACATAAATTTAAAAAAAACTTTCAAGCCATACAAACCCCTACATAATAAAACTGGTTTCTCGAAAAACCATTTTTGGAAAATAAGCTGTACACAATGTAATGTCAGATTACTTTCAGTATACCTAATTAACATTCAGTTCTTTTCTAATTATTCATTTTACAAGTATTTGTTTTATATTTTAAATTGTTAGTTTACGTTTAACATTCATGTTTTTTAGTTTCCTGTTCCCCATAAGTGTATTTTGTTTACTGGATATAATATGTAAGTCTGATAGAAAATAATTACAAAAATGATAATCTGTAAGGAAATGCGTAAAACATAACATTTTTTCACCATGCACATAAGATGAACGATTTTTCTTCATACACAACGGAGAAAGTATAAAACAAAATTCAGCAGAATTTCGAATTGCCATGGGTGATCCTTTAAATTTTCTGATTTGTATCAGGCATATTTCAATACATTGGTAAGCCTTGGCATCGAGAATTGGTTTTGTAACAGTGACTGCATTGTTTCTCAAGTGGAGATTGACATCAAAATCATTCGACAGAACAAGATCCGGAAGGCTTCTCACAAAGTTCTTGTAACATCGAAAGTTACTTTATTTCGTAACAAAAGCTTTCATTTTTCAAAATTAATTAGTGGTAGGGTGGTATTTTGCAAAATTTCAGATTATTACAGGAGTTGATTATACAGTTTTCAAGAACGTTAAGTTCATACCAACTTTTGTATGAAAACTGTTTCCTATATATTATATCGAAGATATTCCATCTCAATTTCTTTTTGGTGTGGGTTTTACCCCTTAAAAGGGAAGTTGGGCACAAACAAAAAATACTTATCGCACCATTTTGCCCTCTCTACATATCAGTTAAATTTGATTAAGGTCGTTTATTGAAAATTGGAAATATTCCCTTGTTAGTTTTATCGTAGGGTAACGAACGGTTTTTGTAAATCGATGTGTTTTCCAGTTGTTAGCGTTTGCATACTTTTGTGAATAGAGATGAAGCTACTTTGCTCCAGAAAAATGGATTTATTATTGGCGCTTGAAACTGTTCTCTTGTTATTTTCATCATAGGGTAATGAACAGTCTTTGTGCGTCGATGTCTCTTCCAGTCATTAGGGTTCGCAAACTTTTGTGAATACAGATGGGACTAGTTTGCTCTGGAACATTGGACTGGTAACTCATTCCTCACAGTGTCTTCTATATTGGAGTGAATCTATGCGCACTAGATGTGGAGACAAATGTGTCGGTGTAGTCACAGAGATTATCCGTATTGCCTCGATGAAATATGTGTTGACGCCCGTTACACGTGCAGTGCCCATCCAGAAAGCAGTGCAGTTTTCCCAAACACCGCAGACTAGACCAAGGTCGAGTTCGAGTTTTGCAGTGCGTTCACACAATTTCCACGTGAAACATTGCAAGATGTGTGTACAGATTAGATCAGGTTTTTAGTTTGCTGCGTGTCCCTTGTATTTCGTGTCTGTAACGAGGAGCGCACTGTCCTTTTCGTCCAGCTAGACTGAAATGGTAAAATAGTTGATTGGTTGCCTCTTCATACTAAGTAAGAAAGTTCTGTGTACACCTATTCTATTCTAGTTATTTTCTATAGATTTGAGAACTTCCATTCTGCTGACTAGTGCTGACCCGCCCTTTCTACATCACAATAACTTTGCTATCATCAGACGGCCTCAGCTGTTACTTCTGCGGCGTTGTATCAACAGAATCCCTAACCATGCGCCTACAGTCTCGCTCAGCAAGAGCTTAGAAGTCTCCGGTGACTCGTTCTGACAGAAAAAAGTTTCATGTAATTGTCCCAGTATAACTTCGTTAATGTCTAGCCGGCCACAGACCACACTTGGTAGCGTTTCCAGACTGTTCAGGGCTGGTAAGGGAAGATCGCCAGGTCAAGTCGTACTAGTTGTAAGTATGTTTCCATGTGTATGTATGCCCCGAACCTCTATCTTCGCATTTGACACTAATTATTCATTTAGCGTTTGATGCCGGTCGGTGAAGCATGTGGAGGGGGGGGGGGGTGAGGCGGGGGGGGGGGGGGGGAGAGGTAGCTACCATTCTCTTTGGTTTCATGCGGTCCGCTACGATTCCTTCTCTTACTCATGTTATATCCCTTTCCCGGCCGGGATGGCCGAGCGGTTCTAGGCGCTACCGTCTGGAACCGCGCGACCGCTACGGTCGCAGGTTAGAATCCTGCCTCGGGCATGGATGTGTGTGATGTCCTTAGGTTAGTTAGGTTTAAGTAGTAATAATTTCTAAGGGACTGATGATCTCGGTGTCAGAAACATCATAAACCCCATTATAACCATAGTGCTCAGAGCCATTTGCACCATTTGAACCTTCCCTGGTTTTTTGGTGTGGTTCAGTCGCTGTCTTCCTCCACGTTGCTTCGGAGATGTATTTTTTACAGGAATCCGAGAAGGCGCGCATGTGGTAGTCCAGTGCGCCACCTTCCTGCAGGCAGTGTTTGGAAAATCACCCCCAGATGTAGAGAGCAGAAGTGGTTATTCCTGTCCGACATTCAATGGAGGAAGGTTGAAACCGGGCTGTTCAACAAGTGGTTCCCACCTAGCAAGTAGTATATGGAGAGCTAAACATGACCACCCCCGTTTTTCATTCAACCGTGGAATTGAATGTGCTGTGTAACAAGATCATACCGTTTCTGCAGGCAGACAGGGAAGTTCTGCCGGATTATGTAACATCCTCTGCGTGTATCGTGTTTGAGGAAGATTTGGTTATTCAGTATTGTGGCCTTAACCAAGCGATCGTATATGGTCTTCCTTACATGTGACATGTTAAAGAGGTGTAGCCAGAAGCGCACCAGTTGCAGCGCTAAGCTGCTGTCGAAGTTGAACATTAACTAATTGGATGTGAGAACGATTGAGCTGTATGGCTAAAACTTACTTGGTTTTTTAGCAATAAATCGACAGCGGTATCATTCTCAGAGTATATGCATCATCTCCGTAAAATGTTCCAGTTTACCTTCGCGATAATTTGAGACTTCGCACGCTCCAGCTCCTCTCTGCAGATAATGTCGTTAGGTAAGCGATCCACTCAAAGTAGCACCCAGAACCTGTGGACTGTTGTTGCAACGAAATTCATTATTTTTCAAATGGTTCAAATGGCTCTGAGCAGTATGGGACTTAACATCTGAGGTCATCAGTCCCCTAGAACTTAGAACTACTTAAACCGAACTAACCTAAGGACATCACACACATCCATGCCCGATGCAGGATTCGAACCTGCGACCGTAGCAGCCGCGTGGTTCCGGACTCATTATTTATCAATATTATCTTGAACCACAGTTCTACAAATTTGTTTTTGGATGCTGCAACTTCCTTCTACAGTTCGTTTGGTTAGAGGTTAAACCTCCTGAAACACTTACCTAACAGAGTCTGTCTAGTACATGACTCGAGAATAATGTTCGGAAAATTAACTGATGTAGGGAGGCAAATTTCTCGTTAAAAACCAATCCACACACAAGGACGTAAAGAAATAATGTTGGTACACACCCAACAGCAGAGGATGCAAAGCGCAAAATTGATGAATCAAAACATTATGACTACCTGCTTAATAGCTCGTTCGTCCTTCTTTGAAACGGAAGACGTCACCGATTCTGCGTGTCACTGTTCCGACAGTTCGTTGGTAGGTTTGTGGAGCTATGTGGCATTATACCGGGTGATCAAAAAGTCAGTATAAATTTGAAAACTTAATAAGCCACGGAATAATGTAGATAGAGAGGTAAAAATTGACATACATATTTGGAATGACATGGGGTTTTATTAGAACCAAAAAAACACCCCATATTGATAGATGCGTGAAATATCTCTTGCGCGCTTCGTTTGGTGATGATCGTGTGCTCAGTCGCCACTTTCGTCATGCTTGGCCTCCCACTTCCCCAGACCTCAGTCCGTGCGATTTTTGGTTTAGTTGTTACCTGAAGTATCGTGATCGACCGACATCTCTAGGGATGCTGAAAGACAACACCCGACACCAATTCCTCACCATAACTCCGGACATGCTTTACAGTGCTGTTCACAACATTATTCTTCGACTACAGCTATTGTTGAGGAATGATGGTGGACATATTGAGCATTTCCTGTAAAGAACATCATCTTTGCTTTGTCTTACTTTGTTATGCTAATTATAGCTATTCTGATCAGATGAAGCGCCATCTGTCGGACATTTTTTGAACGTTTGTATTTTTTTGGTTCTAATAGAACCCCATGTCATTTCAAGCATGTGTGTCAATTTGTACCTCTCTATCTACATCATCCAGGGGCAGATGTGGACTCTGACCACAATCTATTGGTTATGACCTGTAGATTAAAACTGAAGAAACTGCAAAAAGGTGGGAATTTAAGGAGATGGGACCTGGATAAACTGAAAGAACCAGAGATTGTACAGAGATTCAGGGAGAGCATAAGGGAGCAATTGACAGGAATAGGGGAAATAAATACAGTAGAAGAAGAATGGGTAGCTTTGAGGGATGAAGTAGTGAAGGCAGCAGAGGATCAAGTAGGTAAAAAGACGAGGGCTAGTAGAAATCCTTGGGTAACAGAAGAAATATTGAATTTAATTGATGAAAGGAGAAAATATAAAAATGCGGTAAGTGAAACAGGCAAAAAGGAATACAAACGTCTCAAAAACGAGATCGACAGGAAGTGCAAAATGGCTAAACAGGGATGGCTAGAGGACAAATGTAAGGATGTAGAGGCCTATCTCACTAGGGGTAAGATAGATACCGCCTACAGGAAAATTAAAGAGACCTTTGGAGATAAGAGAACGACTTGTATGAATATCAAGAGCTCAGATGGAAACCCAGTTCTAAGCAAAGAAGGGAAAGCAGAAAGGTGGAAGGAGTATATAGAGGGTCTATACAAGGGCGATGTACTTGAGGACAATATTATGGAAATGGAAGAGGATGTAGATGAAGATGAAATGGGAGATACGATACTGCGTGAAGAGTTTGACAGAGCACTGAAAGACCTGAGTCGAAACAAGGCCCCCGGAGTAGACAATATTCCATTGGAACTACTGACGGCCGTGGGAGAGCCAGTCCTGACAAAACTCTACCATCTGGTGAGCAAGATGTATGAAACAGGCGAAATACCCTCAGACTTCAAGAAGAATATAATAATTCCAATCCCAAAGAAAGCAGGTGTTGACAGATGTGAAAATTACCGAACAATCAGTTTAATAAGCCACAGCTGCAAAATACTAACACGAATTCTTTACAGACGAATGGAAAAACTAGTAGAAGCCAACCTCGGGGAAGATCAGTTTGGATTCCGTAGAAACACTGGAACACGTGAGGCAATACTGACCTTACGACTTATCTTAGAAGAAAGATTAAGGAAAGGCAAACCTACGTTTCTAGCATTTGTAGACTTAGAGAAAGCTTTTGACAATGTTGACTGGAATACTCTCTTTCAAATTCTGAAGGTGGCAGGGGTAAAATACAGGGAGCGAAAGGCTATTTACAATTTGTACAGAAACCAGATGGCAGTTATAAGAGTCGAGGGACATGAAAGGGAAGCAGTGGTTGGGAAGGGAGTAAGACAGGGTTGTAGCCTCTCCCCGATGTTGTTCAATCTGTATATTGAGCAAGCAGTAAAGGAAACAAAAGAAAAATTCGGGGTAGGTATTAAAATTCATGGAGAAGAAATAAAAACTTTGAGGTTCGCCGATGACATTGTAATTCTGTCAGAGACAGCAAAGGACTTGGAAGAGCAGTTGAATGGAATGGACAGTGTCTTGAAAGGAGGATATAAGATGAACATCAACAAAAGCAAAACAAGGATAATGGAATGTAGTCTAATTAAGTCGGGTGATGCTGAGGGAATTAGATTAGGAAATGAGGCACTTAAAGTAGTAAAGGAGTTTTGCTATTTGGGGAGCAAAATAACTGATGATGGTCGAAGTAGAGAGGATATAAAATGTAGGCTGGCAATGGCAAGGAAAGCGTTTCTGAAGAAGAGAAATTTGTTAACATCCAGTATTGATTTAAGTGTCAGGAAGTCATTTCTGAAAGTATTTGTATGGAGTGTAGCCATGTATGGAAGTGAAACATGGACGATAAATAGTTTGGACAAGAAGAGAATAGAAGCTTTCGAAATGTGGTGCTACAGGAGAATGCTGAAGATTAGATGGGTAGATCACATAACTAATGAGGAAGTATTGAATAGGATTGGGGAGAAGATAAGTTTGTGGCACAACTTGACCAGAAGAAGGGATCGGTTGGTAGGACATGTTCTGAGGCATCAAGGGATCACCAATTTAGTGTTGGAGGGCAGCGTGGAGGGTAAAAATCGTAGAGGGAGACCAAGAGATGAATACACTAAGCAGATTCAGAAGGATGTAGGTTGCAATAGGTACTGGGAGATGAAAAAGCTTGCACAGGATAGAGTAGCATGGAGAGCTGCATCAAACCAGTCTCAGGACTGAAGACCACAACAACAACAACAACTATCTACATTATTCCGTGATTTATTCAGTTTTCAAATTTATACTGACTTTTTGATCACCAGGTATGTCTACGCACAGGTCAT